>NC_022009.1:63476825-63499091 GCF_000317375.1 Microtus ochrogaster | reverse complement strand
TCACTGCAAAGGCCAGGGATGCAGTGACAAGAGGCTGCCCTGGGTCACTACAAAGGTATTCAGTGCAGCTGGAAAGAAAAGGGGGGGCTCTGGAAGAAAAGTTAGGGGGTGTGCACATTCCTGAAGTATTGGTTCTTTACCCCAGGGGCATCAAGAGCCCCTGACGGACTCAAAGAAGAGAGCAGCAAGGCCAGAGTTTCACAGCAGGAAAGACAGGAAAAGGTGGGGATAGGGAGATGACATCGCAAGTTCATGTTCTGTCAGAGCCCCTCATGGCATAGATATGAGCCAAATCGGCACACCGTCATTTGCCATTACTGGTCCTCAAAAACTCTGCAATTCTGAAGCTTGGAAATGAAACACTATTGTCTAAAGCACGTGAAACATGTACTGTACATGCCATTCCAGAGCCGAGCATGGTGGTGTATGACTTTAATCCTATCCCCTGGGAGGCAAGACTGAGAGTTGAAGACCAGCCAGAGCTACAGAGAAAAATCCCACCTCACACCCAAACAACACGAGGACCACTCGAGAAAGCACATCATGCCCACCCGGCAGTTTGTCTATCCATAGCTCCAGTTCACACTGGCAGTGGGACGGGAGGAAGGGGATGCAGAGGCTCCGTAGAGTTCAAGAGCACAGAGGACAGGAGGATCAGCACTGCCTGGATGGGGCAGCCATGTCTGATTCCTCTCCTACAGGCACGTCATGGGGTAGAGCAGAACTGGAGTCACGGATGCTGGTTCATCATTGAACCTGGAGCTTTCTGATTCACCTACAGACAGCTCTAGGAACACTCCTGTCCCTGCTTATCCAGCACTGATTCGGGACTCTTTGGGCTCTGGTGGGAATTAAACTCAGGTCTTTGTGTTTGTTTGGAATGGCAAGTACCTTATCAATTTTTCATCTGCAAATGTTTCAAAGTGTCACTATAAGAGTCTATGCAAGACAGCATCTTAAGCACACATTAATACATGCATTCTTTCAAAATCAAGGCATCTCTGAAGAATGCCAACAGTGAGAATCCATAAAATACAGCGTTCCTAGAGAGACGCTCTCCAAAGTGCTCCAACCACACGCACACCTGCTGGGACCATCCTGCATCCCCAGGCTTCCTCCCGCCTCATCTGTCTTCCACTCTAAATTGCTATGTGAATGTGAGAGTTTATATTTCAGATTTAAGAAGTTTACCATTCTTGACAGGCGGTGGTGGCGCACGCCTTTAATCCCAGCACTCGGGAGGCAGAGGCAGGTGGATCTCTGTGAGTTTGAGGCCAGCCTGGTCTACAAGAGCTAGTTCTAGGACAGGCTCCAAAGCTACAGAGAAACCCTGCCTAAAACAAAACAAAACAAAAACAAACGTACAAAAAAACTGGTTTCCCATTCTGATCATTTCTCCAAGAAGACAGTTTTCAGGGATAACGGTGTAGGACTTGTATACTGTGGGGAAAAGTGAGGCTGCTTGGTGTAAAGTGTGTGTGTGTGAGGCCCTCGTAAGCATGCTTCGTGAGTGTGGTAAATAATTTACTACAGAGGAAGGAGCGTTCTTATTCAATAGTAATTTACTAACTGGGCCAACTAGTTGCAGACTTATTTCTGTGAGCCAAAAAGTATATTTACAGAGTTTTTCTTACAAATATTTCCTCATCTTTTCTCAGACACTTGGAGGTTGTCTGGAAGGACACCTTGGCAGTGTTACACAGAAGCCTCGGCTGCTGGGATATTGGACGATACTGAAGTCAGCTTCTTTAGACCTCCTCATTGTGGGGGAAAATGTCAGAAAAAGAGTCTCACGCAGACTTTTTCTTTTTGTTAGAATCCCAGCATGTAAAATTGGACTAAGATTGCATAGACGCCTGGCCAGCAGATGGCTCTCTATTTTTCACTAAGCCAGTGCGCTATCCAACGTCCTGAATTGAAATTACTGGTCTACACCAGCGGTTCTAAACCTTCCTAAAGTTGCAACCCCTTTACTACAGTTCCTGATATTGTGCTGACCCCCAGCCATAAAATTACTTTCATTAATACTTCATAACTGTAGTTTTGATGTTGTTATGAATCATAATGCAAATATCTGTGCTTCCTGATAGTCTTAGGCAACCTCTGTGAATGGGTTGTTTGACCTTAATGGGTTACTATCCACAGGTCGAGAACCACTTGTCTATATTTTCAGGGTGGTTGAAGTAATGACCTTCGGGTAAGTATTTATGGAATGAGGACCAGAGACCTGAAGCCCTCTCCCCCACCCCTGGAAGATGAACTGGAATGGTGCGATGTTTTAGATCTTGATTGTTTTTATGACTGAATTGCAAACTGATTGAAATCTTTCATGCTTATTCACCAATAAAACTCCTTCCTTAGTTCCCACCCATTTTGAACTGTGTTCAATCAATGCTTCTGGCTCTAGGCAGACACTTCACTGAATGGCATGCTTGTCAATTCTTACAACCACCATTAACTAACGAGCCTAAGATATGACTCTGGCTGCTTTATTTCACAAACATAACTTGGATCCTCAGTAATGAAGCGTTAGACGGCATCACACTCTAGATGAGACTGGGCTACTGAGTAAGTGGCTGAGAATTAATATCACAAGTGGAGCATGTAGAAATGGGATGAGGTAAAAACAAAACCAGTAAAATAGACCAGAGGGTCTTTCTAAAGGCATGCTGCATTCTAGAATTCTGAAAGAATGTGGTTAATCTGTGGAAGGAAATGAAACAGCTGTGGAAATAGAACACAATGTTTGAATCAGAAGATGGATAGCTGTGCTCTCCTGGGAAAACTGCTTCAAAGTCTAAATCTCAGTTTCCCAATTGGCAAAGTGATGAAAATATCATTTTGGTGTCATTGCTTGGTTGGATGGTTATGCTCTATGAAGCAATGCAGGCAGACTTTAGTACAACTTATGAGTTAGACTGGGAGGCAGCTCCAGGGACGAGCTCTTGCCTCATGTACACAGGACCTGGGGTTGATCCCATACGGCACAGTACTATAAAACAGGGGCTCACATTCTTTGGCCAAAGGTCATTTCCTTCCTACCAGACCCCAGTGATTCTGTCTCCTCCTTCTCCTTTTGAAGTAGAACACTTTGTATTTTCTGTCATTATTTTTGTGACATGTTGTTGTAGCTGCCAGCTTTCCTTATTTTCCCAGTTCCTCTTTGCTCTAGAATCAAGTTTCCATGCTTCCTTCTCTCTCTGCAACAGCAGGTGACAACTATGTGGTGACACTGGGGGAGAAGTCTTTGTCACACCGAGTTATTCACAAAGAAAACTTACTTTCACAGATGTGAAATGGCCCTGTCGTTGGCACCGGTCACTGCGGGGAAAGCGTGGAAATGAACTGCTATTGTCATAGTCCTTCCTTTTCACAATACAACCTTTGCTCTTATCTTGTCTCGAATATATTCACATTTTGTTCACTTACCATGCCATTTTTCAGTTTAAGTAAAACACATTCTAAGGGGTAATTTTGACTGCAGGACACTGTGAGTGATAAGAAACATGTATTAAAACACCATCTTCCTCCCAGTTTTATTATTGCTAATTCTCTTTCCAATGTAATTGCAAACCCATGGTAAGAAGAACATTTTGAGAATTGGCTTAGAAATGGAATTTTAGACAAACAGGTGAAAGGCTGAACTGATTGCAAGGAACCCTGAAGTTGCTGGAGTCAGTGTCATTGGGGGGGGGGGGGGGGGGGGGGGGAGGGAGTCACAGCAGAGAAGATCACATGATAGCTAGCAGCATGGCCTCTTCCCTGCTCTGCTGCATCATGCGGCATAGGTGGATGAGGGTTCCACCTGGGTGTCAGGAGCTCTGTTTTAAGGTATTACCAAGAATTTTTAAGTTTTATCTTTAGTCCTTCATGAATGAGGAGAGAATGCAATTGAAGATGTGCACTGAAGGATGCAAGGGCTGAAGTCTTGGCTGGTACAGCCCTTGTCACTTCGGATGGCTGAATTTGGGGGCCATGTTGATGTTTTCAAACTGGAAGAAAGTCAGAGAAAGCGCACTCTAGTTCTGTAAATTTTTATGCTCACGTGATTCCTCTTAACAGTTTATGAAAGGTGGCTTTGTGTAAGTTATTATTTTAAATGAGTGTGTATTGTGTTTCATGCACCATGTTGTGAGAAAGTATTTTCTTACTCTGCAGGTATTTAAACCCTGAGACCTGGGGTGTGTGAGCAACTGAGATAACATGACCTCAGAGTAAAGAGGAGCTAGCAGAGCATATGATGGAAACTTACAATAGGTGACTGGAGGTGATAGCTACTATTTTGTCTCTTCTGTACCCTTTACTTTGAAATTGACCTTCCTCTTACCAACCCATTCCAAGTCCACCATCACAGGACATTTCTGAGATATCACACCCCCATGGAATGAATAGAATAAGGGAAGCAAATCAGAATGAGCTATTCTGAGGGCAAGGTCACTTGAAACCATTAGTGTGAACATGTGGATGTTAGGGGAGGTCATTTCTCTGTCCTTTTGACGACAAAGTCAACACAAATTTGGAGCTTCTGATGGCTACCCAGAATGCATCCTACCATAAGCAGACAATCTTCTCCAGTTCATTTCACCATCCCCTTTTCTTGGCTATTAAACGCTGTGACTATTAAATGGACTAAAGTTCCCTGGACAAGAGCCTGCAGCCCCCTAGAAGGACTTGCTGTCAGCGACACTCCTTTCTCTGGCAGGGTGGGTGGGCATAGTATTGCCGGTGTGGTGGATAGTGTCAGTCATCAACTTGACAGGATTTAGACCCACCTAGGAGACAAAACTGCAGGTACACTTGCAAAGGACTCTAGTGTGAGGACGATGCAGCTTAGGTTAGTCCAGGTGAGAATGCAGATGGCACTGCGCCTTGGGCTGGGATCCTGGGCTTCATAAGCCAGGGCAGTGAGCTGAGCACGGATATCCATCACTCTCTGCTTCCTGCTTGTGGAAGCAAGGTGACTCATCAGCCGCTTGAGAGTTCTTGCCACCCTGCTATGTCTGGATGTTCCCTTCAACTGTGAACTAGAACAAAGCCTGACCCCTGAAATACTTCCGTCAAGTCATTGAATTACATCTATAAGAAGGAAACTAAGACAATTGCTGCTTACTAATGTATATTTTGGAGATAGATATTGTGTGTGTGAGGTCAAGTAGATAAGCAGAAAAGTGTAAAAAACAAAAAACAAAAAAGCATATTTCTGTGGGGATCAGAGAAAGCCCAGAGTGACTGAAGTCCTGAGTCAGTGTGTATTATGACATGGACACAGCCATGCCAGGGACTCTGAGGCTTGGACTCCATGGGACAAGTTGGCAAGCTGTTACCCATATGGGCCAGAAGAGAAATGGACAAGCTTTCTGGGGAGTCCAAATATGAGTATTTATGAGGTGTAGCTCAGTGTGTATAAAATCTAGCAGACAAGGCTTCCTCCTCCAGAGTGTTTCCAGCCCGAGACTGCTCCCTTCAGAGACCGCCTATGGAGAGCAGCTAACCTGCTCTCTGTTGTGTCTGGTAAACATGCTTAGGTTCTAAGTCACAGGCCACCTGATCCCAGCTTCACCGTATGTACATCTATGTGTCTCGACTTCCTGGTCTTTTGTGATGTAAACAGCTTTTGCCTCATGCTTTCCATCCATGAATCACACCCTCCTTTCCCTCTTGTGACCGACTGAAACTTCTAGAACTGTGATAAAATAAATCAGGTTGCTGTTGTTTTTAATGTATATGAGTGTTTTGCCTGCAGTGCCCATGGAGGACATCAGATCCCCTGAAACAGGACTTGCACTAGGGGTATTGGGAATCAAACTCTGGTCCTCTGGAAGAGCAGCCAGTGGGCTTAATCACTGAGCATTCTCCAGCTCCTGTTTTGATTTTTCCTTTAATTAAATGGGTGGATAAATGAATGCATTTTGAGACAGAGTCCCCTGTACCCCAGGCTGGCCTCAAACTTACTATGTAGCTTTCATAGCTATTCTTGGCTGTCAACTTGACCACATCTGGAATTAACTAAAATGCAAGCAACTAGGCTTACCAGTGAGGGAATTTTGGATCTTAAGCCTAGATCATTTGAAGCCAGAAGACATACCTTGAGTCTGGATTGTTGAGGTCAGAGAACAACCCTAGATCTGGACCACACCTTCTGTGGCAGCCTACAGAAAGGACATGGAAGAAGAAAGCTTGTTTTCTGCCTGCTTGTCCTCATTCTCCCTGGCAAGCCTATTCCTCCAGCGGCACTGGAGCCTGACTCTTTGGGATTCCCAGGTATACAGAAGAGCAACTGAGACTTTCAATATCATTGACTAAACAACTACTGGATTCCTAGACTTCCTGTCAGGTGACAGGCATTGTTGTAGTAGCTGGACCACAGCATCTAAGTCACACACACACACACACACACACACACACACACACACACACACACACACACACCATGCTATCAGTTCTGATCTGCTTGCCTGTACCCGAGTGCTACCATTACAGGAGTGTGGCCACCACGTCTGCTTTATGCAGGGCTGGGGTCTAAACCCAGGACTCCACCCACGGCTGGCCAGGTACTCTACCAATTGAACACATCCACAGGAAGCATTTTGGTCACACACTGCAATAGCTATGAACACACCATCTTATATGAGCTGCTTAGACACAAATATCCATACACAGATGTGCGTTCACCCATAGGCCAGCTCAGGAACTCCGATTATGGTGACCTTCTGTTTCTGTCCAAATATTGAGAGAGAAAAAATGAAAATGAAAAAGCTGAGGTTTGTGCTGTCTTGAGGGTGTCTCTGATGGAGTTGCAATGTGCAGGTTGGGAGCTAGTTTCAGCACTTCCCTAGAGGGTCAGAAGGGGGGGGCACCATCTCATTAGTTCATGTGATTACTTATTATTATGCAGCCCCCACACCTGAAGCCGTGGTGCATAGAGAGTTTATCTCTAAGTGAAAGCTTCTCATTCCTGCCACACTGGCGTGTTCTGCTGTGATGGTTCCCCTGGAGCCATTAGCCGACTAATCTGTGGGATGTGACTACACATTTTGTAAAGTTTGCATTGTAAACATATTCTTAATGGTGTTTTGTTCAAATATCCCCATCTGAGTAAAATTCACACGGAGTTTTAGACATTTACGTAAATGAAAAGTACAAGCATGGATCTTGATGCTTGCTTGTTTAAAAACACAGCCCCAAAGTGACTGCGCTGTAATTCCATGGCAAGGTGAAGTTCTGGGTTCAAGCCCGAGCATGCAGTGTAAATGCAACCAACACCTCTCTGAGTTTGAGTTAGAAACAGAAGGGAAAAAAAGCTATTTTCTGTAAGGAGACGGATGTGTCTGGTTTATGAAGGGATAGTCTGACTTGATCTGGTTTGTTTTCAGAGTTATGGTTCTCAGAGACTTTCTTCTAACAGTCCATTCAAATTTTCTTTGAGCTAAAATCACCAAGTAGGTAGAGCTGGAGAGATGGATTGGTGGTTAAGAATACTGTCTGCTTCTCCAGAGGACCTGGGTTCAGTTCCCAGGACTCACATGGTGGCCCACAACAGGGGATCCTTTACAGACATGAGGAACAGATGTGGTTCACAGAAATACATGTAGGCAGAGCATCCATGTACATAATATAAAAATAAAATTGTCAAGAGGTGGTGCGCAGAGTGCATGTATACAATTGTGTATGTGCATGTGTGCCTTTGCATGGTGAAGCCATAGGCTGCCTGTTAAGATGCAGTGAGCTCTGATATCTGCAGATATGAATTAATTTAATTTTAGACCTATAGCCGTTTCAACAGAGAATTAATTCTCTTTATTGTGTGTTTTAAGTATTATTTTATCTTGCCTTTTTAGGAGACAGACAAACCAAACATTGTTTTATAACCTTGAAAAGGGCACTGATAAATTTGCTTTGGGTGGTTTTATTTGAGAGACTTCATATATTATTATTTCTATACGCTTGGAAAATATATGTAAGAGAATGGGAGAATTAAGAAGTGTCTTTGGATGGTTCAAATTATTCTTGCCTCCCCTCTACCAGCAGGAATCTGCTCTGCTTCAAAGAGATAATTCTTTATCACTTTGCTTAATTTTTCCATTTTCAGTATTCTCAGGGCTTTGGACATATTTTTTGAATTTCTTATAATCATATTCTACTCTGTCCTGATTACCTTGTTTCAGGATTGTGGACCTCATTAATAATTATAATGAAATGTTACCAAATATTACAGTATCTCCAAAACCCCACTCTTCTGCTCGTTGAGAGACTCACAGTGTGAGATCATGATTTACGAGAGCCCGAATGGTTTGACTTAGGAAACAGAGGCCCAGTGTTAGAGGACACGGAAGCGGTCTTATCAGTGACAACCCTGTGAGCTTCACTGTGTCTGCCCGGTTCACTACACAGGATGCTTGGGAGAGCCGCAGTTTCTAGTGAGAACATGCTGTCCTTGTGTCTGCAGATGCACGTTTACTCCTAGGCAGAATTGTGGGTGCTGCCGAGGTAGCCTCCAGCCATGCCGCCATTGATTTTCCTCAGAAAGCTCTCTCTTTTTCTCCTGGCATGATTCTGCTGTGCCTTATGCCCACCTCTTGACAGAGTGAGCTCCTTTTGGGAGGACACTCCCCAAAGGTAAACTCAGAGGCATTTTGCACTACAGAAACTGGGGTGAACCAGACTAGCCAGTGGCGGTTTGTGTGACTTAGGATTCATTGAACTTTTCCATATTTGTCTTTTTTTTTTAATGGGATGGTGCCAATTGATTTGAAATAGTTTAATGAAAAAAGAAAGAGCAGGCAGTGGGAAGAGGTTTCTTCCACCCCAGCCCTTACTTCCTACTTTTTACAAGCTAGTGCTATAAAGTACCTGCCATGTTCTAGACCTTTTCATATGGAGATTAACATTTGATAATATTAACATGTATTTTGTAAATTGGAAGCTATTCTTACTATTTTGTACATTACTTGTTGGCACTCAAAGAGTATAACATGATAAACTTGAGTGAGAATCTCATGAAATCCTTCCCATTTGACACAAAACTGACAGTAATAGAAATTTAAGAAAAGGGAATGTATTTCCAAGGTACTTGACTAAATTTAATTTTACACTTTTCACCATTTTTATTTCCTTCCAACTAATTTAGAATTTAGATTAATTCTAAGTTATTTTGTAAGAAGATGCCTGGGTTGGCTCTTCGTTTTTAATATTGTCATAGTACTGCTATAAGGCAAAAGGAACGTGCTCTTCCTGCACACTAGAGCAAGCATTTCTGGGGAGTCACTGACTACAAAGTGACTTGCTAACGCAATCATTTTGGTCTTGAAAAAATTCTGAGAGATTCTTTTGAACTTCTCAAAATAGTTATTCATTTCTATAGTCCTTTCCCATATGGCGACTGAGCGAATGTATTAAACATCGCCCTAATTTTCTTGTGTGAACAATGGGGATGCTTTATTTTCTTTTTTCTCAAGAGGATGATTAGCCGAGGTGACCCGTGTAAATTATCTAACACCTGGATACACCAAACTAGCTGCTTAATTAATATTCGTCCCACCCTTCCCTGTTCCAGCTGCCCTCCTCTGGACAGCACTGGCTCAGTCGCCAGTGACCCTTCCTCACCCCTGTGCTTCTAGTGGATTGTACGTGTTGTTCTTAGACAGTGTTACTAAGACCCAGGTCAGTACGGCACTTTCTGTCTTATGTTGGTCATTGTTCTTTTGGGACAGATGCCACTACCCTATGCCTTCTGCTATGATTCTTCATTTCCGTGGCTTTTAGAGTTTCATATGTAGCTATTTAGCTTGAATGATCTGAGACAAAAGTATCTGCCTTTGCTTGGCCTAAGAGGAGGTGGTGATGTGATAACAAGAAATATGTAAATCCCGAAGTCATGTACGTATCACCTCATTGTGAAGAGCTTGTCTTCAAAAATTAAATTGTGTGTGTGAGAGTGTGTTTGTGTGTGCATAAGTGACTGTGTGTGAGTGTGTGTGAGTGTATAAGTGACTGTATGTGTAAATGAGTGTGTGAGTATGTGTATAAGTGACTGTATGTGTTAATGAGTGTGTGAGTGTGTGTATAAGTGACTGTGTATGTGTGAATGAGTGTGTGAGTGTGTATGAGTGACTGTGTATACGAGAATGAGTGTGTGTGTGTGAGTGAGTGTGTGTACAAGTGACTGTGTATGTGTGAATGAGTGTGTGAATGTGTATAAGTGTGTATGTGTGAATGAGTGTGTGTGAGTGTGTGTATAAGTGATTGTGTATATGTGAATGAGTGTGAGTGTGTGTATATAAATGACCATTTATGTGTGAATGAGTGTGTGTGTTTGAGTGTGTGTGTGTGTGTAACTGTGTATATGTGAATGAGTATGTGTGTATAAGTGACTGTGTATATGTGAATTAGTGTGTGTATGTATGTGACTGTGTATGTGTGAATGTGCGTGTGAGTGAGTGTGTGTATTAAGTGACTGTGTATGTGTGAATGAGTATGCATGAGTGTGTGTGTGTATGCATGTGCATGTGTCCTGTGAGTGCCTGTGTCCATGAATGCATGCAGTTGTCAGAGTAGGACTTGGGTTGAGCAGTTCTGTCACTCTTTGCCTCAATCCCTTGCAGCAGCAGGAACTCTCACTGAGCCTGGAGCCTGTCACTGATGTCCTCCTGTCCCCAGCCCCTACAGTGCAGGGGTTGCAGGTATAGATGTGATTACACACAACTTTTCACATTGGGATTTGAACTCAGGTCTTGGTGTTTGTGCAGCAAGTGCTCTTTATGCACTGTGAGATGACCCCATCCTGTAAATCCTGGGTTCTATGGTCTTCAGTATTCCACCTGTATTGTTACAGGGCTTTGTGACACTTCCCTGGGACATCACCCTTCTTTTTAGGACTGCACTACCTTTTCCATACTTCAGTTTGATTAGAACTTAACACACAATATGGCTTAATTGATCTGTCAAGGCTAGGATTAATCTTTTGAGAAGGGAGCTCATATCAAGACCATTCAGAACAGGGAAGGTGGCTTTACCTTCAAGCATTTGATGTGCATGGAACTGAACCCAAGTTTTGCAGCTGGCTCAAGGAACCTTCTGGGCCTGGATTTGACATGGTTCGGGGCTGAATGAATTCTCTGTCCATCATAATACTGTTACCCACCTTTGTCACAATTGTCCCCTTCCTGTCACCAGCACTGTGACAACTCTATTCTGTAGACATCTCTAAACGCAAAGTCCATTTAGTTTTACTTAATGCTCAGTTCTACAATTCTTACTCTATGCTGGGCACTTTACAAATTTTTCCTCATTTCTACCTTGATGTATGGATGTATGTCTCACTTTTGTTCCCCGCCCTTAAGAGACAACACCCTGGTGCCTTTTCCATATAAAAAAAATCTTTAAACACCATTCAACACAACCACCACATTCCCCAAATCTCCTTTGTACTTCCTCTGAACCTTCAGACCCAGTTGGCCCACCTCCTGCAGGGCTATAGGTGTTTCATGACTTGCCCAGTCTCTCTTGAACATTCTTTGATTCATTAATGCCTCTTTCAAAGAATCTAACCCTTAATGTGTTTAGTTGGCATATACCTTTTAAATTTCTTTTCTTTCTGAGTTGAAAAAAAAAAAAAACCCAGAAGTATTAAAGACAATCTACAGAGCCTGCCCTTCCTGGTGCCCTGTTTACCACCTTGGTTCCAACTTTTCTGTTTGATCTTTAAATGTGTAAATGTGTCTAAATTAGAGATGTGTCAAGTGTCGCAGGCAGGATTGACCCTGCACGCAGTCACCCCTGGTTTCAGATGGCCAAAGCCCAGCCAGGGGCTCCTTCAGGCTATGATGCTAGCCAATCGATCCCACAAATTTAGACTGGTTGGTCACAGCACTTCTCCTTGCCTCCCTCCTTGAAGCCTCTGAGGCTAGATTATCATAGTTATCTTCAGAATAAAAGTCCTCTTGCCCTCAAGCATCATCAGAGATTATCATAGTTATCTTCAGAATAAAAGTCCTCTTGCCCTCAAGCATCATCAGAGATTATCATAGTTATCTTCAGAATAAAAGTCCTCTTGCCCTCAAGCATCATCAGAGATCATCATAGCTATCTTCAGAATAAAAGTCCTCTTGCCCTCAAGCATCATCAGAGAGCATACGGTTTATTGAGAGCTTAGAATCCGAAGCTAAAGAAAGGATTAATGGAATCCCCTAAACTCCATTTTCTTAGCTATGGCTCTTGGGTCTTCGCTCCCCTCCTACTCCACCTTTTACCATTAGCACTTAGCTTCATGAGCTACAGCTTCATTTCCAGAATGCTCTCTCTAGGGATTTCCCAATCTCTCCCCTTTAAATATATGAGACAATTTAATACTGGCTTAGCTGTACCAACAGGGTGACCACACTTATGACTGCTGAGAACAACAGATTGTCTACCCCTCAGGAGCTATCTACAGTAGAAGCAGGGAACGGCTACAAATGGCAGAACATATTTCTCCTATCATAGGAGATCACTTGTTTTAGAGCTAGGCAACAATTTTTACATTGATTTTCTTTTCTTATAGACAAAGAAATTCAGACCCAGAGAGGACCCATTAGTTAAGACAACAGCCGATATGAGAAAGGCAGACGTGGAGCCCAGTACTAGGGCTGGCTTGTTCACTGTGACGTTAGAGGTACCACATGCACACATGAACTTTTTCTCACTGCAACCGTGGGAAGTTTGTGTAGTAGTATTTTAGCTTTTGTCTTATCTTAATCAAAATGAATAACTGAATTCAGGGAATTTCATTAAAGCTGTGAGAGCAATGAGAAAATTCCAGAAAGTGGCTTCGTTTCTTTGACTTCATGGACACTGCCATGTCTTGGCTGGTCTGGTGTCCTGGAAATACGGTAGTTTCATTGAGTATGTGTGTATGTGCATATGTGTATTTGTGTGTGTGTGTGTTTGCACATGTGCATATGTGTGGGCATATATATATATATATATTTGTGTGTGTGTATTGTGCGGATGTGTGTGTGTGTGTGCACTTGCGCACGTGCAGTTTTACATTCACATGTATATGTGTACGTTTAGAGACCAGAGAATAACCAGAGATTAGGCATTGTTTCTAAGTTGCCACTTGCCAGTCTTGGTAACAGAGTCTCTCAGTTGTCCTAAACTTTCCAAGTAGGCTAGGCTGGCTGGTCAGTAAATCCCATCTATCCTCCACCCTTCAGTCCCCCAGCATTGAGATTACAAGCATGAGCTGCCACAATTAACTTTTTATGTGACTGTAGTGAATTGAACTCAGGCACTATGCTTGCAATGCAAGTGTTTCCCATACTCACCCATCCCTCCCGTCCAGGTTTACTTTCCTGCTCGGGTCCTTGGCACCCTTCCTTTGGCCTCACACATATTATGTTGTAGATCTGCCCTCCAGCCGAGCTCAAAAGCTACTGATCTTTGTCATGAAGAATGTTTTGGGTATCCAGACATGGAGCATTTTTGCAATATATTTATGGAAACAAACGACTGGAGAGATAGCCCAGAGGTGAAGAGTCCTGTCTGTTCTTTCTGAGGACCTGAGTTTGACTCCCAGAATTCACATGGCAACTCACAACTGTCAGTAATTCCAGTTCCAGAGGATCCAACTCCCTTTTCTAGAGCCTGTGGGCATTGCTCTCACAGGGCACACAAACATAACACTCATCCATGTAAAATTTAATTCCATTAAACGAAGAAAGTAAAGGGAGAATTTCCAATTGCAGGAACCTAGAGTTCATTTCAACCCTTTAACAGCTTGGTCTGTGAACTAGGCAGATTGAAGACACTGTCTGGTTTGACCTCTCCCCCATTTCCAGCCAGGAGGACATTTAAGGTCAAACGGATTAGCATTTGCTGGGCAGCATAGAGCTGTTTAGAACAGAGCGTGTGTGTTGTAACTAATACAGCCACCAGCTCCACACAGCAGCAAATCCACACGGAGGCCCACCCCTCTGCATTGTTTTACTTTGATGGATAGGAAAGGGATCATGCACCACTTACAGTAATCTCTTTAGATTCTATAATAATCCCCGCATTATCCTGTTAAACGGTCGCTGCAGCTCTGGGCTTAATAGATTGAAATCTATTATTCATCATGCCATCTTGCTCTTGCTCAATAACATTATCCTTATGACTAAATTTTATGGATTCATACTTAATTTCATAGTAGAGAGAGATGATGAATTATCAGAACAAAGAGTCTGCCTGTGTGGATTCAGTTTGACAGGTACGTTTTCAAACATTGCTTGGCACCACGCTCTGACCTTGCATGTCGGGGGGACTCCAAGGCTACTCACAGTGTGGTTTTTAGTGTCAGAAGATTGGCATTCTGCTGTGAGTTTTTGAGTTACCAGGACCATCAGAGGCCTGACACAAAGCTGTCCCTAATGAGAGGACAGTATCATGGGGACAGGAGCTGATTCTGAGGCCAGCCAGTGCTGGGTTTGCATCTTGGTTGTGCTATTTGCCAGCTCTACTCTTTTGGGCAGGTGACTGTTCAGGTCTCAATGGGCACATCTGAAGATGGAATAGCTCTTACTTCATCAAGTTATTTCAAAGACATTTTCAAAGGTATGACAGAATCATTTCATAAATTCCTGATCTGTAACAGATACAAAACTGTCGGCTAATGTTCACACTTACTGACATTGATGCCAGTGAGGTCTGCATCTCTAAACAAGCCCCAAAGAAGAGAACCTATCGCACTCTATTGGTTTGATTGGCTACTGGCTAATCGCCTAAGTTGGATTGGGAACCTGCTCATTCACAACACAATCTCTGGCTTTGTTGCAAAAGCCTGAGTTAAGTTGTGGATGGTAGTGGCTTCACCATGGTGTTAGCTTCAGTTTAAGTTTGAGCTATTTGCTTTGTAAGAGGTGTTCTCCAAATAGGAGCCTCTTGCCTTTGGTTACCAGTGTTTCCTGTTCACCAGGAAGGTTCTCAACCCTAGACTTCCCTATCACTTGACAAATGCTTTGGCTCCCACTTGCCTTGTTGCCAGTACAATGCAGTAGCTTTAATATTGACCCCATAGAGAAAGGACTTCAGATAAACAGTGCAGAGTTGAAAAAAGTGAAGTGTTTGGGGTTCTGTAAACCATGAAATAATTTCATCAATTCTTTGCCAAATTTCTCTCTTGCTCACTGTCTTTTTTATTTTCTTCTTTTTGCAATTCTCTCTTGCTGTCTTTCTTAATCTCTCTCTCTCTCTCTCTCTCTCTCTCTCTCTCTCTCTCTCTCTCTCTCTGTGTGTGTGTGTGTGTTTCTTTCTATTGGAAGGAATATTAGATCTTACTATGTCTGCATAATCTGGCTAATTTGAAATGAAATGGTCCTTAAGTAGTTCTGTGGACAGGCCATTAATAATCATTTTATAAAGTGAGTGATGTATCAGAGCATCCTTGATTATTAGGGACCCATAGATTCCTGTCAGTTTGAATTTGTATGTGTTTCCTCATCACAAAAATGCCATAATCTAATTTTTGGAGGAAGAAAAAATAAGTTGTGGAAAATTAAAGATTTTTATGAAATGTTTGTGAGACCATGCCCACATGTGTAAAATCAGAATGAAGGCTAGCACTGTGCATGAATAATTAACAGTAAGGACATTATTGGGTGTTTGTGAGGCCATTACTAGGGTGTAAAATCAGAGTAGAGACCAGCACAGTTTTGAATAATTAATACTTGTGATGTCTAAAGATCTATTGACAAAAACATTGTTAAAATGTTTTCCTTCTCTATTCATCTAGGTGCCTGTGTCTCTTTTCCAATTCTGGGTACATGTCTAGACAGAACTTCTTTTAGAAATTTATCAAATGGGAAAAAATTCTGACAGTAAAATAATTGAGAATTTCACAAGCTGAGAAAAACTCAAGATACCAGTGTTTTGAGTTGGAATATGAGGCCTGCAAATAAATACCATACTATTTTTAAAATCTGAAAAAATACACATGAGAATCATCAAAACCTCATAAATCAAACTCAGAGAAGAAAAAAAATCACTTCTTACTTACTTTCTTCTTCTTTATGCAAAAAGCATTCCCTCACTTCTGACTTTGCAAGAGAGCTCCAGAGACAAAACGCTGAATGCTTTATGCAAAAAGCATTCCCTCACTTCTGACTTTGCAAGAGAGCTCCAGAGACAAAACGCTGCCCCCGCCATAACTGTCCATCTTTTAGACCATTCTTGAAATATGCAAAGCAATATTGCTCTCTTCAGCTTCTGGGTGTGTGGCAACAATAGCCTCACTAACTGAAGGGCTGTGTGCAAAATACGGGTGTCTGGGAGGTTACAACTCACATACAGTGTGCGCTGCCCTCACCACTTAGTGTGGTCTCTCCCTGCTCCCTCTCTGCCGTTACCCTCTCCTCCAGTGGTCCAAGAGTAGGATGCGCACAAAAGAAAGATGCCCAGGTACATTGGTCCAAAAATACAGTGACTATTGTCCTTGCTTTCCCTGGAGCTGTGTGCTGGGGAGCAGGGCATTCAACCATCCAAAGTAAACAGCAGCTGACGGGGTGTAGCCAACAAAGGTGGTGACATGCCCACTGAAAGAGAGTCAGTGCAACAATGTTTACTTCATTCTAGAAGAAGCATTTGAAACTGAGGTTCTTTATAACTTCTAAAGATATGATCTATTCCATCATTTTTTTTTTACTATTTTTAGAGCTTTGGTAGAATGATGGCAAAAACTGAGATAAAGTCAGAAATGAAAAGGGCCAAAGAGATGATCTGTGCATTCATCTCCCAGAGCTGGACAAGCTTCTGGCAGGAGACTCCCTGGCCTTGCCTTTATTGACACTGCTTCATAATTTCCTATAGGAAGTCTTTAGAGGTTTTAACAGGCTTCACCTTGCTGTTTGTTTAGGTTGAGGACTTTTCTTTTTCTGTCTGGATTTCAAACAATGGACGGAGTATAACAGCTAAATTATTATACTTTTTATCTGTGTATTCTGTGGGCAATTTAGAATTGTCTTGGTTTAAATAGATAACTTCACACTATTCATAAGAAACCCTAAGAGATACAATAATTCAATCTGGACCACAGAGTAATAGCAATGAAGAAACTGAACATTTCCCCAACTCCCTTGCAAAGACCTAAAAAATAATAATAATGGTATATATTTTCTTCTTAATCCTCACAGAGCAAATACAGCCATTTTGCTGAGAAGCTGAGCAAGAGACCCAAGGTAGAGTCGGGGGAGCCCCAGGTGTGGGTGCAGTTCTCACAAGGTTTCACTTCCTGGTGCTGTGGTGTTTGCTACCTTGGTGGTGGCTAAGTCCCAGGACCTCTTGGAATCTCGGTTCCTCTGTCACATATGCGGGAGGAGCAGGGGCACAGAGTCAGAGATTCCGCTGTGGACCAGTTAAGAGTCATTTACAGACAGCTCTCTACCGCTCAGACCTCTTCCTCACGATAACCCGCCGTAGCATATTTCCTGATATGCCGTAACTGCTTCTTTTGGGGCTTATCTAATTACAAATTTTTTTCTTTCTCCCAAGGGGAACAAAAAGGTAGTGATCCCTTTGCTGTATCTTTTCAGAGAGTGTCAACCAAAGCAGTTGGGAAGAGGACCATCTCTGCTCTAACGCTCTTTAAATGGTCTATGTTGGAGACCAAATCTAGGGCGACCCAAGGACTCGGAAAGACCCACGCCCGGCTCTTTGCTCAGCAGTTCAGAGCTGCAGGAGACATTTTGCATTTCTGTCTGGCCTTCCACTCTAACCTGTCCGCTCAGCTCTCTTACTCTGAAATCACCCTCTGGGAGTTCTCTCACCCTTCTTCCTTCAAAACATTTCTGCTCTTCTTCTGCCCTGTTCTTTCTTCTCTAAGCCGATACCTTTGTGTCCTTGTCTCTGAAAAAGGAACGTGTGTGTCCGGCAGCAGTCATCCATCACAGCCTTGGTCTGAGGCCCACTTGATCTAAGGAAATGACTCTAATACCTAAATATACAATAAACGCACCAAAGAAAACCAGCAGGTAAAATGGGTGTGCCCCATCTATGCAGAATTTCGGCAGATGAGGGCCAGGTAGAGTCTTAGGTTAAAAGGGGAAATAACTGATAACTAGTGTGCCAGGCTGCGTTCCTGGTTCATTCATTCACTGTTGTGGAGTGGTCAGTTTTAATCCACTTCACTGCCTCTTTCCTTCTAACCAGTGAACGGACTCTCTAATCATCATCCAAGTGACCCCTTCCATCATCTCTCAAGCTGTGACTTCGTGTGTCTTTCCCCTCCCACTTCTCACATATGATTTTACTCCTGTTAAGTCCTGAGATGGCTTTGGTTGTTGTTTCCAGGTGAAAAAAAATCTCAATATCTTTATCGTCCTTCAGGGCTTGACAGTTTGTTTCTCAGTCACCTCTGTGAAGCCCTCTGTTCTCTTGACAGCCACAAGTCCGTGCTTTCTTGGAATTTACAATTTGAATCTCAAATGTCCTCCAAAGACTTAAATGGGTTAAAGCCTTAGGTGACAGCTGATGAGTTTTTAGGAACTGCCTGGGTACCAGGGACTTTAACCTCATCAGTAGATTAACACACTGATAGATTCGTACTTTGATGACATTACAAAGAGATGGTGTTAGTGGGAGGAGGTCGTCCCCTGCAGCATGGTTTGGATGTATATGCCCCGCCATCCCCACTGTTTCCTGGCAGCTACCAGGTGAGCAGCTTTCCTCTGAATGCCCTTTCATCCTGTGCTGGTCCAAGCTAAAGTGTCTACGGTTTGTATCCATGAAGCTAGACTCGCCCCACTCCTTTTAAGTTGTTTATCTCAGATATTTTGGCAGAGCCTCAAAAGTGACTCATATACTTGGTTTTCTTTTCAGGTCACTAGACACAGACATACACACAGGACCATTTTCCTCTCTGTTACACAGAGAAACCCTGTCCCCCAAAACAAAACAAACAACAACAAAAACCAAATATCCAGTCTTACATGATACTATCTCAAGCTCTCTGGCAAATTAGCTTTCCCATTCTTGGGGCACACAAACACTGTGAGTCGGGTATGGAATTCGGCACATTCTACCTTTCAGTTGATGACTGCAAATCCCTCAGCGTCGACGATGGGAAACTTTTGATGATGGAGTGAGTGTCAAGAACAAGGGACTTAGCGATCTACCAGCCCTATTTGTTCCATTGACTACACATTTTGGTTAGGGAGAACAAGAAGGATTATTCAGTATGAAACATATGGCTGACACAGGCTTGTGAACACACATGGTGCTTTCATAACTGCTTTTGATTAATTACCCATTGTACCTGCATATATGTTTCGTATATCAGACTTTCCAACACAGCTGTAAGAGCTGAATTGTGAGAATCCATTTAATAAGTGTAGAAACTGATGGTTGTAAGACTGTGTGACTTACTCAAGGTGACATGGCTCACCCAGGAATGAGTACAGTAGTCACAATGTTGCCAGATCTTGGGGCACACACTGGAAATTGGTTGACTAGCAAGGAAAACCTGGGCTGGAGAAAGTTTCATGGGTAACAAAAATTACCTTATCTTTGTGAACTGGAAATGCATACTTCATCCCTAGATAGTTTACCCAACCCTCGTGAGTCTCCAAGTACAGTCTTTAGCACAAGACACAAACAACAAGTAAATAAATAAAAAGGCTTTTCAAAAGGTTGGTATGGGGAGATGGCTTAGTATGTATGTGTTTGCCATGAAAGTGTGAGGACTTGAGTTTTGATCCCCAAAACTCACATAAAACGTGGGTGTGGCAAAGTACACCTGGTATCCTCACCCTGGGTAAGAAGAGACAAGAGAATCTCTGGACCACCCTTGTTAGCTAGTATGGTTTAACTCAGTGAGAAACACTTTCTCAAAAATTAAGGCGGAGAATGATTAAGGAAGATGGTTGAAGTCAAACTCTGGCATACATCTGCACATACCTTCATGTATATGTACACACACATGAATGAACATGTAGACTTGCACACAATCACTCATGAAAATAAAACAATTAGGACCAAGTAAATAAACAAAGTCAATGAACTCTCTTATCTAAAGTTTTTGACTCTCACTACCATGAAAACTCTCAGCTGCAAAGTCCACCTGGGCAGCAAGTGACAGACAGGTTTGTCTGTCCCAGTGGCAAAGACTGTCTTCTAGAGAGCCACCTTCTGGTCAATGAATCCATAATTAGTAGCATTTCTCTTTTTATTATTAATGTATCATCATTAAGAACTTCCACTTAAAACAACAAGGATCTGGGGTTTAGTCATATGCCCTTGGAAGCCTTGTGAAGTCCTTCAGAGACAGTTTCTATCCCATAAAGGGGTCATTTTCAGAAAGCAGGAGCCCACACCCTTTACACACCCCCATGCGCTTTTGGATATTAGATAGTGTGTTTTCCCGAACAATAATCAATACAAATTTGTAAGCAACTTCATGGAGCAAGCTGGCCTTAAATTCCCTACGTAGTTGGGGAAGACCTGATCCCCCTGCCTCCACTTCCTGAGTCCTGGTATCACAGTGGCTTTGTGTGATACTGGGGGTGTGCTCCAGAACTTTGTGCACACTTGGCAAACACTCTACAAATGAATAGAAGCTATACTGATTTCACAGAAGTCCTATGAAGCTGTGTGCTTCGTTTTTAAGGAGAAGCAAAATTGCATGTGCTGCTATTGGCAGCAGTCCAATACTGGCAGTTGAAAAATGGAGTTAAATGGGTTTTCAGTATGTTAATTGTTCTTCCATCGGAAAGAAATGGGAGGAATTGTCATTTCTGGTAATGTCCAAGATGATTCTGATAAGAAAAATTTTTTCCTCTTTAAATATGAATGATTATGAGCGTTCTCAATTTCACTTCCTTTTAATCCCCATCCTATGACAGCATGTGATGAATAGATGTGGTGCTTCGGTGACAATGGCCAGTTCAGGATTTGACTGGCAAGGATTTAAGATCTGAATCCTTATTAGACTTCCACTGGAATTACTCATAACCGTATTCTCCGAAGGTCATTGTTTTACAGGCATAGATATTTGGAATAGCTTTGTACCAGAGATTAAGCATGCAAAGTCTGGGATGGAGGTTAGATAACCTGAGTTTGAATCACTGTTCTATTTTAGCCAAGTTGTGAAATATCTTCATACCTCAAACTCATTCTAGGAAAACAAAACAGCAACCCTACTTAGGGTTTTGTCATCCAAAGACAAATGAGCTAATCGTGTAGAGAGCTTTGTCTAGCGCCTGATACATAGACCAGTAGTCAAAAGAGTTATTATAAAGTATAAGAGTTTTTGTTAAAGCAATCTGGCTGCTTTATATTGATTTTCAGTGATTGCTGCCCTTTTTTCCCTCTGCTTGCCCTCATTTATCCTAGAGGTGATAATTTTGAAAAACCTATTTGAACAGTTCTACAGTACCATTAGTGTCTTTGAAGCTGGGGAGAGATGGCTCAGCAATTAAGTGCTTGTCATTCAGTCATGAGTACCTGCAAGGGCATATGACCATAATCTCAGCACTGGGGAGGTGGAGCCAGGAGACTCTCGGGAGTTCTCTGGTCAGCCAGCCAAGTGAAACTGGTTATTCAAAATGAATGGAGAGATAAGTTGATTGTGGGGAGCCTAGTCCCATTGGATACCTCTGTCATACAACTTCTTCAGTGCAACAACTGATGCTCAGGGAAGATCAAGGAAGAAGAGATGGAAGGACTGTAAGAGCCAGAGGACCCGGAAGTTTGATGCAAGATTGTGTCTCCTAGAGATGACAGTGCTGCTATATTCATGATATCTCAACAATACGGCTGCCTCAATGAGATCCAAAGAAAGATAACACCAACAGATGTGCTAGCATGGAATGGGGAAATCTCATGGGGTCCCACTCCCAAAGAATATCACACAACTGCTGATTGCTGAGAGAGAGGGACTTGGTCTGCTAGGGATGAGCCCCCTAACTGGTTGCCTAATACCAGTAGTCAACCCTGAAATCATATATGCCCAAGTCACACTCAACAAACTCAACAAGTCGTAGTTATATATCTTTGCATATATATAAGATTAATAAAGAAAAAGAGACCACCAATTTGAGGAGTAAGGGAGCATCATGGGAAGGGTTTCAGGGAAGAAAAGAGTAGGGGAGTGATATATTTTAATTAAAATAAAAATAATAAAAATAGAGTAAAAAATAAAGTGGCGTGTGACTGAACAAGTAACCCAATACTGACTTCTGAATTCTACATGTGCACATATACCACGAACTCATGAGAGAGAGAGAGAGAGAGAGAGAGAGAGAGAGAGAGAGAGAGAGA
>NC_022009.1:63475710-63476392 GCF_000317375.1 Microtus ochrogaster | reverse complement strand
GGGGCAGTCTTTTCTGCTTCTCTTTATCAAAGCTCTACCAGTGAGAAGGCCTTGGGTCCAATTAAGTCTATGAAACACGGATGACATCTAACGCTGATCCACTCCAAACAGCACCGCTAAGGCAGTCAGAAGGCTGTGGTGTTGACTCACAAATCCAGTTAACTACTGTGACTCTCAGTGTGGAGCTTACCAGGCCAATACTTTTGAACATAAATTATAATCATTTCATGATAAAAAGGGGATTGATTTTCTATAACTAAAAGAAAAATCAAAAAGAAGGATGATTATTATATTTGCTTGAATTAGAGCAGCTACAATCTGATAGGTATAGAAAGAGCTGTGCTCTGCATTCTGAGTGCTACCTGGTCTGGGGGATGATACAATCAGTCCTGTGCTTGGAATCAAACTGACTTGAAAACAAGTGAAGAATAATCTAGTTGGATGTGGTGGCTTGGATCTTAGCACTCGGGAGGCACAGGTAGGCGGATCTCTGTAAGTTTGAGGCCAGTCTGGTCTACAATTTAAGTTTTAGGACAGCCAAGGCTGCATAGAGAAACCTTGTCTTGAAAAACCAAAGAGATTGGGGCTGGAGAGATGGCTCAGTGGTTAAGAGCATTGTCTGCTCTTCCAAAGGTCCTGAGTTCAATTCCCGGCAACCATATGGTGGCTCACAACCATCTGT
>NC_022009.1:63454506-63475610 GCF_000317375.1 Microtus ochrogaster | reverse complement strand
GAAAAACCAAAGAGATGACAAGAACAGAATGTGAATAGTGTCCTTGACATTCGAGGTTATGGGGACTACCAGGCAAACACAATTAATATATGATTAGTAATTTATCCAAAAATGACTCTCCAGTTGGAATTATCTTAGAGATTGGTGGCAGAAGACTCTCTCCATCGTTCAAATACTCATCCTCCCTGAATCATTTGTTTCAAAAGATAAGAAGAGAAAGATCAAAAAAAAACAACTTGATATAGTAAGAAAAATTGTAAATATGAACCCTGTTATAAAACACATTACTTGTTTGCCTTTTGTTGTTGTTTCTCATTCTCAGAATAGAGTTCAGGGTGGGAACGACATTAAATCTACCACTCTTCACATTCACCATTATAATGAACCTGTAAAACTGGTTAGTGTCTTCTTGAGGTGTTGGAGATTTGCTTAGCAGGGAGAGAAAGAAAGAGAGGGGGGGAGAGAGAGAGGAGAAGGAGGAAAGGGAGGGAGGTAGGGAGGAAAGGAGGGAGGGAGGGAAGGAGGGAGAGGGAGATTTTAATGCATAGAAAAGCAGATTGAGTCAGCTTGGTCCTTTTGGGATATCATGGCTCAAATCTCTAGATCATCTATCGTGTGCATGCTTGCTGAGCTACAAGCAGAAAGTAATGCCGAATGACCAGCAAGGATTCCTTGTAATGCTTCAGGGTCTTAGGGACAGGTGACTGGAGCTTGAACCGCAACAGCATTGCAAACAAGCTGTGAAGCTTGGGCAAACCGTCACCCTTTCTGAGTCTCTCTTCTTCAAGGGCAAGAAATGGGGATATTAGGGTTGATCTGAACTTAAGTGAGCAGTGATGGCATATTCCCTACAGGTGGCTGGTATCATGCCAAGTGCCTGTTGACCGATGCCGTGTGCTATTGTGTGTATTTGGGAGGTCTTATTAGCAAGTGATTATGTAAAAACAAACAGTTCTGCATGGGTCTTGCTACTTGGTTCTCCCTGGAAATGCATAGCTCGATAACTCTGGCTCCAAAGGAAGGAGTGATATGTTCATAGCCAAGCCAAGCAGTGTGGCCCATTTGGAGATAGGGGAGCAGGTGAGAAACTTGGGCTCCGAGCTTTCAGTGTGCTTTATCTTCAGTTTTCTGTCCATAACTGGGGGTGAGGACAGCCAGCCCACAACTGGAAGAGTAGTGGGAAATAAATAAAAGGTATCGATGTGCATAGCAGCATCGGGATGGATTGAGAGGGTATCCATCTTCCATCTACACAGCACAGATTCTAAGGGGTCCTCACTGCCAACCTCTCAAAAATATTTTTTAAAAGACTTATTTAATCGTGTGTGTCTCCCCGTGTGTGTGTTTGTGTGTCTCTGTGTGTTTGTGTGCGTGTTGTGTCGGTGTGCTTGCACACACAGCTCGGAGAAGACATCGGATCCCTCAGAGCTGGAGTGAAATGGATTTAAAGGCAGCTCAGTTTGCTCACTCTTGCACAGGAAATCCTCTTAGCTGCCAAGCCATCTCTTCAGTGCCACAGCCAGCCTCTTGAAGGAAAATCTGAACCCCTTCCGTGTACATATTGGCCCTTGGCCAATTGCCTTCTCTCGTTCCTTGGGGCAATCTTTTTCTCTCAAAGAGTCGCCTGCCTCCACGTCACCACCTGCTCCGTGCTTCACTGTCATGCCAGCTGCATTTGGGCTTCTAACCATTTTGTGGAAAACCATTCCCAGCTCTGCCCCTGAATCAACAAAGACCCCAACTTGCAAATTCCAGAGCCCTTCCTCGTTGAACTCTGTAACCTTTGACACAACAGCCAAGCCCGACCATCTCAGTAAAAGACACCTGTGAGCCACATTGTCAGCCACTAAGCTCACATACCTTCCCTTAACCCACACAGAGCCTTCTGTGGCAGACATGACCCTACTTTTCGCAGGAGGAAATTGAGGCACAGAAAGGCCAGCTGACATAGTCAATGCCTTGGATGACATTGATGTCTGGACCCTGTCCATACTAAGGCTCCCCAGGGAGTTTTGCCAATTGCTCAGCTCCTGTTTGTGGCCTTCCTTTTTGTAAGAAAATGTTCAGTGCACTGTGACCCTACGGCATTGCTCCACTCTTGATTCACTATGTCCCCAAAGCACCTTGGGAATACCCTAAAGTCCCTGGGCACTTTCTTTCAAATAATGCCTCGGTGGGGTAAGTTATTTTTAACGTTTTGCCTTGGCCTGATAAAAGCCTCCAGTGCAGAAGTAAGACCATCGGGGGCCCTCTCCTGGCTCCGTTACCCCCACATCAGTACAGCACTGACCCTCTTAAGTCAAGGGTTTCCTTGGGGTTAATTGTTTGTATTTTTGTTTTTTTTTTTTTTGTAATAGTAGCACAGGGGGTAAGAAAAATAGCCCAAAAAGACCAAAAGGTGCTTATTTTTCTTTAAAGCTGCATTGTAGACATGTTTGGTGCTCTGAGTAATGGGAAGGAAGCCTGAGCGCAGTGTGGGGTGAAGAATGTGGAATGTAGAGTCCAGGGAAGGACTCGGAGACACGTGTTAGATTGATTTGGAGACAAGATCAACTTTTCATCAGTCTGTCATTTTATAAAATGCAATTTTCTACCTTTGATGCGAAAGTAGAGAGACAGACATTTATATATAAGCAAGTGATAAATTAGGTACTAAAAGGTGGAACATGCAGAGAAAGTTCAAAAACTGTAGAGATCCCTGCTAGCCCACAGGGCAAAGAAAGACTAGAGAAGAAAAATGAGATAAGGGGACAGTGGTGCTCAGGAGGACCCTGTGGACTGGCTGATTCAGAGAGGTCAAACTGAGAAGAGGTGGAGCCCTTTCCCTAGATGTTTGAAGTCTATGAGGGTAAGCGAAAGAGGCATGAGTTATACAACAGACATGTCCGATGGGTGAATGTGTGTGAGATGGGGAGGGGGGATGTAGCTGGGGTGAGGGCAATGGAGGAATATGGGTCAGGGTTTCAATTTGTCTAAACACTAGGAATTACAGGTCCTGGACCCTCAGACTGTGAGACTTTATTTGCTGAGTCAAGTAAGAGCCTAAGTCTGTGGTCATGAAGGTTCTCCGCCAGGGTCACACTTAAAACTATTTGGGAAGACTAAAGAAAAGAATGGGGCACGAAGAGACTGGAATTGTGTTTCTAGAAATTTGTATGTCATAATCTCTTCTGGAAATCTCTACATTGTAATCAAAAGATTGTCATTCAATATTTGATACATGAGTAAATGTGGTGTTTTTTTTTTAAAGTTCTCCAAATCTTTCTTGAACATATCACTCAACAACTATGATTTGAAAAATATCAGACAAGAAGGGATGAGGTTAGTGACTAGGGAATGAGAGCAAGGACATTACTTGTGTGAGGAGGAAAAGGCAGACAACCAAAGGACAGTTTGAGGGATTAATTCAGAGATTTCAAGACGATCAGGCCTATGGTTGGAAGAGGGCTGAAAGGTAACTACTGACTATAAAGTCTAGGACTTTGGTGGGATGGGGATAGAAACAAGAGATCGCGTGAATTCCACATGTCTTGACAAGAGATAGTTAGGCCAGTTGTGTTTTGAGGTCTAAAGACGGCTGCTGTAACAAGGTCGCATCTGGGAAGATGGTTTGGGAGTCAGCGGTAGCTAAAGAGACAACGAAAATCAAGAGGGAGACAGCGCAATGGAGACCATGAGCAGGGATTATAATTTCAAATCTTTTCTATGAAAGGAAATTAGTCCTGTTCTCAAGCCCAAGATCAGTTATCATTCCTCCCTCCTGTTTCTCTCATGCCCCTCCCACCCTGCACTTAGTTCGTTGCCAGCTCTGTGATGGGAAGTCCTCACCCCGGTTGTGACCCCTCGCCACCTCCCACCTGGACTGATGCACAGCCCTTCTAGCTGGTACCTGTACCCCTTTTTCATTTCGACTCCACAGCAGGAGACACTCCTTTGTGCATCACAAACATCAGACCCCAACTTCACAGTTAGAATAGTGGAGGCAGTGAGGTTCCGTCTGGCCTGGCTCTCCTCTCCTCTCCATCCCTCTCACACGCTTGGTCCCTGCCTTTGAACCACACAGACCTGGGTCCAGGCTGTTTCTGCTTTCTCTCTACCACTGACTTCCTTTGCTTTAGTTGGTTGTTTTTACTGTTTTTTTGTTGTAACAAAAGCTCCATGCATGCAGGAAACTTTGTTTTTCTATCTCTGACTTTCTGCATCCGTCTCTGTCATTTCTGTCTTCTCTGTCTCAGTCTGCTGTTTCTGCTCCCCCATACACAGAGAGACACACATACACACAGAGACAGAGAGAAACGGAGAGAGACACAGAGACAGAGTGAGACAGAGAGACACAGAGAGTCAGAGAGAGACACACAGAGTCAGAGACTGAGAGAGACACAGAGACAGAGAGAAACAGAGAGAGACACACAGAGAGTTAGAGACAGAGAGAGACACACAGAGAGTCAGAGAGAGACAGAGAGCAAGACAGAGGGGCAGAGAGAGACACAGAAAGAAAAACCTTCTGGTGAATGTCTTCCCTAACCCCTGCCACTTCCTCTCTTGTTCCCCCTTTTCACTTTTACAGGTTTCTTTTATTTAGCATCTCCGTTCTCAGAGAAGCTTCCCACCGAATGCTTCTCTATATGTAGTGACGTATCTTTGCTTGTGTGCCTCCTCCATGACTATAAACTCTACCATAGTTGGGGAAGACGGCCTTCCTACAGTCCTACTGATTGTCCACTGCCTAGTCCGTAGTGGATATTGACGGGAAGTGCTGAGTAATGGGGCCTATAAAGAAAAGTTAACAGG
Organism: Microtus ochrogaster; assembly: GCF_000317375.1. Lineage (NCBI taxonomy): Eukaryota > Metazoa > Chordata > Mammalia > Rodentia > Cricetidae > Microtus > Microtus ochrogaster. The sequence goes on along the minus strand of NC_022009.1, from coordinate 63,470,819 downwards.
ATGGAGAATGGATGAAAACCAAAGTGGGCACCTGGGCACATCCACCATCTAACAGGAAGTTCTCTTTTTAGTGGCCATGCTCAATTGTGCCATGTGTCTAAAATCAAAATCACCCACAAGACGGCTTCTCAACAGGCGCACAGATCAGAGCACATCTGCTTTCTTCATATCAGACTCTGTCAGCTTCAGTTCAGCAGAGTCTAAATCCGCTCACTGGAGAAGCAGAGCTCCGGGAGGGAGAAGTAGGTTATGATGGGTTTTCCCTGGCCAGTTTGCTGTCTGCCCGCCCGGGCTGTGGTTATGTGCTCTCCATCCCCTCCATTTCAGTAATATGTTATCTCAGCCGTCCCTGCCTCGGATGCGCTGTCTCTCAACAGCTCTTTTGATTCATTCCAGCAGGGAAGTGGCTCCTCTTCTGCTCTATTTTTACATCTTAAAAGCAAATAGTTACCTTGAGTTGTCTAAACACGGCTTCACAGACTGTTCCCAGGCAGCACACAGGATCAAATAAATCACTAGGAAGCAAAGTCAAACCGATCATCAGCCATTCTCACAGGGAGGGGAAAAAATGCACTAATTCTTTTAGAATTTTGCCTCAAAATTTTTCCTTTCAGTTTCCTGTTCTGCTTGTTTTTTTCCCCCCTCCTTCTTCTGATTGCTTCATTTGGAATATATCTGGAGATGAGAATCGTGCAAAGGCCAGAAGCACAACCCCTCGGGAAGCCTGGCTGTGATTTGGTCCTGACCCAACCGGAGGGGAGGGTGGGTGTGGAGGTGGTGCCCCTGTGTGGAGGCCAGACATCCTCTGATGTCATTCCTCAGGAAAAAAAAAAAAATAAAGTTCTGCCTACTTATGTCCTATAGGCCATTAGAGGGCACCAGATCTCATTAGGGATGGTTGTGAGCCACCATGTAGTTGCTGGGAATTGAACTCGGGAAGCGCGACTGACTAGCGCTCTTAACCTCTGAGCCACCGCTCCAGCCCCCTCAGGGCCTTGTTTTATTGAGGTTTGTTGTTACTTTCACCTGGTACTCACTGAGCAGGCCTGGCTTGTGTGGTCAGATGGTCCCGGCTTGTCTCCATCTCCCCAGTGTGGGAATGGCAGGTACAGGCGACTCTATCAGTTTGTTTCTACACAAATCCTCCTGCTGACGTGGCAATCACTTTACCGGCTGAATCGCCTCCCCAGTCCTGATTCTGAAGGTTCTTCAGGTGCTCCGAAGTCTTTAGCTGTCTGTTCAAAACCAGCTCAGAACACGCAGGTGACCTCTTAACTAATCGACCCTCCTACCTTCTGCAGCCAGAGGCAGAGTGAGCCCCTGAGGGGATGCAAAGCAAGAGTCCATATTTGCACTTGAGTCGCTACTTTGAACTTCTTAAGAGTTTTACTAGGAAAGACACTTTACTTTCAGGAGAAGGGTCTAGACCTGGATGGAGGTGGGTGATCCTTGGACTTCCCACAGGGCAGGGAACCCTGATTGCTCTTTGAGCTGAGGAGGGAGGGAAACTTGGTTGGGGGAGGGGGAGGGAAATGGGAGGCGGTGGCCAGGAAGAGACAGAAATCTTTAATAAATAAATAAATAAAAACCCAAATATACTCTCTGGCACACACACATGTACATAATTTTTAAGTGAATAAGTTCTTAAAATGATATAGAAAAAACAAAGAGTCAGGACTCGGGAGGCAGAGGCAGGCGGATTTCTGTGAGTTCGAGACCATCCTGTTCTACAAGAGCTAGTTCCAGGACAGGCTCCAAACCCACAGAGAAACCCTGTCTCGAAAAACCAAAAAAAAAAAAAAGAGTCAGGAACTTGACCTTTTCCCTCTTTTCAGGGAAAAACTGAATGAAAGAGGAATGAAAAGCTCTGATCTACAATCCCCGAACTCACTGAAATTCCCGACACACACTGTCATGGGGCTTTATTTTGAACATTTTCCAAATCCGGTCTTCTTTTTGAAAGAATCTTATTTAGGGAGTGGAGAGATGGCTCAGCAGTTAAAAACACACGCTGAGCTCCCAGGCTTGGTCCCCAGCACACATGTCAGGCAGCTTGCTGTCACTGGGGCTGCCAGCTCCAAGGGACCCGATGCCTCTGGACCTCTGCCCACACAGACACACTAACATACACAGTTCAAAGGAAGCCGGTGTGGGTGGATTTTGCAAATGATTCCCAATCACTGAGATGCTTGGAAGTCTTTTGGTCTAGGAACTAGCAGGCACCAGACACTGCAGACTCGCCTTCCCCCTTCAGAAGAGCCCTGTTTACTCCACAGCACACAGAGGGGATTCCGTGGAATTAAGATTTATGTGGTTTGTAGAATCCTAAATCCCTGGCTGTATGCATGGCCTGGTAAATACAGATAAAACATTTATCTGTTTTCTCTATAGCTTTACTCAGGGAAGAAGGTGAAGAGGAATGAGTATATTGATCATGTTATTTTAAAGACATCTTAAAGTCATATATATATACATATATATATATATATATTCTTAATGCAATTTTCTTCACCTGGGAGTTTATAAAAACAGTGTTCCAGCTCTCAGTAAGTCTATAATAAGTTAATTACTGGCTTAAAAATTACACTTTAAGCCTGGTACAGCGATGGCTCTGTGGGTATTTGCCTTTCAAGTATCAGGATCTGAATTCAGGTAAGCAGAGCCCATGCACAGCCAGGTACAGTAGTGTGTGTCCGTAATATCAGCAGTCCCTGTGACAGAGACAGGAGACTCTCCAGAAACTACCAGGCCAGTAAGCCTGGCTCGTGCAGCCATAAACCACAAGACACCTGTCTCAAAGGAGGTGGAAGGGAAGGGCCAACTGCCAAGGCACTCCTCTGGTCTCCTCAAGTATATGGTTGTATGCTGTCGCCACAGTCACATGATATGAACACATATGCAAAGATAAAGAGACAAAAAGTATACTTTAATTTTTTAGTCTTACGAGCTTAACTATTCCTCTCACCCCAGTTTACCAAAGGGGATACAAACTGAAAACGAGCTTCCAGGTCTAAAACCTTTCCAGGCTTTGCTTCCCACTCCAGAAGAACACCAAAGTGTCAGGGAATCTGCATGTGGGTTCATCTGACATCTCCCCTATTTTGTATGCATGCCAGCAAATCTAAATTGTAGTTTACCTGCCTGGCATCGCAACCATCTTCTTTACTCTCCTGCTGCTACACTGAAATTCTCATCTAAGCTTTATGGCTACCCTGGCTTTGATGAGGAACAGGCTAGGGTGGTTGCTGTGTGAACTGTCAGCACTGAAGGCAAGATCCCACCATGTGCCTTACAGAGATAAGGGTAGCCAACAACCATGGACCAACAGCAGGAGGAAGGGAGAAGGAGCTGTCTTAGGGGTGGGGGATGCATTTGCCATGTTCTGGGAATGGATACAGAAGAGGCAAGAAAACAAGCAGAGAGGAGGTTGTAGGTCTAGGTTCACACGTGAAAATATGTCACTCAACAATCTATTGCCGAGGTGTGGGAGTCATCTGTCCTTACGTCCAGCCAGATATAGAGACATCAAGTATAGACTAATAATCATGGATTCATTCAAGAAACATGGAAGGTCCTTCTGACTGGCTGAGGAAAGAGGAGAACTCCCGTACCAAAGTCCATGGGGCCAGGTTGTAATTATGTAAAGGCGTTCTGGAAACCTTGTAAAGATCTTTTAAAAGTCAACCCATAAGATTCCATGAAATTTTTACAATAGTGTATTCATCTGTTGGGATTATACAGTTAGAACTGGTTGTTGTTACAAAGGTGGGTTTGAGTTAAAGGAAACAATCCCAAAGCATTAGCTTTAAAATAAAGCTTCAGACACGCAGAATTTGGTTTCACAGCACAAGAAGTCACTGCCGACTAGAGAGGGGAGTGTCTACCTCCGCCAGAGTCAGCACTGGAGAGTTGCTCAGTGGTTTAAGTAAAATACCCTTGCTAGACCTGTGATAATTGGTAAGGTCACCTGCCAATTGCATGTATGTTGGTCTTTGACCTCACATAGTGTCATGGATAGCATCAGGTCATATGACATCATTTTGTGTCATAGTGCCTCCACCTGGACATTTTCTTAGGGAGCCAGTCCTTGCAGTCACAGGCAGAGCAAAGATACAAGAAACATTAAAGTCAGAGCTTAGGGTGCTTGGCTGAAATTTTGTCTTAGGTACTTGGGTTTATAAAATTGATTTTGGCCTTTCAGAGAGATGGACTTTTGCCTTGTCTTTTCTTCATGGCTGCTTCTCTCTTTGGGGCCTGATAAGAAATAAACAAAGCTCACCCATTTCAGCAGGGTCTGTCCCTGGTCAAGGCCTGATGTTTCACAGCCATGAACTCCGGTGTGATACCTTGATGCTAATGACTCGCGTGCTGCCTACTAAATGGATGTAGAGGCGTGCAATAGCAAGGAGACGCATTTCTGCACATGTACCTCTGGAGAGAGGGGAGGATATTTGCCCAGTGTACACCAAGCCCTGAGTTCAAGCTGCAGCATCAAGCAATGTGACCAAAATCATAACAAAATGAGAACCCATGGAAGTGTTGCTGTTCCTGTTTGTTTTGTTTTATTTTGGATACAGAAACTCACTGTGTAGCCCTGGCGCACCTGGAGCCTGACAGAATGGGAAGGCTTCCAGCCTCCAGTGAGTTCTACCTTCCTCTGCTTCCTCATTGCTGGCACTAAACGGACATAAAGTATATTTTTTAAACAACATTTCTATGTGTATTTTATATGTATAATTAATGTTTGTGATTTCATATCGGATCACAATAGGTAGTGTGTACTACGTGTTTAATCTTCGCCAGGCACAGTCTTGACACATAATCATTAATACCCCATGAGTTCTGAACTTGTGCTGTCTGCATTTCTGTTGAGGAGACAGGGGCTCAGGAGGCTGGCAGCAGAGGGCAGGCGGGCAGACCTGGGATTCAGAGTAAGGTCTTCACAAAGGCTAAGCTGTTTCCCACTGTTTCATCACACTAGTATGCACATCTGCACCCACTGAAATTAGCTCCTGAAAACTGGAGTGTACTTTGGCCAAGGAAAGAAATACTGCCCATATTGTTCATAGAAGGAAAAAGTTATTCTTAGGTTCCACGAAAAATTCTCTAATCACGGCAGCCTTTAGCCACTCATTACATTAAAAGGGGCTAGCCTCATCTATTTACCGGAGGTTACATGGCTGAGAAGAGAGTAAATGAGCGTTTCCGAGCCCTGGGCCTCAGTTGGCTGAGCTTTTTCTGTATTTTACTTTCCTCCTCTGTTCAATGGAAAGAGCCACGTCTACAGCTAGGCCATGGTGTAGCCCTCAAAGGCAACAATAACAGAAACGTTTCTTAAAGTTCTATGCTCCAGGTGTTCTGGTGGAGAAGGGGGACATACGTGATTGTCTTTAATCTCCAGTCCAGATGTATGTATTTTCATCACCACATGCAATAAGGAAACTGAAGCTCATTAAGAGTTAAAACTTTCCCCAAGAAAAAAGAAAAGAAGTTCCTGTTCTTGGGTGCTGTGTCTCTAGCACCCACCTTTCCAGGCTCTTGTAGACATAGTGGCCACCATCTCTTCTTTGTGCTTTGGGCAATAAGGTAATGTATTGTGATGTAGTTAGTGGAGAATATATACTTTATACATAGGAGGAGACCACTGTTAAACAGACCTCTTGGATTAGGGGACAATGTGAGTCAATAACACAACACAGTTGTTGGAACTAACTGGTTGATTCCCAGTATCCTAGATTCTCCTAGAACCTTCTAACGAGTCTTTCTATTCCCTCCAGGATCAACATAGGAAAGCAGAGGAAAGATGGGGGCATTTTACAGTCATAGTCATGTGTAGGAGACATGCTGTGTTCTTTCGAGTGTTTGGATAAGAGCAAATTCAGACAAATTGAATTTATATTTCTTTTGACATAGATTGGGATCAGAGAAGTGGTCCCCTCCTATGCAGAGAGAAGGAAGAAAATCCTCTTAGTAAATCTCCTTGGCTTATTCAAAGTATTTGGTATCTCTCTGTAAAACATAACAGGATGTTAAGGTGCAGAGTTTAGTCCCCAAGGTTGAAAATAATGAGTGCTTGGGATCTAACATGACAGTGGATTTTGATGAGGAAAAACATTTAACTCCTACATTGAGCGACATGTTCAACCACAAGGCCATAGCCTAGGGAGTGCCTACTTCATAAGAAGGCTCGTAACAGAGACCTAAAGCAGTGAGGCTCGGGACTAAGAGGGTTTTCTAGGGAAGGGCACGGGGGTGGGGGGAGACAAAGGCTGTAAGATCTGGGTGTGGGTGGGTCTGAGGACTGCTCCTGCAGCCACCATGGCTACAGTGGATTGGGAATAGTGAAGGAAGAGCTGGACTTGTGGTCCCTGCAAGATTTGGACTGCAACCTGCAGGCAGATGGGTAAGCAGAGGAGGGAGGCTTTTGAGTAAGAGATATTGTTAAATTTCAGTTGGGATACAACTCTGGTTTGGGAGACAGGATTGAATGCGAACAGAAGGAAGGAGAGGAAGAGATCAGTTGTGGAAAAAGTCCACTAATTTTGGGGAGTTGACGAAAGGCCACGGACAAACAATGATAGAATTGGGTCTACACTGAAGGGATGGGCAGCGGGTCTAGGCACTATGGTCTGTGAGGGGATGCGGGGATTCAAAGACTTCCAGAGTTTGCTTCTGTGAAAACAGAACAGTGGAGTCTCCAGTGACATGGGAAGGAGGTCTCAGGAGGAATCCAGAAATCTGATTTAGAACACCGTAAGTGAGGCGGCTATAAGATGTTTAAGGAGCTGGTCTGCAGGGAGTTAGCTATGTCAGTATGGGGTCTAGTTAGGCCCCAGAATGTGTGAGCTGTGTGTCCATGGATAGTCTTAAAAGACTCCAGACAGGGCTTGACATATGCGGAGCTTAAATACAGATAAAGAAGAGATTTACAGTTAATCCGTGAAACACTCAAACATTTTAAGATTTAGCAGAGAATGAGGAAAAGAATTTGAAAATGACCTCCATTAAGAACTAAGTGAAAGGGCTGGAATGATAGGTTGGTGGTTGAGTGCTTGCTGCTCTCAGGGAGGACTTGCCTGGACTGCTTTCCCAGAATTCAGTTCCAGCAATTCCCAACTGCCTGTCTCTCCAGCTGCTGGGGAGTCCCATGCCTCTGGCCTCTGTGGGCCCCTGAGCTCCATCACATGCCCACATACAGACATATACACTTAATTGCAGATAATAAAACCCTGAAAATAAATAGAATTTTACACACACACACACACACACACACACACACACACACACACACACCTCCTCCTCCTCTCTAGACAACCTCGGTAAAGACAAGGGAGTCAGTATTTCAGAGAGGTTAATGCTGAGCTCCTCAAGGAGTATTAAAAAGCCAAAAACCCAAGGAGCCTCGGCAGAGATACTTCACCTGCACTGTCTTGCTTGCACAAACAAATGATTTTGGAATTTTAGATGAAGACATAGTTGGTGCCGTGAAGTAAGCTAGGAGGTGAAATGGCAGCGTGGATGGAAAGGAGACGTCGGTGGGCTTTAGGGCACGTGTCCTGTTGTAGGGGAAGGGCCTGACCAATGAAAGTAACATGCAAACAGAAGGAACCCCTACACCAGTGTCCTGTGACCATTGGGATAACGCTTCCCACAAAACATCTTACAAAGTACAAAAATGCATGCACCATACCGAGAAAGCTGCTGCTGCTGCTCCTTTGGTGTACATTTTTTTCTATCTTTTCAAACACACATGCATTCTTAGAATTAGAGTTATATTGCATCCCTATATTGTAAGCTGAACTGTATTGCACAGTTGCCCATATGCTCTTGTAATCAAGGCTGTGTTGCAGATATATTATGGTGGTTTACTTTTCTTCTTGATCCTACAGCAGGGATTTGGAGGAGGAAGAATTTTTTACTACTATTATTTCCAAGAGAAGAGAGATCTGGAAGAGAAGGTGGTGTCGGTGTGAGAAATATCACTTCTAGTAGATACAGAGTGGAGGCTGCATGTGTAGACCAGGTATAGAGCAGAGGGACGGCTGTGGGTTCTTGGTACCTTGGTCACTGAGATGGTGGGTTCTTGCCAGGAGGACTGAGATAACAAGACTGACAGATGCCTTGTTTGTTTTTTATATCGGGGAGGATGCCTGGCACACTTCCTGTATAGCTGGAGGAGGGTTTGTTTTGCATTAACTGGATGGAGCAGAAACTGAAAGGGAAAGATGATGGGGGACGGTCTGGCTGGTGCCTACCGACATCATAAATGGGCAATGGATTTAATTTGTCACACAAAGTCGACTGACCAAGTAAGTAAATTACGCAGCTCACCTTTCCTCGTAGCTGACAAAAATAAAACCCAAGTCACCCTGTTTCCTCCTGGTTTACATTTTCATGAGGTACAATCCCGATGGACACACACCAACCAGAGTTACCGTAAGGGCTTTCCCTGCAAATCTGTGCAGAGTGTGGAAATCATTTGAGTTCATCAGTGAAGCGCTAGAGCAGAACTAAAAGGAAATCGCCCCGCTTTCATGGCATCAGTGGTCCCTCAAAGAAATCCTTGATACAACCAGATTTAGGTAAAATTGGTTAGACTCAAGTCACGAAAAGTCTTTTTAAAGTCCAGGAAAACAGCAGCCCCTGTCTGCTAACTTCTGTGACATAATCTGTGCTTGTGAAGCCCGAGCTCTGTCTTTTTCTCGGTATAGATTCTTCACTGGAGACCTCAACTGGCTAGAGACGGGGACTTCACAAGGTCAAGGTCATGCCCTCCACTAACCACAGAGAAGCACACACTACATCTTAGCCCTGAATCTTACCAGGAAATCCAGTTATTCATAGTCACGTGTCCCAGGTTACTGAAAGAGCAGCTAGGACTGGTAGCTGGTTCAGTAAACTGCCGTGAGAAATAGACACACAACTTCAAGCCTAGAGGTGTCTCAGCCATGGGAAAATGATCCCGAGTTTGTATGTAATGTGTACACAGGAACTCAAAACACAGGCATCCCACTTAACCTTATCTCCGGGATTTATATTTAGCTGAAAACGAACATACTGTAATTGTCCTTAACACTTATTTTTAATTTATGCTGCATTATACAGATGTTCTAGACCAGTGGAGAACATCGCACTCTTTATAAATGTGAACATTTGAAGCTTCTTTGCTGTTCGTCGTAAATAAATCCACGCATTGTAACTCGGAGTTTCAGAGGTTTTGCTTGTTTGCTTGTCTTCTGGATAGAAAGTATTATCTATCAGCGAGAGTGAGTGAAGTCCACAGGGAAAGGACGCACCAGAGCAGAGGAACACACTCACTTTGTCCCCACCACTTCACACTGAGGGTCACAGGCAATGACAGAACTAAACTGGCACCACAGATCAAATTGCGGAAACCTGGGTTTCGGAGCATGGTAGTTTTGCCTGTAAAATCTCAGCGGGTGGTTCCTACAGCCCCCTCTCACAGAGCTTCCCAGATCCCATCTGAAGTGCAGGGAGCTGTAGTTCCTTGACAAATCTGCTCATGACCTCCTCCTCCCTGACTGTGGAACCCACCTACCCTTCTCATCTTCAAGGAGAATTATGCTTTTATGCTGCTCATTAACGAAATAAAAGGTCAAGCCCTTAACCTCTAATAAATCCCCATTTCCATCTGCGATCCAGCAGCTGTTAAAAGGCAAGACAGGAATAGAGAGAGAAAAAGCCCCTTCTTCGGTCCCCAACTCCAGGTCTGTTTTTAGCAAAGCCACTAAGAGGAACGGAATGGTGTGGATCAGCTTTTCAACATGCAAGATGGACGGAGGAAACCAGTTTTCTCTTGTAGTAGATTATGGGGGGAAAATCCATCACTATCTCCAAATTACCCTCTGACCACCAACGCACATTGACTTCAGGAAAAAAAAATATTTACCTAACAGGTTTCAAGTTCAGCACGGCTTCCTCGTCTATTTTTCTTGGATCTCTCTGCCTCCCACCCACCAAAGTCTTCTCTCAATGCCCCCTCCCCAGCCTATCTGGCACCACTGGTAAGAAATGAACTGTTTTCTCCATGACCTCTAAGCCTTCTATTCCATGGAAAGCAACGTGGAGTGCACACTCAGCAGGCTCCAAGAGAGCCGGGAACCAGTCTGTCCGCGAGGCTTTCCAGCCATAAAACCTCACACTGCCCACTGTGTTTTGCGTTTAGGTCAACGTGGAGCCCCCAAGCCGACTCAGCCTCTCTCCGTCGCACCTGGCTGCCTGCTATCGCTGACCCACACAGCACCCCAGCGCCGATCAAACAACAAAAAGCACCAAACAGCAACAGATTCCTTTGTTTTCCATGCAAATCCTACCTCCGGTAGTTGTCACATCTTCTTCAAAAGCCACGCTTAATTTTTAATGAGAGCGATCCCGTGCCGTCCTCCGCACAGCCACCCGTACTCATCTTTACCCTTCGTGCTGGCAGCCTTTGTGGACCATTGATGTCACACCCTCGCTAACTCATGGCTTTAATACTCCTCGCTCAAAATGTCTGCAAGAGTTTGGAAGGACAATAGGAGTGACGGGCACGCTAGACAGCCATGCTTAAGATTAGTTCTCTGAAGCTCTGTGGAAGCCGGTTCAGACTGTTTTTTAAAAGCGGGCAGGAGGTAGGATTTATTAGCCTATGACAGGCATGCTGCTTCTGTTTTTATTAAATACTGTAATAGGCTGTCTGTTAGCATCGCTGTGATAGGTCCAGCATTTCTTCCCACTGCTTTCGAATTTTCAGACTGAAAAGGGAGCCAGTTTGATCTGACTTCCCTCACTTCGACACCACCCTGCCCTATGGGGTCAGATTTCCAAATCCTCTAACTTCGGAAGAGCTCCCGCCTGTAAATAAGGGAGCGTGAACTCGGGAGTAAACACCTTTGCAATCCCCAAGAGATCCTATCACTCCCAGCAAGGGACTTTTGCTCTCTCAAGTTAGAGAAAGAAGCTATTTCTGGAGCTAGGTGAGAGCGTCCTTTGGAACAGGGAAAGTTGTCATGGGTGACTGAAGTTGCCTTATGGTATGTACTTACCCAAAGTCTCAAATGATGTATCAATCGGATAGAGCACGCATCAATAAACAAATTAACTCATTAAGGCGTGTGGGCTGCGAAGCTCCTTGTTCCAGTTGGAGGTCATCCTTTTTCCTGCGTTACTATGTACATGGGCAGAATGAAAGGTGGGTACAGGGGCTCCGGACCAGTGCACTGCTTTGATGCTGTTTGTTTACACAATCATGACTATGGGTGCAAGCATCACTGTGAAAAGTATTCTTCCAGACAGGAACACACAGAACACAAACAAAACACACACACACACAAGCAAAAGTTCCTGGTAGAGAATGTTTTATGCTCCATCCACCTAGGTTTAGTCTTTTTTGTCTGTTTTTCTTTCTCTTCTCTTGCTACCTTGGATCCACAGTTATATAGTAGTTACTATGGAAACTGAGTGGTCAGCTCCGAGGGAGGGGCTTAGAGAACAGCAGATGCAATATGGATGGGAATGTTCTATGTTGGACTGTGGAAGAGAAATCGAGCAGTGGGCAACAAACAACGTAAGCCCACTTCAATGGCCCTCTGGAGCAGCACCTCAAGGGGAGTGATTGTAAGTCACTGTAGTTTAATTATAGGCATTTTTTGCTGTTTGGAAGTATTGCATTGAGCAAACCCATATCCTATTCCGTGCAATAACTGAACATCAGAATTGCTCTTATATCTGCATAAAGATTTTGCTTTCTTCTTTCTTTCTTTCTTTCTTTCTTTCTTTCTTTCTTTCTTTCCCAAGCTCCTGGATGTTGGTTTGAATAAGCCCTGATTGTATTTGAATTTTAGTTATTGGACTGGTTTATAGTGTCTTTTGGGGAATAAAATGTGATTTGGTAGAAAAAAGACCCTCCTTGTATCACAAACCATAATCATATTTCATTCTAAGTGAGTGTTCTTACATGATTTCTTCGGGAGCTCATTCTGGTTTTGAATGTGCAATTTGAATTTTGAAAGCTAATCCTTCTACAACAGAAAGTAGACTCTCTCTCTCTCTCTCTCTCTCTCTCTCTCTCTCTCTCTCTCTTTGTTTTTTAGTTCTTTAGAAAGAAAAGAAACACTTTTGAAAAGAACTTTTGCTCATCACCTGGTCACCTAAGACAAAGCGGGTCCTACATGAGTAGTGTAATATTCACATCTGTGAAGAGGAGAACTGAAGATTGTTGTCATCAGTGTCTGAGTCTCACAGTAATTGGAGCAATTCACACTTTACACAAAACACAGCTCTCACCTCAAATGGAATAAGAGGTTATTCTGAAGACAAATTTGAATCACTAAAGCCTGGGAAACATGGAGCTAGGTTCCACATTCCCATATGGAAGCAGTTTCTTGGAGTTAGAACAAATCCAGTTATTAGTCATAAGGTCTTAAAAATACATTGGTGGAAGTCCAGCTGGCCTGGGTCTGAAAAAGCATGGGATAAAACCGGACTTGCTGAACATAGCAGACAATGAGAACTACTACTGAGAACTCAAGAACAATGGCAATGGGTTTTTGATCCTACTGCATGTGCTGGCTTTGTGGGGGCCTGGGCAGTTTGGATGCTCACCTTACTAGACTTGGATGGAGGTGGGTGGTCCTTGGACTTCCCACAGGTCAGGGAACCCTGATTGCTCTTCAAGCTGATGAGGGAGAGGGACTTGATCGGCGGAGGGGGAGGGAAATGGGAGGTGGTGGCAGGGAGGAGGCAGAAATCCTTAATAAATAAATAAATTAAAAAAAGCAGGATATAGAAAAAAAAGAAATTCTCAAAGAGCCAATAAAAATGTATTTCAAATTTAAATAAATGAACTACTGTTTTGAAAAAAAAAATACATTGGTGGGGACATCAGAGAGGCAGTTACAGAAAGGTGGGGAAATCTCTCTTGTTTCCTAGGATGCTATCTGATAACAGTCTAAACTTTTGGTTTGGTAGCTAGGCCAAGATAAAATATAATTATGTCAGAACCTGCAGCATTCTAACGTCTCTGCATCCCTAAAGTTCTGATCCGGCCCTCAGTCTTTGAGGACACGGCTTCTTTCCAGGCACTCTTTTCACCATCCAATGAGAGGATACAACAATTACGAAATGAAATTGTTAGTAGGGAATTTTTTAGGATGTGGTGGAAACTTGTTTCCTGTTTTTTTGTTTGTTTGTTTGTTTGTTTTTTGTAAACAGGCAAGCATATCTCCCACCATTTACAACGGGAGAAGGGTTATTTCAGTAAAAGAATATTTATGGTGTTCTTTTTTAAAATGATGGAGAAGTAAAGTCATAATTTGCACACTCTAGACTTTTCTAGATGAGAAGCTAACCACCATTGTAAGCAACATGTCTGTAGTTTGGAGAGAAGGGACAGAGGGAAAGGAGAAGAGGGGAAGAAAGGAGGGCAGAGAAGGTCCTCAGCCAAAAGGTGCTTCCATTGGACCCCCTCCCCCAGTCCTCTGTGATAGGTCAGCAGCTACCCTGCTGTAGCATGCAGAAGGGAACTGGAGCAGGCAAGGATCTTAGGGGTGCTTTAGTGGTGCTATGTGGGTTGTCTGGATCTCTCTGAGGTGCAAGCATTCCCCTAAGTGTGGGGTCAAATATCCCCCCAAGTGTGTGGTCAAGGTAAGATGTTTTTGTAATGAGGAAGAAGGAGCATGGTTGAGTGAAGGAAGGAAGAAGACAAGGGAAAGGGAGGGAAGGGGGAGGGGAAGAGAGTAGAGAGGCAAGAAGGGAAGGAAGGAGTTCTAAGAGGAAGGTGGAGAGGGAGAGAGGGAGGAACATCTCTAGGTGGCACTGTGTTGGAAGAAGACACAGGCTTGATTTTGAGAATGTGATCCTGTTTGAGCATCCAGTGTTGAAAGGAAAGGACAAGGGTGGTCCTTGCATGTTTTCAGGGATGTGACATGGGGCCCATTAGGGAGAAGTAAAGTTCATTACAAATGAAACTCAAATAAACTTGGCTGTACCCAGACAGGAATAGAGAAGCATGGATGGCTAAGTAGGAAGAAAGGGCAACGCTAGAGACCAAGGCATAAGGAAGGGCGTAGGAACGGGGGGGGGGGGGGCATGTACAAAATCCAGAGAGAGCAAGAGCATCTCTCCCCCTGGGTAGCACACAACAGCTCCCCCTTTGTTTCTGTATCTTACAAGTCTACTCCTTCCAAAAGAGAGAAACCCATGCCACAGATCTTGACAGCTTTTCTGCCATTCTGAAAAGAGCTGGTGTGAAGAAAGCATTTGGTCTTTCCCTGCATAGCTTCCCTGTCCAGAGGCGGAAGTGTGTACCAGAAGAAGGCAGGCATCACAGGGATGCATCTGAAGAGAAGGATGTGCAGAGTCTCTGCAACTTGGTAACACTTCCACAGCATCTGTTCTGCCAGTGTGCAGAAGAAAACTTGTTCTAGAGAATGTGTGAGTGTGCATGCCTGCATGTGTGTGTGTGTGTGTGTGTGTGTGTGTTAATGAGTACTAGAAGGGGGGGAGTACAGACTGGTTGACAAGGATGTGAGTTTGGAATTGGCAGCTTACATGTGCAGGCGGCAAGCGTATAGTTTAATGAATGGAAGTATGAGGACATCCATTCATTATGAGTCATCACTATTAAAATGAACATTTGATAGATATATAACTTGGAGGTGTAGCTATTGGCTACAGATCCAAGTGATAATGATATTGTGGGGTGTATATAATTCACACTCTGAATAGTGCAGCATGAACATTTGCTCTGCTCCATTTTTCTAGGAATAGCAGAGAGTTTAGCAGCGACTTCCTTCCTGTCACCCTGTGAGTTTAGAGGCTGACTCACGCTGCAGTGAGCGTCCTTCCACTTTAGGTTCATAAGAAAGTAATTATCTAGTGTGGACTGAAATGTGTAATCCTGGACGGAAAGAGGAAAGAGTGGGAGAAAGCTAACTAATAAAATAACAATTCTGTAAAAGTTTACATGTATAAACTAAATTCACCTATTTTTTGTTTTTAAAGACAGTCTCACACTGTAGTCTAGTCTAGCCTCAAACCCATGACAATCCTCCTGCTGTGGCCCCTGGGCTATGAGGATTTTAAGTATGAGCCATCATGCCCTGTTCTTTTACACTGGTTTTAATCTTCAGAATGAAATCAATGAGAGGCAAGGCAGATCTCACTGCCTTTCCTCCATCCCTGCATGTATGTGTGTATGCATATATTTTGTGCAGCTGTGTATATCGTGTGTGTATGTGTGTATGCATACGTTTTGTGCAGGTGTATATATCTTGTGTGTATGTGTGTATGTATATGTTTTGTGCAGGTGTGTGTATCTTGTGTGTGTATGTATATGTTTTGTGCAGGTGTGTTTATCTTGTGTGTGTATGTGTGCATGTATATGTTTTGTGCAGGTGTGTATATCTTGTGTGTATGTATATGTTTTGTGCAGGTGTGTATATCTTGTGTGTGTGTGTGTGTGCATCTCTGGAGAGGTCAGAAGACAACCTCAGATATTGTTCCCTAGGCACGGTCTACATTATCTTTTGAGGCAGGGTCTCTCACTGGCCTGGAACTCATGAAGCAGACAATGATAACTGGCTAGAGAGGTCCCAAGGGTCCTCCCCAGCACTGGGATTAGAAGCATGCACTGCCATGCCCTCTCTTTTTTGCTTTTTTAAGATGAGTTCTGGAAATAGTTCTTATGTTTGTTTGGCAGTGCTTCACTGACGGAGCTATCTGTCCAGGAGGGCAAATAGTAATAACTCTTCCTTTTTTGATGGCTGAAGGGAGAAGTCAGGTACTTAGTTCTTCAAGATTGTGCAGCCTGTGTGTCCATCTTCCAACTGATAACTCGGTGTTCTTTGCACTAAATGAAGCTGGTTTCCAACACGTTTACCAGGTAAAACTACTACTTTGGGAAACTGAGGCATGTAAGCATCTGAAGGAAAATTCTTGAAAAGAATTTATAAAAATAAATAAATAAATAATAAATAAATAAATAAAAAAGAGAAGCCACAAGCTAAGTGAGAATGTGTGCAGAAGATCCATCTCATGCAAGACTATGTCTGAACCAGACAATGAACTTTCAATGCTTGGTAAGGAGGAACCAGCCCAGTTAAAAACAGGCCCCAAAATCTAACATAGCACTTGCCAGTGAGAAGACGCAAGAGTAAAACCAAGCAGATGAGAAGCTGTTCCAGACCACAGTCACGGGGAAATGGCAGACTAAAACAACTGGCTGTCTCTAGGTTTCAGACAGAGTGAGTTAGGGGAACAGGCATGACACTGAAGGGTTCCTGAGATAGGTGGCGACAGGGACTCTGTTTACC
>NC_022009.1:63426849-63453951 GCF_000317375.1 Microtus ochrogaster | reverse complement strand
TGGTGCATACATTACAACTCAGCAATTGACTTTGACTGCCCCTCGGTGAACATGTGGAAGTCTGGTTTCCAGCGCAAAGCAAGGAAGTGGACCATTAAGATGAGATCCTGAGAGCTCAGAGTCCTGGGGGCTCTACCCCATGTAGGAGTGATGCTGTCATGGTAGTGGGCACGTTGTGGTGGGCATAGTTTTCTGATTTAAAAAACAAAGTCTGGAGCAGCTTTTCCATCTTCCACTGTCTAGTAAGAAGTGTCTTCCAGCAGGTGTAGGTGGGCCTTGACCCTTGAACTTCCATAACCCCAGAACTGGGTATAATTTTTCTGTTTTTTTTTTTTTTGTCACTGATTCTACAGAATTTAGTTACAGAGGAATAAATGACCTGGGACACCTTTGATCCATTCCTCAAGGCTCCTTGGAATTTACCCAACAGGGTTAAAAATGTCTGGTCCTGCAGAAAGCTCCACAGAACTTACCACACTTTCTTTAGTCCTTAGCAGGTGAATGGGCAGACTCGGCTAAACCAGGCAGTACAGTTGACTCAGCGCTAAAAAGAAGTGAGTAGTGTTCTCTGAAAAGATACAGGGGAAACCCAGATACATATGAATGAGGAAAAGGCACCCATTGGCGAGAGCAAAACATTTATCAAAATATCTGACCTGAAAATGATAGAGTTTGGGAGACAGCGAATAGTCATGGTTTGTCAGGGGCTGACTGCTTGAGGGACAGGATAGCTTTAGGGACGATGAAGATCCTTTGTGTAGCACTGTAAGTGCACACACGTGTTGCTGTGCATTTTCCCAGGCTCAGCAGAGTAGAACACCGCTGTGGACAGTCTGACTGTAAAATGCAGGTACCGGACAATGGGCAGTGGTGGTTTGTCAGTTCAGGCTCTGGAATGGGGTGCTAGCACTGGAAAGCTGTGCATGCTGGGTAGGGAGCATAGAGATGGGCGATTCCATGAGCCTGAAGGTTCTCCAAAAACAAAGCCAAGACTTTATGGAAACTGGATTTGCCATCTGGATTCAGCCCCCTCCCCAAATGAAGCTAGTCCGTCAGAGGCATCTGAACTCACATGCTTATGATAACACTAGTCACAAAAAGCTGTTAAGTGGGTAAAGCAAATGAGGCCCATATTCACAATACCATTCAGCCAGTAAGCGCTACATTTGGCCTTTTGCAACAGGGTGGATTTACTAGGAGATGACTGTGTAAAGGGAAATAAGCCCTACAGAGAGAAGACACGCGGCATGGTCTCACTCATGGTGACATTTCTGACTTTAAAGTAAAACTGGTGCTTCACGTTTTCCTTTTGCCACCTAGCAAGAAGTCCGTTCCCATAGGCTGAATTGGAAAAGTTGAAACAGTCAGTGAGTATTATGGGAGGCTGGGGAGAGAGGGTCGGCGGGAAGTTCGGGTACTGACTTGTGCTTGGAACGGAGTTAGAACTTGTGTTTGCTATTGCAAGGGAGGGTGGCTGTGGGTAATGAGAGTCTCCTGTGTATTCTAAAGAAGCTAGAAGGATGTTGGCATGTTCATCATAAGCAATAATGCCTCGGGAGACTTGATCCTCTGATTTAAGCCTTCTGCGTATGTCAGTGATGCTCACGAAACCCACAAGATACGCATTATATTTATACTTTCAAACATCAGCTGAAAGTAGTTTAACTTAAAATATGCAAAATCCGAGCTGGAGAGGTGGCTCAGAGGCTAAGTAAGCACAGTGCTCTTGCAGGGGACCCAGGTTCACATCTCAGAATCCATGCCAGGAGGCTTATAATAGATTGAGACTCTGGAGGATGAGATGACCTCCTCTGGCCTTCATAGGAACCCACACACATGCACATACATGACCTATCCACCTCCCGCCATGCAATACATGCATGGACACACGTAAAAATAAATTTAAAATGCAAAAACTCTTCAAAAATATTTAAAAGCATAAAATCAAGATCACCGGCATAGGTTTTCTTTGGCAAACATAGTTTTTATAATCCTTTGTGGCACTTTTATGTTATCAAACGGAGGAGGTGAACCTGCTCGAAGATGATAAATGAGCTGTGCTCGCCCTACCTCTTCTAACTGCAGACTCAGTACTGAAGAGTCTTTGCTGAGGGATCCTAATGGGATCCTGTCTCTGGTCTGCAAATGCAGACTGCGTCAGGAAGGCTGTGATTTGGGTTATCTTCCAATCACTATCTGTTTCCCTGCCCCTCTTTATAATAATCGGAAGGGGAATTCCTGCAAGTGCCCCCCCTGCATCCCATGGTTTTATATTCCATGCAATACAATTTAGTGTACCTGTGGTGGTAATGGAAGACGGAGAGCGTGTCTAACCCAATACACACATATTTATTTCTTTGCATTTCTCCCTCTCCTTTCTACCCACACACCAATGCCCAGGGCCCTGGCTTGGGTGCCATGAGGTAGCAGTCACATGAGCTATTTTAACACTCTCAGAGGCCATCATTCTTTGGCTGAGCCATTGCATTTGGCAGGCAGGTGATTGGAGCTACATTTCCAACCTTCTGAAGCCTGTCAGAATGTTGGACATAAATCAGTTTTAAAATAAAACATAAAGGAGAGCATTGACGGTAGTTGGAGTTTTATTTTATTTGGATTCTCCTATTTCCTGGGGCCTGACTATGATTTTCATGCTAACCTGAGAAACACAGACAATACAAATACGGAGTTCCGGGCTGCTGTTATATAGTGTTGGTGGGGTACCTGCTGCTTTTAATCCAGTCTGCTAATTAAAAGTCATTTGTTTTCTGAACAAAATAAAACACAAACAGCTCTGCCGTTAGAAGGACGGCATCAGCACGCTGACATCACGGCCATGTGAGTACTTTACCAATTCACGTCATGCTGCCTCATCTTAGAAGGAGGAAGAGCTGTGTCCAGGGCAACACGCTTCTCAACAAAGAGTACATGTGCGCTGTAAAAAGCCAGCTAGTCAAAAGAGTAGGATTTGTATAATTTTGTCATATCTCTGCTGTGTGGATAATTTTTAAGAGTTTGCCATATTCTAGCAGTCTGGAAAAAAATCTCATTTCTTAACTCATGAATGAAAATGACCACGGAGTGGATTTGGCAGGGCTATCTCAACACTGACGATCAAGGATGGCGAAGCCTGGGAACTTCACTACCCTGCAAATGAGGACAGAGCAAAATGTGGAGGTAAGTGTTTGAACAAAACCTGCTCCAGTCTGTTCTACCCTAAGCATCGGATGAACAGGCTTGGAGAGGTGGCTTGGGGGAGAAGCTCCTACAGTACACGCATGAGGGCCTGAGTTTGAGTCGCTAAACCCATTTCAGTCAGAGCAGGTGAGGATACGTTCTGTGACTTCAGGGCCAAAGTGAGATGGAGGCAGACAGGGACAGAGAACCTCGGAAACTCTCTGGCCAGCTAGCTTGACATGGGCGGCGGTGAGCAATAAAGACCTTGTTTCAAACAAAGTAGGAGTAAGAGCAACACTCCATGTTATCTACTGCCCTCCATGTTAGCACCTGTTCTCACATTCAAGAGCACACATATACACACTCACTCACATACTATGTGGATTTTATACGTACATATACAAAGGCTTTTTAATAATCTGAAAGTTAAATAAAATATAAAAAATTAAAAGGCAAAAGACAAAGCAAAAGTCTCACACGCAGCCTGCTACTAAACGGATGAGTACCTGCTGTTGAAAAACACTGGGTTATATTGGAAATGATTTTAAGCCACAAAGCAGAAAGGACTTCTGCTGTGAAGAGTTTTGAAAGTTAGCATAGTCTTGCTTGAACATTTCATGAATTCATTTTCTCTTTGAAAATTACATTTTCTGTTTCGAAATCCTCAAATCTTTTCAAGAAGTGCTTCTTTGGTCAAGAGAACACACCCACTTGTTTAGGTAACCCTGTGACCCTCACTGGCCAACAGACCTTTCTGTGTCCCCAAAGCACAATGCTTCTCCTGAGGCTTTGTTCAGAAGTCTTTATGCACATCTCCGTAGTGTGTATTTGGGATAGAGTCCTCCAGCGGTATGGCCGGGATGCAGTGATCAGCACCCTACATTGCTAAGTTGCTCCATGGAAAGCTGGGTCATCTCAGCCTCACTCCCAGAGTGGCGCTGGACTGTGTCAGGGTCACTGGAGTGGACGAGGGTGAGCTTTTTCCTCCCTCTCACCCAGGCTTCCCTTACTTACTGTCCTTTAACTCTGATAGAAGCAGGTGCCTGCCATGTTGCCAGAGGGGACAGCTGGGGGACAAAGGCTCAACTTGAAAGTTGAAAACAAAAAAATTTCGAAATTCTGTGTTCTGTAAAACTCTGCAGCCGGTGTGTAAGTCTGATTTTTTTACATCATTAAAACTGAACCTTTAATTAAAAACCTATTTTATGTGTGTGGATGTTTCACCTGCATGCATGTCTGTGTACCACATTTATCGGTGCCTGGGGAGGCCAGAACAGGGCATCAGATTCCCTGGAACTGGAGCTCCAGACGGTTGTCAACTGCCATTGTGGGTGCTGGAAATCTCCCCGAGGTGCGCTGGATGGCACCGCTGAGCCATCTATTTTGCTTCTTAAGTCGGACTTTCAAGGAAAAGTTTAGGAAACAAAACATCTTTCTGACTGGAAGCCATGTGGAATCTGGCACTTCCTCTGTCAGAGTAAACAGAAAGCATGAACCAGGAATGCCGGACCAAGGAGAGGCTCAAATGGCTCCTGGCAAGGGCGAGGAAACTCACTTCCATTGAAGAGGCGCATTGTCTTGCCAAGCTGTGTGATCTGGGGGGCTGTGCAAGGAAACCTTCACCTTGCCCAAGTCAAGTCAGCTTCCTGCCAATATTTTACTCAATCACATGTTGCTTTACATATATGTTTATGAGCTTCTCTTTAACTTTTCATTTATATTTATTTATTTATTATTTATTTTTTAAAACAGGGTTTCTCTGTGTAGCCCTACCTTTGCTGGAACTTATTCTGTAGACCAGGTTGGCTTCCAGCTCACAGATATTCACCTACCTCTGCCTCCCAAGTGCTGGGATTAAAGACATACATCATCACCACCCGGCTTCCTTTTGTTTTGTTGAAAAAGATTGTCATCTACCCAAAGCTGGACTCCATGTGTAGCTAAGGTTGAACCTTGTACTTCTGATCTATCAGCCTCCTACCACCTAAGACTTAGCACCTAAGACTTAGACATTTCAAGGGTGTGATAACACACCCTGTTTTAATCTGCATGCTATTTCCTTCAGTGAAGTAGCTCAGATTGTATGTGTATGGTGTGTGTGTGTGTGTGTGTGTGGTTTGAATACAAAAATTTATTCTTCAAAATTATATTAATTCCAAAATTAAGCTTTCATCCTGAATCACTGAGTAGTTAGAAAAAGTACATCACTTTAAATGAGGCTGGGATATTATAAATTATGAAAGATAGTGAGAGAAACCAAGAATAACCTGAAAATACTGAGACATGTGTCAAAACCGATGTGCCTAGGGGTTCTTACATGGTGCTTTGCAGCACCAAGCTTGGCAGCATGATTTAACCAGGTCAAAAACTCTCAAGGGAAACAGCCAGATGTGCCCCATGTTGCAATGCCATATTGATGAAGAGGGGGCTATTACCATACGTTCATTCATGGTATCTCACTGCTAGCCTTTCCTTGATGGCTTACTGATGGAGTGGCTTCAAGTTCAGCTGAATGTCCAGTGGAAAAGATCTCAGAAAAGAAACAAATGGCTGGGGGAGTGGCTGCTGAGGTTTCACAGCTAGCATTAAGAAAACAGAATATCATTGGGAGAGTCTTTTAAACTGTGAGGTCTCTGATGTCTCCAAGAAACTTCTTACTAGAATTTGCTTGATTTTTATTGAATTAAGAAAAATTGATGTGGGTTGGCTCCTCTTTAACTTAAGCCAAGGAGAGTACCCTACTTCAGGTATCTGGAAGTGGTCTGACACTCTGTCTACTTAGTATCCTGGGAGTGGACACCACCACCCTCTCAAAATGCTGTTGTTGGAGCCTATCTGTTTGGATGCTCACCTTCCTAGTCCTGGATGGAGGGGGGAGGGCCTTGGACTTTCCACAGGGCAGGGAATTCCGACTGCTCTTTGGACTGGAGAGGGAGGGGAAGGAGGAGGGGGGAGCGGGAGGGAAATGGGAGGAGGGGAGGAGGTGGAAATTTTTAATTAAATAATAAAAAAAAGAAAAAAAATGTTGTTGTTGGATCCTCCTATAGAGCACATGATGGCCAGTCAGATGACAGAGAAAAATCATAGCCCATCTATATTGACTTAGAATCTAAAAAAGAAAAAAGTTCTCCAAGATGAATACATGGCCAGCAAATAGAGGAGACAAATGGTGTGTATGTGTGTGTGTGTGTGTGTGTGTATGTATGTGTGTGTGTATGTATGTGTGTGTGTATGTATGTGTGTATATGTGTGTGTCTGTATGTGTGTGTGTATGTATGTGTGTGTGTGTGTGTGTGTGTGTATGTGTATACCACTAAAGAAACCTCAAGCTCTGATTGTAATTTTCCAAGTTAGATGTTTGTTTTTTTTTTTAATTTGATATCAAAGAGACTAGTCGCTGTCAAGATCTAAGATCAAGTATATGATATATTTTAAGGAACAGAGCAAAAATATAAAGAGATAGAAAATGCTAATACTTGAGGATTTAATACAAAACCCCTAGCAGGTAAAAATAGAAGCTACTGGGGTAGAACAGGAACAGTTAAGGAAGATAATAATATACTCTTTTACATTACCAAAGTTTTTTTTCCCTGAACAGGAAAAGTATGAAAACTTGCTGTAAGCGGATGCCTAGATTTTTCCAGTCATAGACTTAAAATAGCAGTACACTGAGAGATCTTTATGTGCATGAAACAGATGCTTATTAAAACCAACCAATGCAGATGGATGAAGAGTAGCCATGTTTTACATACCCACACATCACACATGCATTCACAGGGAGAGGCCAGCCAGAATAACACAGAGGCCTCTAGATTCAGGATGATCCTCCTTGGGAAGGAGTTCTGATAAAACCTGGAACAGAAGATTCTAGATGTGTTCAGAGAAAACCAGCCAGGCTAGGGACGGGTATGTACCCCACCAGAAAACTCCACCCAAGACCTAAATCTCAAAGGAATACTTGGAGGATCCTGTTGGGATATGATGGTCAGTCATGATTATCAACCTGGGAGTTATAGTCACCATAGAAACAAATCTGTGAGGAATTTTCTAGATGAGATTTATTGAGATGGGAAGACTCATTTTAAATGTTATTGGGGTCATTCCAGGCATTTTGTTCCCAGACAAGACGAGAAGCAGAAATTGAGCTGATACTACTGATCACTCTGATGCAACATGAACCGCTGCCTCATGCTCCTGTACCATGTCTCCCCCTCCAAGATGGCATGTGCTCTGGACCTGTGAGCCACCATTGGCTGTTTCCCCTCAGCTCATTTGTCAGGTATTTTGCCACAGCAACAAGAAAAGTAACTGATGCAGGGAGAAATTCTGTGCCCCAACTGAGCAGATGGCAGGTCCTGGTGAGGAATGCCTGGGATGTAATGTCTAAAATAGCTTCTCCAAGCCAGACATCTGAACCCTGAGGTTAGGGTCATCAGGAAGGAATGGGAAGAGTGTAAGAGCCAAAAGTGGGATTCTGTCACAAAATAGTATTTGTGGGACATGATGGACCAGTTGCATGCGTAAACTCACAATGCCTAGAACTGCATGCTCAAGACATGCACACAACCAGTTGGGCGGTGGTGGTGCATGCCTTTAATTCCAGTGCTCAAGAGGCAGAGGCAGAGGCAGAAGGATCTCTGTGAGTTTGAGGCCAGCCTGGTCTACAGAATGAGTTCCAGGACAGGCTCCAAAGCTACACAGAGAAACCCAGTCTCGAAAAACCACACACACACACACACACACACACACACACACACACACAAGATATGCACATGACCAAGCCAGTCAAGGTCCCTGTGTGGGCAGGTGGGGGACTCATGAAGCTCCACCCCTAGCTGAGGAGCCATTCCTAGGTGATGGCTACTGGGAGAGGAGGAGTCAATTTTCTACATGGATGAGGGCCCTGATAGGCTACCTGTGAAGAGGATTAAATGGACTCAGCGATAATTAATTAGAGAAGGGGTAAAAGAAAATTGAGAGGCTAACATTTGGAGAAGAGAGAATGGGGTGGATGGGGTGGATTGAATCCAAACACATTATACGGACCTATATGAATATTAAATAAAAATTTTAATCAAACCTAAAATTGAATTTAAATTAAAACTGTTTCAATTGAAACAGTTGAATTTCAAATAAAAATCCAAATAAACTTAGGAAAAGGGAAACTGAGCAGTGATGGACTAGAATAGTACTAATAATGCCAAATGGATGCCAGAGAACTTGCACACACAGCAGCAGATGCTGCCAGAATCAAACTAGCAAAAGCAGGAAAGAAAAGCAACACACATGCAATAAATATTTATGAAGTGAGAAAGCAGAAATGCTTTCACTTTAAAGTGATTTTAGTACAAAATATATTTGTTATTTTTAATTTCTTTCTTGTAAAAAAAATTTGAGAGTGTCAAATTGGCCTAAACCAGTCAAGTCCAAAAAGTACTATATACAGAAAAGTAAGTGATAGAAAATACAGCGGGAAATGGATACCAAATAAACATAAGTTAAACAGAGGTTAAAGTATTAATGGTGGTTGATATAGTTAAGCTTAAAAACAAAATAAAAAGAAATATTGCAGATTCCTACTGAGAACATCTGTAGAAACCACAACACCCATAATCCTGTTTCAACAATCAAATACTACCGATTGATTTAAGTACATAAAACAAAAACTATGGGGATTTAAGAACTTTCAAAAATTATAGTAAATGACACTATTTCACAGGAGTAATACCTAAAAATCAACCAAACTGAAGAGGTCAAATTCAAGTGAAACCAGAGGTGAAGGATGTTGCACATCAGTCTGTCTACAAAGCATGTCTTTGAGTGGAGAAAGGCAACAATTAAGCAATTGAAGCAGCAGTCTTGATGATAGCTAATACTTGATTAACATGAAAGGCCTTTATAGTTTTGTTTCCTTTTTGAGATATGGTCTTATTCTCAGTAAGTCTGGAATTTACGGTGATACTCCCGCATTAGCTTCCTGAGTGCTGGACTTACAGGGCACAGCTACCATACCTATCTTTCCATTTTGCTTTTTTAAGTTTTGACTTTATGTACTTTGTATTCTCGAATACAATAAAGGTGAAAATAAACAACACAGAGATAACCAAGGCAGTCAAAAGAAATGGTCACTTCTGTATAGAAGACTACATGGGAATCCCTTCATGTGACAGCTTCCCATGCAGACCATGTGCATGGGATACACTGTCTTGAGTATAAAGCATGCAATGTCTTTAGTATTTAAAATGCAACATGAAGTACTACAGAGACGGTTCAGTGGATAAGAGTACATACTGCTCTTGCAGAGGATCTGAGTTCGGATCCCAACACCCACACCAGGCAGCTCACTACATCTGTAACCCCAGCTACAGAATAGCTGACACTCTCTCTTGACCCCTACGGGAACTGCACTCATGTACATGGCACCTCTCATAATATAAAGGTATATTTACATATAAATAAAAACAAAATTTAAGAAAATCCTCCAACATAAAACATAAAGAAGAAACTAGACAATAGAAAAGTCATTAAAAGATACCAGTGACTAGTAAAATAGCAAATGGAAAACTGAATAAGAAATTAATTTAGAAGTTAGATTTTATGGATCATTGTAGCTTCTCCAAACATGATGAAAGGAAACACAGTGAGCAAAAATATACGAGAGAAAGAAGATGCAACTGTAAACACAGGAGGTTAAGATCACTAGAGGAAAATAAAATTTGGGGACTGCCAGATAGCTCAGTGGTCAAAGCATTGCATTTAAGCATGAGGATTCAGCTCCCCCAAAAAGCTATGAAATACTGGGTTGACTTGGAAGCCTACCTATAATTTGAGTACCAAGAAGGTAGATGTCTAACTGGTTGAACTATAGAGTGAGAGCTGGATGTGATTGAGATTCAGAGGACAATTCCCAGCATCAGCTTAAGGCCTTCAAGTACACATGCACACATATCCACACATGCATGCATACTCTTGCATATACACAAACACACAAAATATACCCAAGAAAACAGAAAAAGGAAAAATAATTTGAAAATGTAGCTAAACCAGGATTTTCCAGCAACTCACTAAAGCTGACCTCAAAAGGAAACAAGAACCAGTCATCACAGAAGCCAGGCATGATGAGTTGCTCAGATGAGATGACCCCTAGAAGCAGAAGCCAGACATGATGAGTTGCTTATGTGAGATGGCCCCTATAAGCAGATGTGCAGGCAGAATTTTATCTAAACCATAAAAATAAAGATTGGAATAAAGCTATTTGTCATCTAGAGCGTAAGACTGTCAGAACTCACTCTTTGTGGCTTCATGAAGTCAGGATTACGACTTCATAACTACTGAAAACGCTGTGAGGACAGCGGAGATCGCTGCAGACCAGGCTCACTGAAGATGACGCCTTTAAAGACTGTAAGTTAAATGTGTGGAAAGTAACCACGGCAGTGTCCTTAGTGATAATCCGTGGTCCCAAGAAGGCTTTATTTATGAAGCATGACTTCTATCAGCCTTCAACAAATTCAACGGGGAACGCTACATGATCATAGTAGAAGTTTGAAAGGACTTTGATGAAAGTTAACATCTAGTAAAACCTTACGAACCACAGAAAACGACTTAAATTTCATGAAGATTGTTTATCAAAATTCAACAACATCTTAAATATGAAATTCTCAGAAAACTTTTGTTAAAACATAGACAAGTTTAGTTTAGTTTTGTTTTATCCTTCAGCTGTTATTTAGGCCAACCCATATGCAGACAACATCCAAACATCCAGGCATTGTTCTCTCTCTCTCTCTCTCTCTCTCTCTCTCTCTCTCTCTCTCTCTCTCTTGTATTTTCTTTTTATTCATGTTTTAAAACAATCTTTTCTCATTTTACATACCAATCCCAATTCCCTCTCTCTTCCCTCCTCCCGTGTCCCCCACCTTGCATCCACTGAACCCCCATATCCACTCTTCAAAGAGGATAAGGCTTCCCATGGGGAGTCAACAAAGTCTGGTACATCACTTTGAGGCAGGACCAAGGTACTCCCCCTGTATCTAGGCTGAGCAAGATATTCCTCCAAAAGAGAATGCCCTCAAACAAGGCAGTTCAAGTACTAGGGATAAATCCTGGTCCCACTGTCAGTGACCCCACAGAATACCCCAGCCACACGACTGTCACCCACATTCAGAGGGTCAAGTTTGGGCCTATGCAGGTTTCTCTGCTGTCTGTCTGAAGTCAGTGAGCTCTCACTAGCTCAGGTCATCTGTTTCTGTGGGTGTCCCCATCATGGTCTTGACCCCTTTGTTCATGTTATCATTCCTCCCTCTCTTCGACGGGACTCTGGTCCAGTGTTAGCTGTGGATCTCTGCATCTGCTTCTATCAGTTGCTAGAGAAAGTGGGAAGTGGCCTTGAACACATGGGCACAAGAGACCACTTCCTAAATATAACATCAGTTATACAGACACTGAGAACAACAATAAATATATGGGATCTCTTGAAACTAAGAAGCTTCTGTAAGGCAAAAAACACAGTCAATAAGACAAAATGACAGCCAACTGCATGAGAAAAACCCCCCACATCAGACAGAGGACTGATCTCCAAAATATATAAAGCACTCAAGAAACTAGACATCAAAATTCCAGATGATCCAATTAAAAAATTGGGATACAGATCTAAACAGAATTCTCAACAGAAGAATCTCAAATGGCCGAAAGACACTTAAGGAAATGCTAACATCCTTAGCCATCAGGTATTATTTTCTTAAAGCCTGTGGACTGGTGATCCCATGGGTAAGGCACAATGAAGGGGAGGGAGCTCTTGCTGATCACTAACCCATCTGTAGACAAAAGAAAATGTATTGGAGTATCTTCCAGGATTTTATCTCCCTCTCCAGACAGTCCTTGGAGATTTCACTAATGGGAGCCTGGGTCCCTGCATCCTTATTTTCCTAATCAGTGACCATGAAGAAAGCAGGAGCCTGCTCAGAATATTTTTTCTCTATATGACTCTTTGGTGCCCTGTGGCCTTAATTAATTCCTAATCTTATTTTGACTGTGTAAGACCCATCATTTGAAAAAATAAAGTCTCTGGAGGGAGAACCCCTGCTAGCCTTTTTTCCCCCCTTCAAACATCTAATCTGCAAGCAAATCTGATGTGTGCATCTAGAGGATATGGAGGGCTCTTTCCCATCAGCCTGTTTATGTCACAGCTGCTGGGAAGAGGAAACAAAAGTGGTTTTCAGGGCACCATAGAGCAGGAACAAAAACAGGCAGCAGGAGGAAAGAACACAGAGAAAGAGACTTGGAGATGCGGGCATCAAGACCCAGTGGGAGCCCCATCTCCGGCCTGCCCCACAAGCAAGCTCATCTAACTTTGCCTTTAGCTGTTACTGACGCCTGGAAAACTATGCCTGGGACAATCGTCCTCTACTTTCTCCACTGATTGACTGGCCTTGCCAAGAATGGACCCCAGGGACTGTGCCTGCTTAGGCAAGCCTTCTACTGCATAGCCCCACCTACATCCCTACAGCCAGATCTCCTGCTTCGCCATTTCATCTTCTCCTCAGTTTCCATCAACGTGGGGACCCCGAGACGAGTGTCCTTTGCAAGGCCAGGAGAGCTTTGTACACATAGTAGGGGCGTGTGGGGGCTCCAGTGGGGTAGATGGAGGTGGGAGAAACACGTGTCAGTCGAGGTGACATCTGTAATGTCAGAGCTGCCATCCATCCCATAGTCTGGCTAAGGGACACCCTGTTTCTGTCACCCCAGTGACAGCTATGTGGGTTACAGACAAATAGCTAAAGGCCCTCGTGGGGTGGGGAGGAGCAGTGCCCAACAAGGCTTTCCCACAAAAACTTTATCTCATGTAGCTTGTTCATTGTTGCCTCTGTTTGAATTCCAGGCAGTCTCCACCTTGAACTAAAAGCAAGTTTGGTTTCAAGAGAACTTCAGGTTCTGCTTGCATGCTAGAATTGCCCAGGAAACAGAAAGAAAGCTCATCAAGGGTTTTGTTAGCCGTATTGTCTACTCCTGGGTTGTAACACTTAAGTTCACAGCCCAGGAGCCAGGGGTGGGGTGAGGAAGCTAATGAACAGAGAGGAGATCTTCTCCAGGGACTTCTCCCAGGTGTGTGAGTCAGAAATCTGCCCCCTCCCGCCCTCCATCCCTGCAGCCATTATCAGTTCTTTGGGGGCTGGTTCTTTGAGGTCCTGTTTGCTTTGCCTCTGGAATTAGGAGTGACAGCTGAGCCTCTGCCCCAGTTCTCAAGTGAGAAGTCTCTATCCAGCTATAAATATCAAAGCATCTTACTCCCTCAGATCCCCAGCCCAACCCCCACACTCCTGGTGAAGGTAGGACCCAGTGGAGTTCCCTCTCTGTTAGCTGTGGTTGAAGTATTCCCTTGATCAGATATGGCCCTCTGAACGCCACTTCTGAGTCTTTCTCTGTGGTTTTCAGTCCAGTGTGTGTGCTTGAGTAGAGAGTGTCTCAAATCCCAGGTAAGTCCCCCAGTAACTGTAAGAGGGTGCTGTTGATCATCGAGGGCATTGCCAGGCTTCTTCCATGGTACAAAGAGCTCAATGCTGAGAAAAGATAGAAGATCTAGCCATGGAGAGGGGGCAAGTGACAGCCTTATCCCATCGGGATAGGAGGGGCTCCAAGACGAGGAGCCTGCTCTTTGGAAACTGGCTTGTGACCAGTTTTACAGAGCCCCTGGGTCCTCCTGTTTTTCCTTTTGATCTTATTTAGATCCCTATTCCTGTTCCTTCCTGCCATTGCCTTACAGTGTTGTCTGGAACAGGAAGCCATCTCAGAGACCCACTAATTCCCCCTCCCCGTCTTCCTTTGTCCGTCTGTCTACCTTTGCCCGTCTGTCTACCTTTGTCCGTCTGTCTACCTATGCCCGTCAACTCTGCTCACCCTTTATCTACCTATGTCTGTCCAACTCTTCTTCCTAAGATCAGTTCTTTCACACCACACCAATGAGTGACATCGGGATTGATTTGTCTCTCTGAGCCTGACTTATTTCACTTAACGCATGACCTCTGGTTCTATCCCTGTTGCTGTAGTTGATCAAAATTCACTTTGAGTGGTTGGGTACTATTCGGCTGTCAGCAGGTGCCATGTGGTTCTTGTCCATTTACCGATTGATGGGCACTTACAGTTGTTTCCATCTCCTGTCTATCCTAAGTAGCTGCAGTTAACATGGTTGTTCAGGTCTCCCCTCAAACTCCATGGCACTTTGGATCTCTGCGCTCCTTGGGGCCTTCTCTTTGCTTCTCATGCCCACACATACTTTTCTCTTCATTTGGAAATCCTCATTTTCTAGACACATTCAACCCCCCCTTCCAAGATGCCCAAGAATCTCTCTGGCATCTCTGCGCTTCTTTTTCCTGTGTATGCCCTGTATTCAGAACTGTACCTAGCTAAGGGGACATGTGCAGTCCATGTTAACTGAATCATGTATGAAGGCATGAATAGTTGCGCAGCCTCAGTTGCTCTAGTGATTTCTTGCTAAGAGGCCCACTGCTGATGACGATAGCACTTGTCTCTTTGTGTATGCTTGGATTCTCTCTCACTTCCCAACCCACACGCTTGCACACCGAATGAAGGTGTTAATGGGTTTTACTTGGTTCTGCTTCATGAACCCTAGTTGCCTGTGTCTGCTGTGTTGTTTGTTCTTGCCACTGTGTCCCCACAGGATGGGGTGAAGCCCTGGCTAAGAAGAGATGCTGCAAGAAGCTGTGGTTAGCGACCCGGAAGGAGTCTCCACCTGTGCGTGGCATTTCATACAGATCAGCTAGTGTCTCCTGGGGTGCCCTCCTTGCCTGCTGACTCTCAGGAAGGTTGGCTTGTGGAGGCTGTATCCATAGGCCCTGCACTACAAGGCTTAGGGGTGTCTAGGGAGAAACTTCTCCTAAGGGGATCCACAGGCGTTAAGTAGGTAAGCACGGATCCAGAACGGCATTAGCTAAGAGCCTTTCTCCCGCTCTTCCTTCTGCCATCTGCCACCGGTTACAGTCCAGGTGTGCACCTGGTTGCTTGTTCTCCTGTGAACGTCATTCTGTCACCTTCTCTGTTTGTCAGACTATTAGTTACCAAATTGTTGAGGTTTTGACCTGCTACTCGGCCAAACACCTGCCCCAGGTGCTTCTCCAAGGCGAGCGACGACTAGCTCACACTGCTCGCAATTAACTCACCGTGATTGGTCCTAATTCTGGTCAACTTGCACAATTAAAAGATTAAAAATAAAACTGTCATATATTGTCAGTGACTCAGTGGATCTGATCTGAGTTTGTTAAATGTAACCCACGGTCATGAATGCCACACACCCCATCTCCAAAGCTCATCTTAGCGCCACACGATTAGGAAATTGTACCCAGTCTTACCCAATCTAAGTTAGAATGTCCATACCCAGGACAAATTAGAATACACGTAGTTAAAATATAATAGAATAGTCTAAGTTAGAATGTTGTTCTGCAGTAGAGGTTAGAGTGTCCTTACCCTGTCGAAATGAGGAAAAGTCACCGGTCTTTTCGTGTCCTGGGGACATTCAGCCATGTGCGACACACTATTACACTTGTTTGTATCTCTTTTACTGGGGGCAAAGTTAAATTGGATATGCCTTTTTATTTTCCTAGCAGTCTTTATTAGAACAATTAGCAAGTGCTGGGCAACTAGTGGCTGCTCAGTAAACACCTGCTGACTGACTGCTGGGTCAGCTACCATCTCTGAAATCCCCTTTACTTATGCTGGCCAGGCCTGGGAAAATGCAGGCCAGCAGCTCCGGGGTAGAGCCTAAGAAATGGCACTGGCTAATAGCAGCCTAGATCAGAGGCGGAGGTACTGGCTTCGTAGCTGGGAAGCGTGGATTCCAGCATCGCACCTACCACGGGGGACCTTCGAACACTGTAATTGTGAAGCCACATTGGAAAAGTCACATGCACTCAGCTTCATCGTCTGAAAATGTGGGGACACTAATAAGTCACCTCCACTTGTTAAGGAGCATTGTGAGAACCACACAAAGGGATATCTGAAAGAATCTGTTAAAATGCAAAGCAGAGTTGAGTACATCCCATGTTCCTCTTTTTGGGTCTGGCTTACCTCACTCAGGATAGTGAACATAGTGGACAATGAGGACTACTGAGAACTCAAGAACAATGGCAATGGGTTTTTGATCCTACTGCACGTACTGGCTTTCTGGGAGCCTAGGCAGTTTGGATGCTCACCTTAGTAGACCTGGATGGAGGTGGGTGGTCCTTGGACTTCCCACAGGGCAGGGAACCCTGATTGCTCTTTGGGCTGAGGAGGGAGGGGGACTTGATTGGGGAAGGGGGAGGGAAATGGGAGGCGGTGGCGGGGAAGAGACAGAAATCTTTAATAAATAAATAAATAAACATGCAAAGCAGAATACAGGAGGAAACTCATAGTTGCTCCTGCTCATTCTGGTGTAATTAAAACCATACACAGAGGTCGTTTGGTGTATTTAACTCAATATGCCTAAATATTGTTGAAAACATTATTTGCCATGTATACTCTGTTTAGCGTTATTCAAGACAGAATGAGGGTGATTTGTGCTCCGGGCCCAATCAACGCTTTAGCAATCGCTCCAGTGTGCTAATATGGATGTTAATATAAGTATGGAAAAGCAAATGACGGAGACAACTGACCATACTTTTGAAAACCTGCTTGCCAGCTGCTTCTTTAGTTCCTTTGTGAAACTATGTGGGGTCTTTGTCTTCACATATGAGGGTGTCGCTTGAACGAACCAGGCCGACTCTGTTAGAGATTTATGGAGCAATTCCAAGGAAATTTCACAGTGTTGCCCTTCTTGATATGAGGTCACAGAATTCGCTTGGCTTCAAGTAGACCCGCACTGGGCTGGAAAGGCTTCAGGTTGCCTTTCCTTCACACAGCACACAGATTCCCTTGGTACCTGCCAGTTCTTCATTTGCTAAGTGGTGAATTACTGACCAAAGGTTGTCTTTGGGACGGAGGCCTCTCAGCTGACTTTCAATTGAGACTTGTATCATTTCCTCTTTGCTGATCTCTTCAGCAACTATCCTCCTTCTTACCAGTGCTTTTTCTTTTGGGGGTGCGATCTAAAGAGCCCAAGTTCGAGTCAGCTGATGGATACTCTGCAGAATTTGGCACTAAAGTCCTTTGCCAGCCCCTTAAGCCCCTCTCATCCCAGGATAGGTTAAGTTTAAAACAATTAAGTACACCTATAAGTAAGTACTTGTTTCTTTAATTTAAAAATAATGTAAGTTAGAGCTGGGCAGGTGGCTCTGTGCACAAGAGCATTTGCTGTGCAATTGTGACAACCTGAGTTTGAGCCTCCAGTGTACACACAAGTAAACAGCCTGGGTCTGACTGCACATGGGCCCACTCTCCAGTGCAGCGAACTATTGGAGACAAGAGGTGCACAGGGGCTTGCTGGCTGGCAAGACTAGCAAAAATGGCAAGTCCCGGGCTCAGTGAGAGATCCTCCATCAAGGGAATAAGACAGAGAATAATAGAGTAGAAGAGCCGATGTCTTTCTCTGGCCTCTGCTTCAGTGCATAGGCATGCCCACCCACCCACAGCAAAAGACAAAACAGTGCAAGGCACACAATGTGTTCTTAAAATCCCGCATACTGGAATTCCATCTCCTTCATTCCTTTTTCTTCTTCACAGTTATTTAGGGCATTAGAGCTAGTGTACTGAAAACGAACGTAATAAAGATAAGACCAACTGGTTCTTTGGGAAATGACTCTCAGCTGACTGAAGGACAGAACAAGAGTAGAATAAGGAGGAGTGAGAAAGATTCGTGAAAATACTGCCCTCTCTTTACTGCATTACCAATGGCTCTAGCCTTAGCTACCCTCATTGCGGGTAGCACCCATTCTACCAACAGTACTCTCTGGTCCAGGCCAGCGTTTACCTCCAAAAACTATTCTTGGATTATGCTTCCTGTCTGAACAGCCACACTGACTTAGATCCTGTGACACTAACAGCCTGTTGTTGTTGCTGAGATGTGAACTCAATTATTGAGAATTAAAAACAGGCAGGGCACATGCCTAGAAAGCAGTTGAGAAACAGAACAGCTATAACCACACCAGGAAGAAACTCGAAAAATTCTTTTTCCAGAACCTGGCATAATATTGGCTGATGTATCTTTCGTGGAGAGCCAACATAAACAGCAAGTTCTCCACTTATACCAGCTTCCATTTCTTCATCCAGAGCAGCTCCTACCTCACTGTGGTATGCAACTCTTTGAATGTTTTGAAGACATGAATACCAGTTAGTGCTCTGTTTCTTGCTTGGAGAAATAGAACCCTATGAAGAAGCCCTAAAGCCTGTAGACATCATTTCTCTTCGCCTTGATGATGCCTTCTAACTGGTCCTTGTGGCACAATATTGACCCATCTGAAACATCACCAAGAAGACATATTTCTGGATATAAACTGTAATCTGTGAGTATTCCTTGAAAATGGATCGTAGGTGTGCTAGTTAGTTTTTAGTCAACTTGAGACAAGCTAGGGTCATCTGGCCTATAGGCAAGTCTATGGAGCGTTTTCTTGATTAAAGATTAATGCGGGAGGGCACAGCCCACGTGGGCAGTGTCATCCCTGAGCAGGTGGTCCTGGATCGTGTAGAAGGACAGACTGAGCAAGCCAGGGGAGCAATCCAGAGAGCAGTATTCCTCCATGGCCTCTGATTCAGTTCCTGCCTCCAGGCTCATGTCTTGACTCTGCTCAGTGAACGACCACGATGAGGATCTGTAGTAAAACAATCTCCTTTCCTTTCTAAGATGTTTTTGGTCATGATGTTTTATCACAGCAATCGATAAAGTGGATAAAGAACTAGGACAGTAGGCAGGCGACATGAGGAGATGGCATCTGAGTCAGCCACACAGCAGAGCTCAGGGCCCTTTACTGTTATCCGAGCACATCAACAACAAAGTTGTATACACCGGGCTCTCTTTCTCTGATGGAAGAGAGTCCCAGTTCAAAGTGACATTGGGTGACTGAGGAAAGACTAAAAACAGATCCAGGAAAGCTGTCTCTAGAGCCGAAGCTGACACAAGATGGAGTAAAGGTTCAAGGGAGCTCCTGTTTATCGCAGGGAAGAGAGAGCTTGCAGAGGCAGAGGGCAAGGGCATGCGCTGGGGAGAGATCAGATGGCCCGTGACTCAGCAGTGCAGCAGTGCAGTTGGGACAGCCAGTGCTGCAGGGCCCGGTGGGAAGGTGGCACAGAGAAAATCCGCAGGGACAGCTGCTCCTGCAAGGACCCTGGGCAGGTGGGCCGGCCATGGCTCAGACAGCCCTCTGATAGAATCTACTCAGGATTTCATCCGTGTTGAAGCTGTGGGTGCTTCTGCTGGGCACCTTTTTCAGAGGGTGTGAATGGGTTGTCCCTGCTGGGGACAAGGGGAAAAATCCATAGGGGACTGTTACGTGACAAGTGAATATCGTACTTCCCACCATGCTAACCATTACAAAACTGGTATTGGCCAGTTCCGCAGAAAGTTTTAAAGTATTTTATGTGCATCATAATTTGTTGATTATTCTCTCTCTTGATTAAGAAATTCAGTGTTTGCGGACCTTTGTGTTCAATGTTCTTTCTGAGCTCACTCCCTTTTAGAACAGCGCTTTCCTTTCTCCAACTCTCAGACAAAGCCTCTCTGCTATGTGAAGCCTTTTCTGACCTTCCCAAGCAGAGCTATATTCTTTGCTGGCTTCTGCTGTATCGCGTACATTCTGCGTTAAAGACTCATTAATCACACTAGATGGAATTAGAATAGGAACTTCTTAAAGGCTCAGATCAAGGGTGAGGCTCTTAGTCCTCCTTGTATTCTGTTAGCTGGGTGGGTCCTGCCATGTAGTATGTACTCTTTAAATATTTATTGGATGATTAAATAAAGGCATAAATGAAAGATTTATGAGAATAGGTTAGTAGAAAGCCTGGTATTTAACCAGAAAAAGGCAACTCCTAACTCTGCATTTCTCTATATCACACAAGTTAAGAATCATATTCTAAACAGAATTTTACATTTCTGTTGGTTTAAAAAAAAAAACAAAGTCATTGAGCTGGGTGTAGTGGTATACACCTGTTCTCCCAGCATTTGGGGCAGAGAGGGGCCAGGAGGATCTTGAGTTTGAGGCCACCTTGGACTACATAGTGAGTCCCTGTTATAAGGAGACAGGAATGGAGGGTGAGGAGAAGGAGGAGAAGGAGGAGGAGGAGAAAGTGGAGGAAGAGGACAGGAAAGGAGAAAGAGAATAATTTCTCCTGCCAGTAATTTCACAGTCTTTTTCTCTTTACCTCCAGGGGGGGTCTACTGCTGAAATGGTGACAATGACGAGAGTTCCATATTGTCCCCCACTCCTTTGACACGATGCCAGCGCCAGGATAATGAGAGTCCCATATTGTCCCCCACTCCTTGGACACGATGCCAGCACCAGGATTTTTCAAGGTAGCAGCACACTAATGTGCCTCAAGATCTGTATTCTCATGCTAAGACTGATCAGAAAGGAACACCGTCTGTACTTGGCATCACCCCCAAATACTCCGTCTCTGTCTCCAGCGTGCAGCACCTGATGCCCATGGAGGAACTGATGATCTAACCCTGGCTGAAGCTGCTGAGCTCTGGGATCTTTCCTTTTGTTTCAGAAACAAACAGAACGACATTAAAAAAAAAAAAAAAGTTTGTCTCGTGGCATGTGCTCTTAAAGATCTTTCCTCTTTGAAGCTCCTTTTTACTATCCGCCTTTAACATTGTCAACATGTTCCCAAGCAGGCTGGTGGGGTGTTAGCAAACACAGGCAGCGGGACATCTCCACTTCCTGACAGCTGGAGAGAGCTCCACTCTAAGCAGGGGGCTTTAAAAGCACACATTCCTTTCTTTTTCTCTTGCTAAGAACAAATTGTTAGTGTCATGGTTTCATTATCTGTTTAAAAGTGCCATGTGTTCTCAATGTCTTCAGATTCTCTTTGGTGATTGGTTATTGCCGAATGAGTTATGGATGCTTTAATCTGCAGCTAGATCCTTGAGTCTGGCAGACACGAGCCATCATTCTCAGACACTGGGAGTGTGATGAGCTTCTGATGGATCACAGGGACAGCCTGAGCCTGGGACTGGGGTTCCCCTGGACCCAGATGATGGATCCTCTGCTCTGTCCTAACTTCCACATGCTTCAGTTTCCTCATTTATGAAATATGATTGGCATTTCTTTAATGTTGAAATTAAAAGAGTTATTAGACACACAGCTCATGTACTCTTAGAGATTCATAGGGAGCTCTAGACACATGCTGATGGTGTTGGCAACAGCGAGGAGGTTGAAGATAGGATTTTCAGGAGATATAATTCTCTAGCATTTATTCTCATCCTTATTCATAAAAATCAAACACCAATTTTATGGATAAATATGATCCAAAGTCTTTCAAGGCGGTGCATTTCCAATTTCTTGATAAACATATCACAGAGCAAAGCTCTGCCTTCAGGCCTTCTGACGCTACTGGTCTAGGTGATCTAGAAGTGGAAACTGATGAGCTTCTGAGTCTTCAAATGCTTGTCCCCACGACCTGCAAATACTCGGGTGATGAGGACCCCAGCCCTCGGCCAGTTCTAACTAGAAGACTTTCTTCCCATCTCCCAAACTCTGGAAATGGTTCCCAATACATTGTATATAGAATCAATAAGCAAAAAGCAAGAGGACGAAAAGATGCTACTATTTTAATGGGATTAATATTTAGGTTTATTTGGTAGGTGGCTGTCTTTGTTTAGCAATGCTATGCTGTACTTTGAGTTAAGAGATATTTTGGAGAAGGCAGGGAAAAGTATTGAGGACAGACTTTTAACTCACACCAAAGCAGGCTGGACGGACTTGGGGAATGTATGAGGAAATGAGCAAATGGAGAAGGCATTTTTACTACTTAACATGAATTTTGCTTTTCCGAGAAAAGGTATCTTCGTCCGTAATTGGAGACAAGGGGCTGGGCTACAACTCAGGAGGTAAAGTGCTTCTCATGAAAGTGCTAGGACTCGATTTTACATTCCAGAGCCCACACTAAAAGTCAAGCCGGGGACCTGGTGTCCACTTGTGATACCAGTGCTGGGAGACAGAGGTAGGGGGATCCTTGGGGCTCACTGGCTAGTCAGTCTAGCTTAATCGGTGACCTCCAGGCCAGTGAGAGGCCCTACCTCAAAAGGCAAAGTAGAAGGCTCCTGAGGAATCACACTTATGTTCATCACCCCCACACACATTAGCATACCCCCAACAAGAACCGGATCCTGAGGGTGGTAGGGTTCTGTGCGGGCACATTTATCGGGTACATAGCAATTGAGGATAATAGCGTTTCTTGATGCGCTGGAGCAAGGATCTTCATGGTGTGAGAAGGATGCCTCCCCAAGATCCTCTGGAGACACAGATAGCAGAGGACTCATCTCTTCCTCTCACTGGACTCCACACGTTGATTCACGGGAGACTCCTGTAAGTCCTGGGGAAGCAATAGCTTTCTCCAAACAACCCACAGCCTGTGGAGTTCCTAGAATACATCTCCCACCCCAGATAGGAGGAAGGGCTAAAGTCGGGGCCTGGCAGGGCAGGTGTCTTGGGTATCTTTCTTTTCCTGTCAGGTGACAATGTATCTGACAAGAGTCCCTTAAAGAAAGAAGGGCTTGTAGGGGACTGGGGGTGGGGACACCGAGCCAGTGGAGAAGGTCTGCCAGTGATTCTACATCCTCTTAGGTTGGCAGGGCCAATCATCACAGGAGCTCTTATGTCTACAGGGAGCTGGCAGCCTATGTATTACTCACTCTGGTGCCTTCAACCCTCCTCAAATGGCCGGAGGAGACCCCGTAGGTCAGATGGCTGAGCCACAAATTAGCAGAATCTTCATTTTATTGGATACATGGGGAACTGAACTGTATAGTTTTTGAGTCATAAATCCAAAGTTAAGTTGAGCAGCCTGTCTTTTAAAACCATATCTTTCAAAAGTCCAAGTCCAGACTCTGCCAGGCTCTCTCCTTTGAGAGCCTGCCTGTCTATATCTTCTGGCCTCTGCTGTTAGCTCCAGCTTCAAGGGTAGAGGAAAAGAAACACTGAATAACACAGTAAGATTATACATGCAGATTTAGGTGTGGCCCAACTACAAGAAGTATGACAGATATTTCCTTAGCTTCCTTCACCATGATGATGTAGCTGGGTGTATAGAGAGGATATTAATTTGGAATATGTGCCATGTATTTTTTAGCTCACAGAGCACTTTTCTCAGCTGTGGTCTTGTGTAAGGCATATAAGCTTCTCCCTGCCCCTCCAGTTAGAAGGGGAGATGTGCCAAATTATTGGTGCTTAATTTTTCCTCCAAGTCGAGTACTTTTTAAAATATCAATTTATTTTACTGTATGTGTATGCGTGTTTTGCCTGCAGATGTCTGGTACTCAGCGAGACCAGAAGAGGGAATCAAACCCCTCTAGCTAGAGTTGCAGATGGTCAGGAGTGGATGCTGGAGATCAACCCCAGTCCTCTGGAAGATCATTTGGTGCTCTTAACCACTGTGCCATCTCTCTGAACACCTATGTCTAAGTCTTTAAAAGTCTCAATAATCTTCACTAGGAATATATGTACCCTGGACCTACCCCATCTTCTCCCTTTTCACAGGCAATGAGAGTATGTGTACAGCATGTAGCTTCTTTAGAATCCTCACAGAAAGGGGATCTGACTGGATTGTCACTGATGTCGAGTATCAGTATAGCCACATAATCTACAAATAACTCACCAATATTTTCAAGGCTTGTTAACTCACACGAGTATTTAGAAGCATAATATTAGAGGCCAATGCTTGAAAGGTCCCATCATTTGATGATAGCAATGGTTATTGAGGATTTATCTTCCCCTGCCAATCAGTTCAGGCATGAGAGGGAAAGGAAAGACACGTTCATGGTTTATGTGTTCCATGGGCACAATCTTGGAAATCTCCCCAGCTTTGTTACTTGCATTCTAGACCCATTACGTCTGCCGAGAAGGTCAAACTCGCAGATACTCTTGGGAGAACTGACAGTGCTAATAATAATAATAATAATACTCAAGGCATGTTTTCCTGAGCAGACAACAACTCAGCTGCTGTGTTGAACAATCCCTTAGCTCCGTTCTCTGTCCGTGGGAGTGCCCTTCTACAGTGCAAGGTGGTATTTCTGGGTCTTTCAAATCAGGTGTGTTGACACATGTAACCCACACTATCACCATCCTTTCCCCAGCAGAGGAAAGGACTTGTGCCATGTGTCCATCAGAGCCATGCTATGACAAGAGCAAGGCAAGAGTTGCTAAAAGACTGCTGTGTTTTCTGTGTTCCCTCTGCAGGAAGAACACACAGAGCTGAGTGGGAGGGGGACTTACGAGATCTTCACTGCCTTTCATCCTCACATGCATGCCTTATGGGGGGCTTTTCTCAGCAGAGCATATGGGCACAGGCGATAGGCTGGGCAGGTGGAAGGCAGTGTTTCTAAGCCTTCACCCGGGAGTGGCTGTGCCAGTGCCCATCTGCTGTTTCAAAAACGTTAAAAACACAAAAACCGAGGGGTCATCTGGTTGACCCTCATTTTATAGATGAGAGGCAGACATTGGAGGGAGGGAGCAATCTCCTCAAGGTTGCATGTTCATCAGAGGTTGCCCTACCAACAGACTCTGGGTGGGCTTAGCTGATTTTCCATGGTCACTCTCATCCTGTTCTCCTTATCTTTCCTCTTGCTCTGTTTGAGTGAGCCTGAGGGCAAACCTAGGCCTCTGTGACCATGGAAATACCATGCAAGTGTTAATGCAGGGTAATATAAATATATGGGTCACAGATAAAGCTTCCGAAGAGACTGTCTACTTATAGAAAATAATGTCTATTGTGGTGGTGTGATGTAGATAAACATTAGTGCAAAGAAAGCATCTGCCAGTGCTGCCTCTAGCAGTGGGAGGCTCTAATCTAAATCTGCGAAACAATTGGGAACCTAGTAGTTTCTTTCTAAAGAGCTCCAAGTACACCTTCTCACCCAGAATGCTCATCGTATCCTTAGAGTCCACATACCCTGGAAAGCAACAATTTCATTTACTTAATCCATACTTTGGATATTTGAGGAGAATATTAACATGCTTCTAATAATTCTCTCAAATTCTCTTGTCTCCTCTATTTTTGTTCTCATTTCTGCTTTCCTTTTACTTACTTTCCTAAAATACCTCTATCTATCCATCCATCTGTCAGTCTGTCTGCCCATCTGTCTGTCAATCTATTTATTTAGCCATGAGGGAAGGGCCATCCTTGGACAGAGAAGAAGTTAAACTGTGCTTCAGGGACTCGGGATGTAGCTCAATTGATTGAGTGCTTGCTCTAAACCCTGGGTTTAATCCAGGCACCATGGACATCAGGTGCGGTGGTAACTGGTAATGCGTGCTTGTAGCCTGGCATTCTGGAGGTAGAGGAAGGAAGATCAGCAGTCCAAGGTCACCTTTGCCTACATAGTGAATTCAGTTACATGCCAGGCTGGGCTATAAAGGTCAAAAAGAAAAGAGGAAGTAGGGCCTGTGAAAAGGTTCATTTGCTGCAAAGCCTGAAGACCAGAGTTCAATCCAAGAATCCACATGGTAGAAAAGGAGAGCTGACTCCTTCAAGTTGTCATTTGACCCTACATCTGTGCGCTGTGGCATGGCAAATGCATGTGCATATCTGTGAACAAACACAGGCATATACACTAGACATAAGCACACACATTGATACAATACATAAACAAATAGAAAATAAGAATAACAACAAATTAACCAAACCATGACGTAGACCCTGCAAAGGCCTGGGCATCTGCTCTTAACTTTGGGTCATATACCACCTATCGGACTGTTGCAATAGGCCATGGTGGCTTCTGCATCTATGTCTTAGTTTTCAGGTGTGGGAAGCACTTGACCTTAAATGACACATGTATCTGAGTAGAGGCAGACTCTGAAGGAGCTGACAGCTGTAGGCCAGCCAAAGATTATGGACAACAAGGGCTTCCATGTAGGAGACAAGTAAGGTTCCATGTTTACTGCAGACAGAAGTCTTATTGGTCTCTGTTGGGCTGGTAGCATAACTTCAGTGTCAGAGGCATTCATCCTGCAAAGAACTCTCTTTTTCATATCTAAAGTGTCTCCATTGCCCATGGGTTTGGATGTGGCATCCCTGATGTGGCTTTCCAATCTATCTGCCACTGGGCTCAGGTCGTAGCATTCAGTATCTACCTACTGTTTGCAAGCAGAAGGCTTTGGTCCAGTGACAGCAATTTTTCTCTGTCCTGTGTGTGAATTTCCTATTCTTACCTCCACCTTAACGACCTGTATCTTTTGAGAATTACAAGAAAGTGGAAAAAGGTTTATTTCACTCTCACTGCAAAGGCCTTGCAGTTCAGAATTAATCTATGTTGATGTCTAGG
The DNA here is from genome assembly GCF_000317375.1 of Microtus ochrogaster. Taxonomy (NCBI): domain Eukaryota; kingdom Metazoa; phylum Chordata; class Mammalia; order Rodentia; family Cricetidae; genus Microtus; species Microtus ochrogaster. The sequence goes on along the minus strand of NC_022009.1, from coordinate 63,427,376 downwards.
AAAAAGCAAAATACAGTTATTAGCAATAAAGTTTTATTGGAATACAGCGATGTCCATTTATTTACATATTGTCTGTGGCTGCTCTTGTATTATAGCTCTGGTCAGTGGTTCATAAGACAGAGATTTTATGGTTCATAAAACCCACAAAGTATTTACTCTCCAGCTCCCAACAGAAAATATGTCCTGACATTTTACCGCAACCTTTTGTTCATAGTAAAGGTGGTTCTGGATTCTTTGCAGTATGCGCAGAGTGCTTGTCCTCCCTGGCTGGCCCAGCTGGGCACACATGGGACTCAGAGCCATGCACCTGATAAGCAGGCTCCCCAAACCTGTGTCACAGAGATCCAGGTACTCTGTGAGCAGATACTGGGCTCCCCAGGTCTGTGTCTCACAGACCCAGGGAGTCTGTGAGCAGATACAGCTTTGGACTCCATCAGATCTTGGGGAAAGTTCATCGTTTCTCTCAGCCTCAGAATCCTGGTTGCCTTCACTATGGTTTTCTTTTTTTTAATTTATTTTTTATTTAT
>NC_022009.1:63421634-63426638 GCF_000317375.1 Microtus ochrogaster | reverse complement strand
CCCCCAAAGCCAGCACGTGCAGTAGGATCAAAAACCCATTGCCCTTGTTCTTGAGTTCTCTGTAGTCCTCATTGTCCGCTATGTTCAGCAAGGTTTTCAAAAGTATGAGGCTGCTAGAATCTTCAAGGTGGGCTATGACCTTGGCTGGAGAACCATCGTCTCATGCTGAAACTTTCCTATACCACAGGGCAGCAGGAAGACAAAGTTGTGTGGGAGGCCCTGTGAGGAGTGACTCATTTACCTCACACACAGGACTGTCAGAACGAGGAGGAACAGAGAGCTCTGGTCTCATCCACTCAGGGCGCTGATGGAGTCTGGGGAAGGATGGAAGGAAGACCCTTCTCTCATAAGAATGCTTAGCTCCACTGCCCTTTACCCTGAAATCCTAGCTATGGCCCCATCCACTGTTGTACTGTGTAAAGGATCCTCATCCCACTCCCAGTGACCTCCGAGGGTTGTTGCCACATTGGCCAAATGTGCTGCGTTCTGGTTGTTTACCAGGCTGGGGGTGGAGGCAGAAGATTGATCTCTTTTGTATCACTAGGATTTTGTTTGAAATAAAACTGCCTGTGGCTAAAATTTCTGAAATTAGACTGGACTGCTATTATATCATCAAAGCCAAGCACTGCCTCACTGGGAAGACTGAACTCAGAGCAGTGCTGAATCAGAATTGAGAAAACAACATTTAACCAAAGGAAACAAGGGGCTGGATAAGAATAAAAATGGGGGAGAGAGGTGATGATCAATACCAATCCTCTCCTATTAGGCAGATATAGATGCAAGCACCACACTGATCATATGAAAAAAAAAATCACATACACACACATGCACACACATGGGGAAATGGTGTGGGACAATGGTCTGTATTCTGTCAATTATAATTTAAATAAGCACTGATTGGCCAGTAGCCAGTCAGGAAATATAGGCGGGACAACCAGACAGGAAGTAGAGGTGGGTCAATGAGAACAGAATTCTGGGAAGAAGGAAGTCCTAGTCTGTAGTTGTGACCCAGCCCCAGAAGAAGTAAGATGTGACTGCCTCACTGAATAAGGTACTGAGCATGTGGCTAATATAGATAGACAAGAATAATGGACTAATATAAGTTATAAGAGTTAATAAGACGCCTGAGCTAATGGGCCAATCAGTTTATAACTAATGTAGACCTCTGTGTGATTTCTTTCAGGGCTTACTGACTGTGGAAACAGCAGGACAGAAACCTCTGGCAACAGGGAAAGGTGCTATTAATGGACCCAAAAGTAATGAAATCCTGTCATTTATGACAACGTAGGTGGAGCTAGAGGACATCACATTACGAGAAATACCGCTACCACAGAGCCGTTCACTCTCTCCATCATATGTGAGGCTAAAATATTAGCTTCGCAAGCGGAGAGTGAGCTGGCTCAGCAGAAGCCTTCCTGGAAGAGGAGTGAGGGAGTGATGGAGAGAGTGGAATGCACCCGTGTGTTGGGGAAGGGGACAAAGGGAATAGCTTCTCGTGTTCCAGCACACAGGAGGGCAGCTGTGGTTAAAAACATTCGTTACATTTCAAAATGGCTATTAGAATGTTCTCAAAAGAAATGAGACATGTGTGGGGTGAGATGTATCCCAGTGACCCAGTTCTGGTCATTATGAATGTAGATGCACAGGGATATCACATTGTACACCACAAATCTGTCGAATTTTGCAAGGAAGGAATACTGTCTGAAAGTGTGCTTGGTGCCTGGCAAGTGTGCTTTATACATCTGGCATTTCTACCTTTATGGCTCCTTAGCACTACTGAATTAGAACATCTTGAATTTAAGTCCACACTATAAATATATACTTTTCACAATAAAATATACATTATAATATATATTATAACTTTCACAATATGTACTATAACTTTCACAATATAATATGCTATAACTTTCACAATATACTATATTATAACTTTCACAATTAACTATACTATAACTTTTACAATATGTACTATAACTTTCACAATATACTATACGATAACTTTCACAATAAACTATACTATAACTTTCACAATAAAAGCCCTATCCCCTCTGCCCTACAAAGACATGTAACCTTGCTGATCATTTGGTCTTCACCTCAATGTCAAGGTGACAGGTCCTCCCAGTCAGCACACTGCCTGCCATGCTAGCCCTTCACACTACAGCACAAAAGGTTGTGCATGGCATATCACATATAACAACAATTTTCCATCTGGTTATTCCATGATCAGTCATTACAGAGCCCCTTTAGGTAGCTGAGTGAACCACCTGCTTAGGGAGATTCACTAATGCATACACTGTCCAGGGCCCTAGCGTGGGTCTGCCAAGCAGCGGATACCTCCTTCTAGGAAGGGAAGCTGAAGCAATCTCTTGGTGTGTGTTTACTTCTCTATGCAACACAGGCCAACCACTGAAGGATAATACACAAGTCAGGCATCTCTACAGGGGCCAGTTTTCTTCTGAGGGAGTCTGAAGAGTAGTCCTTGGAGGAAACAAAGCAAAGCAAAACAAAACAAAACAAAAACCATGAGCTAGAAATTGAGACTTTAGGTTTTCTTAGCTAGAAAAATTGCGTGGCACTTATGAACTTTTAGATCCAGGCTTTTAGATGACTCAGGGCATTGTTATTACTGAGTAAATAGGACAAGTTAATTGATCCTTAGCTATGGACATGACAAGAGTCTGTCCTGTAGACTCACTAATGTATCTAGCGTTGCTGTGCTCACATCAATAGCCTGCCATTGTTAGGAGACAGACTGTGCTGGATGGTCTCTTGCTGATAGCATGGGCAGTCCATATGTGTCATCCTTGACAGCCCAGCAGCAGCTCTTACTATGGTCTAGCTTATCACATAGATTAGACATCTAGGTAATCCTCTCAAGATGCTTCTCTGTTTGCTTAGACTGTTAGCACACACTGCTCCATGAGCTTGAGACATTCGGGTTCACTAGAAACTGATTCTTCTGTCTGCCATTGGTTTATTGTGGTCTGCGTTGTGCCTCAGCATTTTCTTTTATAGAGAACACTCTGAAGGGATTCACAATGTCAGTGTTAGGAGTTTCACATGCTGTCCCAATTCTATTTCAGTATTCATGGTTCCATGATTAAAATAAAAAGTGGTTGTTAGAACGGAATCTACAGGTGATGCGGATAAATATATTGGAGGGAAGAGGTGCTGCTCTTACAGTCTGAAAACAGGGATGGCTGCTTTTGTTTGTAATTTGTTGACTTGACTCTGCCATTGAGTGGCATCTGTCAAACTTCTGGGCTGAGGTTTTCCCCACCCAGTGCCAAGTGACCATGTTGGAACAGGAACAAAGTGTACTGTCCTAGGTAGTGAGTGTCAGGCTGGGCCTCCCTATCGATACAACTCACCTGATCATTGCCCTTCTCTCTAAGGTGCCCCAGGAAGAACTTTCAAATGCACCAGTGCAGGGTTACAACATTCTGTCACCTCTGTCCAGTGACTGCTGAGTCCTTGCAGCTCCCATGAACGGATGACATTATCAGGACCTCTGATATCTTCACACATGGAGAAGGCCATGCCCGAGTCTGACTAACAGAAAGCCACAGCTCCCTGAGAAGGAAAAGTTAGTATAGAAGAGACAAATTGGGTAGAACTGGCTGGAATTGGCTGGTTGCCACTGTCTTGGTGCCCTTCAAATAGCAGGTCTTCCAAACTTCATTCCATCCAGGCTCAATCCTACCCTGGCCATTGTCACTTTAGAATTGTACAACTAAGGTAGCACGAAAACCCACTTGGCCAAAACAAAAATAAAATGAAACAAACAAATGGCAAAACCCCAACAAAAGCAAAGACACAAAACACCTCATAATGTTTTCAACAAGTTCATGATTTGGTGGGTGTTGGACCATTTTCGAGGCCTGGGATGCATGTTGCCCCTGGGGCACAAGGCTGGACATATCTGACAATTGTCTTATAACAAAGAGGAAGTTGCTAAAAATTTTCTAACCCCTTAGCTGCTTGAATTTAAAATGTTATTTCTTAAGATTTTAATAAAATACCACTGTTTGATAATAATACTTTTAATATATCTAGAAAGCACAATATGTTGGGGTGGTTGCTGCGAGAAGAACCTATCAAACACACAGTGGTGCCTCTGAAGTAGATGCTCTTTGAGACTTGAATTTTACCCCTTTGCCTCTCGTGCCCATGATGTGCAAATGTCAGTTGAAAGCCTCATAAATGATGCATAGGAGCCTTTAAAACACTTCAGTGAGAGAAAGCCATTTCTAATCGGAACATGATGGATATCCGCCTGCAGCAGACATAAATAACAAACAGCCCCTCGCTGCTACGTCTTCTCTGTTGGGAAAGTCCTCTTCATTACAGGTTATTAGCTCTTCACTCATTGAAGATTCAGGTGGCTGCTGTGCTTTGCAAAAACATCATTTAGAAAAGAGGAAAGTTTTAAGTGAACTAGTAAAACCTGACAAACACCCAAGGGCCCAGACCCAGAAACTACGTTCCTGGACCTCTGTCCTAAGCTCCTAACTTCCTTTCAAAAGTTACATTTTTCTCTCTCACTTATTAGAGAAAAAAAAAAAAAAGACCCTAAGTGTGATTAAGAAACAATGCATTTGAGCCAGGTGGTGGTGGGACTCACCGTTAATCAGAGGCAGGTGGATCTTGGTGAGGTGGAGGCCAGCCTGGCCTGTAGAGCTAGTTTCAGGATAGCCAGGGCTATACTAAGAAACCTTGTCTCAAAAAACCAAACCAAGTAGAACAAAGCAAAACAAAAACAAACAAACAAAAACACCAGGGCATTCTAGTTGAAAAAAACTGAAGGAATATTGGGAAGATTCTCCATTTTGGACAAATGAAAGGAGTATGTCCTGTGGTTGGTTTTCTCAATTTCAGACCTGTTGACTGCCTTCAAATAATCAGTGGGTGTTGTTTCCATAGATGACAGATCTTCATATGTACTACCAACCAGGAAATCTATGAAATCTTTTAACACACAGAGGGAAAACTCCTTGCTGTATA
>NC_022009.1:63365049-63421519 GCF_000317375.1 Microtus ochrogaster | reverse complement strand
AGAGAGAGCGCTCCATTTTTGCAGTCCCAAGAGCCCTATTTCTGCAAACCTGATCCTAGGCTCTGTCTTTGGGGAAATGTGTTAGCGTGGATCACAGGTGGCACCTGTGCCTTCAGGTCGCTTTCAGGTTTATCTTCCACTTACTGGCAGGTTTGTTTGTTATTCCTTTGATGAGATTGTGGCCTTTTGTCATTACAGGAGCACCAAAGGGAACACCTGCTTTCCCGTGTGCCTTGTTTCTCTCTGACTCTTGTTGATCTTTAAACTCCTTTGAGCCCGATGCCTCACGGAACATGACGATACCACCCTACACTAGCCTCTGCTCCATGGCCATGATGAGAACACTGATGCCAAGGGCCAGTGGATTTCCCTGCATCCTTCCTGGGGCTGTCACATGATGCAAACTGTCTGAACAATTGTAAATTATCCAAACAGATTCCTAAAGAGCCTCTAAGATGAAGGCAGGAAGCTCTTGGAACTGGATAGTGACCAACGCTTGGCATCTTTTTCTAGTGTGGCCTGTGCATACACTTTGATTCTTTGTGAGACTCATGCATCCAGTCTGGAAAAGTAGAAATGATAGTTTTACTCAACAGTATCCAGGAAAGCTCTTAGCATGTGACCAGTGCCCCAAGGTGACTCTGACTACTATTATGCTATTTTATTATTATCCACTCATTATTAAGAAGCAAACATTGTGAATGTGGGAAGCATGGTGCTGACCTTGCTTGGGTAGTTGTGTTTCGTCTGAGTTGGGAGTTAAACGTTCACGATGAGGAGCACATCCATGGTCTGTGCTTATTGGACAGGAGAGAGTCCTGTGCCAGCACATGAAGGGCCACTGCATTTGGAATGGTTTATGGATTAGGAGCATCGGGATCCACACTGTATGCCTCTACCTGCTGGATGTCCTCAGGAGGCAGGGAGTGGAACCATTCAGCTCCAGCTGCAGTATGATGTGGATGAATGAGACAATGAACACATGGTGTTTATGGGGAGGACCCTGGATGTCCATCCTGTACAACGGAAGTGACTGCGTGGTTACAGAGACAGCCAGAGGTCAGAGAAATTTGAGTGTGAGGCTTACTAATATATAGCACATAGCACCATGGAACAGTTTAACAGTACAAGCACGTAAACTCAAGAAGACGCTCAAAGAGATTTCTTCCTTTAATGGTACTAGGGATGGGCTATGAGGTCTCATGTGTACTTGGCAAGGGCTCTATACTGAATCATAGCCTCCTCTCAGCTGGTCAGACATTTCATTCACTTTTGATTTTATTAAAATACATTGCTTAGAATTTCTACAACAAGAATAATAATATCAATTGTTATTATCTAATGTCAAACCCCAGAGAAAAACAGATCTTGAATACAGGCTTCTCATTTATGTTGCTGGCCATGTAGTGGGGAGATCCATGTGAACCAAGAGACTGGTAACGACCCCAGATGACCTAGGATGCAGAGAGGATACAAAGTGTGTGTGGAGGGCAATAATTCCAAACTTATTATATGATTTCAAATTCACTTCCAGTTTGTGTCATCGCTTCCTAAATTCCTTAGCCTTTTTCCATCACTTCCCTTATTCCCACACTTACTTCCCTCAAACACACAAAATGTTCACTATTTTATCGGTTATGTTAATTAGTACCCTTTATTCAGTTATATATTTTGCTTGCCCACACATAATATTAACTTATCTTAACTTCTGCTGTGCATGACCTAAGAGTGTTGCTAAGTTAATAGAAGTCTGGACTCTAGGTAAGATTTAAATTTACGTTTTAATATGGTACAAAAGGAGTTTCTCATTGAGAATTTTGGAAGTTGCATTTCCAAGATAATGACCTCACCAACGCAGTTTCTTGATGGTGGAGGCCTAAAGAAAGTCTAAAGAGCTCCATGTTATGAATTAAGGCACAGAGTCCCCAGCGTCCTTCACAGAAAGGTTCCCGGGACTGAGGGGCACACTCATCCTGATGGGGCCATTTGCTCATCTGGGACTTGCCTGAAAGCAACACCCTAGTGTCATCATGGCTAAGATGCTCATGGCAACACCATGGTCCCTAGAGACATGCTTTGCAGAAACACAGTCCCAGAGGACCCAGCTGCGGTTGTGGACTTCTGAGGGCCATCTCTGTCAGGAAGGCAAGCCTGGCAGACACCCTATCTCACTCTTCATCTGCTGTGTCTACTGACAGTCTTCAATCCCTTGTATTAAAGAACATGAAGAAATAATCCAAGATGCTCACAGAAGCCTGGGGACCTAGTCAATCTGAGATCACATGATAAAGGAAGCTGTCAAAGTTTGAGAGTCAAACCCAGAGGAAACTTTCTCAGGAAGAGCACGCATGCTCCAGTTCTGACCATTTTTGATTGTTTTTTCTTGAGTGAAACACTTTTTATAATTCCAGAAAGGTTTCTTTCAGACTATTATTGATTATGATTCTGATATGAGATTTGTCAAAAGAAGCCAACCTGGCTGAATTTTTCCATTGTCTGAGTCATACCTTAAAATATCGTTTCCTAAAAAAATAAACAAACTCAGCTTGCTTGTAGAAGGTAGGGGTGGAACAAGACATTATCATAAATTTTTTTTATTAAAAAAGGATTTATTTCTACTTTATGCGTATGAGTGTTTTGTTTGTGTGTATTTAAGTACGTTGTGAATGAGTGTACCTGGTGCCCACGGAGGCCAGAAGAGGTCACCAGGTTCCCTGGAGCTGGAGTTACAAGTGGCTGGGGGCCACCATGTGGGTTCTGAGAAGCTAACCTGGAGCCTCTGCCAGAGCAACAGGTGCTCTTAACCACTGAGCCATCTCTCCAGCCAGAAGTGTCTGAAGTCAGGCATGGTGCCTGGAGTCCTACAGTAAGATGAGAAGTAAGGACAGGAGGACTCTCTGGAAAGTCACACACACACAGCTTAGCAGCAGAGACAAGAGAGACATTGCCTCAAGTAAAATGACAGAGAAAACTGACGTAGGTAGCCTATGAACTCCAGGCATGGACTGTGGCATTCTCCCTCCCTCCTTCATCCCCTCCTCCTCTCTAAATAAAGAAATGTTTAAAGAGATCAAGATTTGTTTTTTTTTTTAAACAATGCTATAAGCTTGATTAAGTTTGGGATCTCTGAGGACCACCATGCAAGGTAGGAGTGGTGCAGTAATCTTTTACAGGTTATTTCTCTCAAAATTATGAAAAATGGTAAAATTCTATGCAATTACTTGTTATTGTTTATAGAAAAAAAGAGGCCATATTCTGAGAACAGAAATACATGTAGCCACACTGTTCCCTATGAATGGACAGACTTGTATTTTTGAGTAAAGATTTATTTCAGTGCTCCTCATACGCCACAGGGGTCTAGGAAGGTGAAGGGCACAACCCTGGAATGTGGGAAGAGGCTGATGCCTGGCTACACAGTGAGAGAGCTCTGTGTGCTGAGAGCTGATAAATGGGGAGGTTAGACTGCTTCCTGACATTCTCGCATATAAGAATTTGAAAAGCTCAACAGTGAGTTCTTGGGGGTTTGCTATTTATGCACACTGAAGTCATTTAACCTTAACCTTTTCCAAGCTGTTTTCTCATCTATGAAATAAGGAGACTGAACTGAATTATCGTGAAGGTCCTTTGAGACTCTGACATCTCTAGGAAGAGAAGCACCGATCTGGAAAGTGGTTAAAAAGAGTATGCATCCTTCTCCCTTCTCCCCGCCACCAGCACAGGAAGAGAAGTGGACTGCATCCCAAGACTGGAGCACATGCTCCAATTGCGGACACGCCACGCACTGCACTCATAGGTGAACTAAAGCCATGCTTGGCTGGGCTGCTTCTCTATGGTCTGCATAGCACGGCATCATCTCTCTCTTGCTGCAGGCTTCCTCTGGTCTCCAAGACCACAGAAGATAAGAGCATTTCTACAACATGTCTCCCTCTCATCTGCATAACCATGCCCTGACAAACCAAATTTTTCCCTGGCTCTCTGTTGTCAAGGTTGCCCTAACACAGGAGCCTAACCCCTTAGAAATTTGTTCTCTCCCACTGAAAGCAAAGTCTTATAGAATAAGTCCCATCTTTGCTTTCTGGCTTCTAAATGAATTGCTAATTGTTTATTTGCTTCTTCATCCTGGAATATAAGGTTTTCAAAGACAAAGGTCTTATTTGTCTTTGAACTGTTGGGCTGAGAAGTTTCCCTGGTACTGGCAAATTGATGTTGCTGAGTAAATGAGTGAATAAATAATTTAACACTATTCGGGGAAAGGCTCACAGACAAAACAACATCTTTAAAAGACAACACAGACACATGTCTGCTTTTTTTCCCCCTAATAGTCTCTTGTAAATGGGTGGCTGTCACCTTCCCATTGGGAAGAGTAGAGCAGCAGAGGTAACACTAATCGTTTCTCATTTGCGCACAATTGTCAATTTTCCGGAGCCGTGTTTGGCTGGCAGCAATGGAGCCCAGCCTGGTATCATCCATCGGAGAGCCTCCCACCCTAATAGCGCTCGCCGTAAGTTGCAAATGCATGGCACATAAGCTCCTTATTTCTGCATCATCAACTTCTAATGTTTCTTTAGCTGATGGAATTGTGTGTTTCTTGAAGTCAGGAAATGAGCCAAACTGTTCTTTTCTTCTAGACGACGCCTGAGATTGCCCCTCTTTTTGGGTCTCTCTCTTGTCCTTGTGCGCAGGCAAACCTAGGATCTCTTGGGCTAACAGACCTTCCTCCCCACCCCCAAGACACTGCCTCCTCCTTAGAATCAAATACAGTGTTGCAGATGCTGCCTGGATGTAAGGTGCCAGCTGTCCTTGGATTTTATGTTTCAGAGGGGCATATGTCCCAGTTTGGGAGAATACTCAAATCTAATGCCTCCTCCCATCTCTCTCCTACGTCTCCCACTTCTAATTCTTCCCCAGAAGACAGACAGGGGAACTGTACTTGTTCCCTTTCTTATCATGGCCAAAAGCTAGACAAAAGCAAAAGAGGCTGTGGGTGGCTCACAGTTTGGGAGTGCATTGCTCCATGGTCATCAAGTCATGTCCATGGGTGCTTGAGGCAAGTGGTCACCTTGTGTCTATAATCAGGAAACAGAAAGAGTTGAACGGCCATGTTCCACTTCCCCACCTCCTCTGACTGTGTGGTCAGAGCATAGTTTTCATTCAAGAGGTAGCGTTGTAAGTGCAGTTCCTTGGCCACCACAGTAGCCTATGTTGCGAACATCATCTTATCCCCACAGAAGAGGGATGACCAAGTTAGATGAGATACTCATGAATCATAGCTACGGCATGCCCCAAGGATGGAGGTTCATAAGAACCCAAGATTTATGAGCAGATAGCCACATGTTTCAGAAGGTTAGGGTAAAATCTGAAGACACAATATTGCAGTTCAGAGATGAAAAGGAAAATATTGCCCAAACTCATTGACCGGGCTCAGAGTTCAGCTTCTAGAGCTCTGGTAGAGCCTGGTTCTGTCTGAACCATTTCAGAAGCTGCAGAGAAGACGCGGGAGACCCACATGGACAGACAGTGAGGCCTGTCACTAAACCATTGGGCTCACCCGTGTGAGCTGCTGAGTGTCTGGGAAGGCTCTTGGGTCTTAGAAACATTGAGGAACTTGTGTTTTAAAATCATCCCCATTCATAGTCTGATCATGAAAGCTTCCTATCTACATTAGTAAGAAAAATAAATTCCTTTATGGCGGGGATGCCATGTACAATAATAATAATAACAGACAGGCAGGTGCCTGGGAAGTTTCAGTCGTGAAAGTTGGTCCTGGAGGCTCTGTCCAGCAATGTCACTCACTGAACTCAGATCCAATCATGGTAGGAAAATGAAAAGAAAAAGATGACAGTTTGGTAGAGGTGACCACTGTGTCAGCTTGGTCACTTTCCCCAAACGCCACCCCTGGTTCATTGCTGGAAGTTCATAGGAAAGCTTGGGGAAGCTTGGAAAGAGAGACCTCAGATGAGCAGAACGGGCTGCGGGACAGAGAGTGGGCTCCTCCTTCACCACCTCCATGCACTATGACTGAAAGGGAATACTCTCACCAGTTTCAATGCCCGTCCAGTTCTTAATGCTAGGCCAGATGATCACAAAACCTACTCTGCAAGAGCTATGCTTGCACATGCCCAGCAGAACCTCGGGACCTAGAGAAAACTCAGTACCCAGAACTTTGTATTTCAAAGAATTTAACTTGAACCTGTAGCATGAATTCTAATTGGTCTTTATGATGAAAATTTGGAGTCAGATATTGAGGGGTGAAAACTGAAAGATCAGAGAAGCAGAGCAGCCAGCCACTAGTTCTTACCTCTATGAAATCTTCAGACCGAATGGGGTATCCTATCTCTACACATCCTTGGACTGAATGCCTGAGCTCCTGTCTCCTCCTGTCTTATATTTCTCTCTCTGCCCAGCAACATCACTCCGATTTCCACCTCCCTAGTGCTGGGATTAAAGGCATGGGATCCTAAGTTCTGGGATCACCTTTGTGGGAGCTCTGTTTCTCTTCTATACAGATTCAATCTCATGTAGCCTAGGGTGGCTTTGAACTCCCAGAGATCCATCTGCTTCTGTCTCCCTAGTGCTGGGATTAAAGGTGTGTGCCACCAGTGCTTGGCCTTTGTGGCTAACTATTGGCTAACTCTGCACTCTGATCTTTAGGCAAGCTTTATTTGTTACAGCACAAACAAAATATCACCACATTCATTGTGAATGATATGACGTTTGCCACGTGTGCATAAGTCTGTCTCAGGTTCCTGGCACCCAGGCTGTTAATGTTAGTATTCCTCAGGCTGTAGAATCACTTAGGATGACAGCCTCAGGTTCACTGTGAGAAATTATTTAGATTTGTTAGACTTCTGGGCATGCCTATGAGGGATTACCTTGATTAGGTTGATCCAAATGGAAGAACCCACCCTAAATGAGGAGCACACTATGCCGTGGACTTACATCCTACAATGTCAAGGTGGAAGCCAGCTAAACACATTCATTCATTGCCCTCTGCCTCCTGACTACAAGCGATGGCACCAGTTAAACAGATACCCCAAGCTATTGCCACTATGACTTCTTCATCATGATGGATGCTGCCCTGGAATTGTGAGCCAAACAAAATCTTTCTCTACAATGCCTTTCTCAGGATATTTTACTACCACAACAGGAAAGGTAACTGAGATAGGACATAAGTCTGTGATTACAAACAAAACAAAACAAACACCCCACCATAGCATCCATGAAGAAGCAGGTCTATTTCCAGAAGAAGCATGATGCAGAGTGAGTGTTGGAGAAAGGTCTGATGCTTGACTCTGGTTCTCCTCCTAAGGACTCACAATGACAGAGCAACTCTGAGCTTCAGTTTGCCTGGTGATAAAACGAGAGTAATAAGGACATCAAAGGGTTAGCAGGCATATCTTAGATAAGAGTGGGGGCATGCCAAGTTCCAGGAAGGATACAGTGATTTATTATTTCTTTTTCCTGGTACATCTTACAGAAAAAAATCCACCTTTATTCCATTCCTCTTTCATGTATCTGGGGGATCAACCATGGATACAGCTCTTTAGCCCTGGCACTCTGGCACACGCTAAACATTCGCCTAACCCCACCTCCTTGCATAATGTACTGCTTATAGTGTTTGCTAATTCCTGTGGTACAAACATGACCAATATGGCTGGAGAGAGAACAGAGCAGAGGGGAAGCTCAAAGCAGTTCCAGCAGCAGACAGAGACTACTCCAGCAGTTCATGGAGCCTCCCCATCGCCCTTGATCTGTGTGAGCTGTAAAGTCAGGCTGCCTGGCTGCCGTGATGTACATGCAGTATGTATGTCTGTACAAAGTCTATAACCCTGGGTTCTAACTGTGGTCACCCTTGCAGCACTTCGGGTGGGTCCTTGTATTCTAGCCCTGACTTCGTGACCTTGGTAAAGTCACTTGACCCCATTTGAGGGCAAACCAAGTCTGACACTGGAGAACATCTTGGGCATTTTCTAATTCTCATTATTCAGTGATTCCAAAGATACTGCTTTTCCATTGCTGTTTTAAAAAGATCATGTCTTACTGTCTTAGCACAGAGAGACCTTGGATTTTAACAAGCTTTGCAGAAAAAGGAAATTAAAAGGGTCTTTATCATTATAGTTCCTGGTGTATATTTATTCTCATTGAGAAGAGTTTTATTGATCACTAGCAAAGTACATTCAGAAAGAGTTCTGCTGGGGTTAGACAACCGAATAGGGCAAGCTTCACTTTCCTCTTGTGTGGTCTGTTTTACTGTAGCAGAATATTTGACACTGAGTTCAAGCAGAAAGAAAAGGGGTGTGTTTGTCTTATAAGCAGTATGGCGCCCAGCATCTAAAGTGCTCTCTGGTGGTGTCATGGTACTGAGGGACAGTGGGAAGTGATGTGGCCGCATTCGGAAGAGCTGGGCCTGTCTGTGAGCTGGTTTCGGTTTAAAACAACCTGCCCTTGTTAGAACTCAGGCTCGGTGTAACACCAGCCTGAATCCTTTCAGGGACTGGTGCCCCCAAACTTCACCTCCTACAACTCCATCAGCTCCACACTTTCAGGGACCGGTGCCCTTAGACTCCACCTCCCACAAGCTCCATCACCTCCATACTTTCAGGGACCGGTGCCCTCAGACTCCACCTCCTACAGGCTTCATCACCTCCATACCACACGGAGGATCAGTTTTCCAGAGTGTGAACCTTAGGTAGTTAAGCCATGTGTGAGTCATAGGGTTGCCATGTAGGTCAATGAGGCAGGGACCACAGCAGAGCGGTTGTATAGTATAAAGTGCTGTCCACATGTGAGATTTATTTTAAATCATACTAAAAGTCTTGGCAATGTGGCAAAAATATACTGTGAAGTTAAAAGTTGAATTAATTAACTTTTTTCTAGAAGACAAATTATATGCTGTTTGCAGTATTTGCCCACAAGACAAATGATGATCTCATGGAAAATTATGCCATATTTTAAATAATTAAGGTGCCCTACTCACTACTGGGAATATATAAATCTGATGTTTTCCAACAAATATTTGTAAATAGGTAGAATTAAAAGATAATGATGGACCAATTTTATTTTGTTTTGTATAAGAATATTGCCATCAGATAGTTCATCTTTCCTGGAGTTGATATACATAGGATATAATGAAACAGAGAGAAAAGCCTTAATTGAAACTCACACAAATATTCTCTTTGATTAAAAAATGAAAAGTGTCTAAATAAAGAATTTAAAAGGATATAAAAGTTATCAATAAGAAATTCATCCAGCTTGGAGATTTATACCAGAATGTATCAGCTGTTTTCCTTTCTATTAGCATAAGTGATGGTGAGAAGTTTTTCTCAGACACAGCAAAGCCATCGTGGGCTGACTGTTTAGGTGAGCAGTGTGTTTACTCAAGACCAAGCTGTGGAGGCTAAGATAAAACTCACAGGTAATCTTCCTAGTTACTCCCCGATCCCATAAATACTGGTTAAGCATCTATGTCTGAAGGATTGCCAAACACAGGAAGCTTGTTAGACACTGGGGAGAGCTAAAGATGGTCTCCATATGCAGACAGCCTCACCAGACACTGGAAAGGCTTAAAGATGGGCTCAACGTGCCGAGGTATTGTCAGTCACTGGGCAGAGCTAAAGAAGAACACCATGTATGAGGCAGTCTCAGACACTGCCCAGATCTAAAGACAAGACTAGATTGTATCCAGCAGTAGCTTGAATGGTGTGTCTACCAGATCCCAAATAAATGTCTCTGTGCTCATTCTCCAAACATGATATTCTCTTCTCAGGAAAAAATCTTTACATTTATAAACCTTAAGATAAGGACATAATTCCAGTTTATATAGATAGGTTCTAGGTCCAGCGACATCTCTTTATGGGAGGAAGACAGAGGGAAACCTAATGGAGAAGAGGAGAGGGGGAGGCATGTGACCATTGAGTTGGAAACTAGAATTGTGTGGCCAAAAAAAAAAAAAAAATCAGGAAATAGCCACAGACAGCAGAAGGCAGAAGAAGAAGGAGCAGGAGGAGGAGGAGGAGGAGAGGGGGAGGAGGAGGAAATAAGCCCAGCTCTAGAGTCTCCAGATGGAGAGGGGGCCCAAGACAGCACAATTTCTGTCTTCGAATTTCTAGAACCACGACAGAACCATGGAAGACGAATCTCAGTCAGTAAAGTGTCTGTTATGCAAAACAAGGACCCGAGTTCAATGTCCAGAAACCATGCAAAAAGATGGGTATGATGGTGTGCTTCTAATCTCAGAGCTGGGAAGAAGAGTAGGGAAAATTCCTCAAGTTCACAGGCTAGTCAGCCTAGCAAAACTGGCAAGCTCCAAGTACTACAGAGATACTCTGTTTTTAAAATCAGATAAGAGGTTCCTGAAGAATGACACCCAAGGTGTTTTTCACACACACACACACACACACACACACACACACACACACACACACACACACACCTGCACACAGATACCCCCCACACATGTATCCCCAACAATTGAACATATATACGTCTATATATAAGAACACAAAAGACTAGCAGAATTTTCTGTTGTTTGAATAACTATGTAGCAATAGGTTATGGCAGACTCATGGAAGTCCTGTCCCAAGAAAGGTGTATTTCTCTATATATCATAAATAGACTATCACAAGATTGGTTAGGAGGAAGGAGAGGCTGGTTTCTGTCAGGGTACAAGAACATGCCAGAAGAAGAGAGATTCAAAAACTCTGAAAGACACAGTTGGACTTGCAGTAGAGGAGAATCCATGCAGATGGTATTGGAGGGCAGAGGGTGAGGCTGGGCGTAAGAGTGGATGTGGACAGTGGATCCCAAGCCAAAAAAGGTTATCAGCCAAGGGCCCACGGCTGTCAAACATGAGAGAGTCATCGACAGAAAAGAGAGTAGAGGTCAGGCAGCCTGAGACACCAAGAGATAAACCTGCCGTCAAAAGGCTCAAGTGTCCAGCTGGAGTATAATTTATGTGATGACCCATAGACAAGAGGAAATAAGGTTTCTGAGTTGTAACATGACAAGGTTGTAACTGTGGTCAGTAGAGATTCCTAGTTAGAGGAGAAATGTTTCGGAGATGCGGAGATGTTTGGATGGTTTATTAGTGCAAGACGGAGAAGAGCCCAGGCTGATTCCTATCTCTCCTGCCCCTTCCAAATTCCTCTTCTGGGGTCCTAGCTTTCAGCACTTGGCACCCTGCTGTTTTGAGACAGGGCCTCCAGTGAAAAAATTACCGGTACGTTGAGGTCACACAGGTCAGACCTGATTCATTTTATAAAGTAAGGGAGAGTAAGACACAGACCTGGAGGCACCCATGTAGAGACATAGAGAAGGTGACTGTGTGCAAGCCATAGAGAGGGGCCTCGGGAGAAACCAAACCTGTCTATCCCATCATGCGCTTCAGTCCCCAGACTGTAGGAATGCAGCTTTCTGTTATTTAAGCCACCCAGTCTGTTGTGTTTTGACTTGAACTATTAGAAAACTAATACAAAGTGTGTGTGTGTGTGTGTGTGTGTGTGTATGTGTAGTTTTATTGAGTTATACTCAATAAATCTCTGCTACCCTCCCTTCCTCTCCCCTCCCCTTCAACCCTCTCCCATGGTCCCCGTGCTCCCAATTTACTCAGGATATCTTGTCTTTTTCTACTTCCCATGTAGATTAGATTCTTGTATGTCTCTCTTGGGGTTCTCATTGTTGTTTAGGTTCTCTGGGATTGTGACTTGTAGACTGATTTTCTTTACTTTATGTCTAAAAGTCACTTACAAGTGAATACATATGATATTTGTCTTTTGAGGTCTGGGTTACCTCACTCAATATGATGTTTTCTAGATCTATCCATTGGCCTGTAAATGTCAAGATGTCTTTCCTTTTCTTTCTTTCTTTCTCTCTCTCTCTCTCTCTCTCTCTCTCTCTCTCTCTCTCTCTCTCTTTCTTCCTTTCTTTCTTTCTTTTTTTTTCTGTGTACTCCATTGTGTAAATGTATCACATTTTCCTTATCCATTCTTTGGTCGAGAGGAATTTAGGTTGTTTCCAGGTTTTGGCTATGGCAAACAATGCTGCTATGAATATAGTTGAGCACATGTCTTTGTGGGGTTCTCTGTGCTGTTTTCATTCTCCTCTGCTCTCCCATCCTTCTCTCTCTTCTTCCCCTTGTCACCTGACTATTTCAACCAAGTCTTTTTTTTTTTTTCCTCAAAGCTCTTTGGGACAGTGGTGAGTCTCACACTCCACGGGTAGCTGCCACATAGCATGACTCCTTGTTTTGCACATGCTAAAAGATTTCAGATGTCCATACTGTATTTACTACACCCCATAGTAATCCAGGAAGGCTGGAATGTAGCCTCTACCACACCAGATCACAATAATTGAGAAGGTCCACATGAGCCTTGCTCCCCAGGCTACGCTCTGGGCATAAGATCCTGGGTCTGAATTTTTCTTTCTTAAAGGTCTATCTTCTCTTTTCCGGCCTCTGTTTATCTGTTTGGGTTTGGTTTTTAGATTTCAGATAGGAGAGGAAACATAACAGTGTTTTGCTTTATTCTAGATCTTCTTAACTTCTTTCACTTTGATGATCTCTGTCTGGAGGCTCTGATGACCCTCAGCATAGAGTTGTGGTCCATCTAGCAGTTCCATGCTATCCCAGAGGAGGAACTTGGTCGCCTTGTTCTAACTCTGACAGTGTATCTTGAGGCAGAAGCTGGAGGAGAACAATATCATTTTCATAGCTGGCATGATGTTGCTCCTTTCCAGGATAATAAACAGAAACTTTTCTGCTTCACAAACTTCATGTATTTTGCCCCTGGCTTCCTCATCATAAATTATGATATAAAACAAAATGCTGCCTTGTAGGTATTTGTTGATTGAGTTGTAAAATATGCTTACTGCCTGAGCTTCTGGGAATCCAGACAATTTAATCCATCTTCATCTCCCCCTTACTATCCTAAAATTCATGCAGAAGTCAGGCTAATGGCTGATGAAGGGTGTGGGCCTTGTCTAGGAGGCGAACCTCAGCCGGGAAGCAAATGGGAGAGCAATAGAATATCACTGTTGTGCACCCTACAGGCTTCTGGTCAGACAGTGGAGTTGGGCATTTGACTCAGTCAACACACAGCTGTAAGAAGTGGGTAACCCTCTGTTAAGTCAGCTTGCCCAGTAGAGATTCTTCTTCAACAGTGGGGATGAGGAGGTTAAAAAAAAAAAAAACTCAGTAGGTTTGATTTTTGATTCTTCCCATTTACACAATTTTTCAAGTCCCATGAAAATACAGCTACTGACTGCCTGGGCATATTCTACATGCTGGAATTAGCCATAGGGCTGGCTCTAAACCTGACAACCACACAGCACTGCTCTGGCTGTTCCTGGAGCAGGATGAATCGATGACCTTTGGAAGCTTGGTATTCAACCTGGGAAGCAGGGCATCTACTAAACATCCTCACTTATTGCAACTCAGTGTGCAAAAGATGAGTGACAGAAGGGCTTCTTGCTGTGGGCTATTAGACAGCAGGACCTGGTTGGATTTTAAATTCTACATGAACATCTGCCCATTTTCCAGCATGGGCTCAGGAAGGAGTCATCGGAGATGGGAGCTCCCTGGGGAATGTAAGACCTGACTTAGTCCCAAAGAGCATCCAGCATGAACAAACCTTTGCCGAGCAAGCCAGTGTCCAAGCAGACAGAAGCTTTGAGACTTGAATATTTCAGAATGTAAAGACTATTAGCCAATTTAGTGGTAGGAAGCTCACTGGAAAATAGAGACTGGGTGCAGATGAATTCATTATTCTAGTGTTCTCCTTCCTCTCAGCAAATATTATATAAATTATATAAATGGTTTAGGATCTCCCAGGGTCTGAGAGAGCAATTACAAAAGTAGATACTTTCTCCTTTCATGGGGTTCATGATATATTTGGAGATGTAAGACTAGTCACACAATTGCAAATATGGACTTAGGTGCCTGGAAAGGAAACTTTTAGAGGAAATAGTTTGAAAGGACAGGGGTCAGTAAGAGGGTTGAGTGGAAAGAATTATCTATGGGCACAGCAAATGCAGAAACTTCAGCTGGGGAAGGAAGGTCCCATGTACCCACAGGGAGACTGTAAGCTAGTCATCAGAGCTCAGGACCGGGGACTCCTGCTCATGGTGGCTGGGAACTGATGGTTGTCGGCAAGGATTGACTGGAAGTTCTGCACGCGCAATTCAGGTTGTGCACGGATTTCCAGAGGGCTGGCCATGACCTTCTGAGTAAGGTCTCCAGCCTTGTGTTGATGTGACTGGCACTGGCTCTCAGGAAGAAACAGGGTTTTCTCCCAAAAGAATGTTTGTGGATGAGAAATGTTTGTGAGATTGTGTTGGGACATTGGGATCACTGTTTGTCTCTTTCTCCGTCCATGCATGTTGTGTGTGTGTGTGTGTGTGTGTGTGTGTGTGTGTGTACATGTATGTGTGAAGGCCAGGACAGATGGCCTGGAAACATCTTGTTCTTGTCTCCCATCGTGTCACCAGTGGGATTACAGTATGAGCCCCTACACCTTGCTTTTTACATGGGTTCTGGGGATCCAAACTCCAAGCTCCCTGCTTGCCAGGCAAACACTTAACCAATTGGTTCATCCCCTCTGCTTCTGGTTTCTTTTTTCCCTTCTTAAAATAATATTAATATTAATAAATAATGATAAATTATAACTATAACATATTGCCATACTTGTGTGCAGTTGTGAATCCTGAACCTATTAGGGATAGTAAGGGTGGCATTTGGCCTTTTCCCCTGGCAGCATAGTGGCTACCACATCAGTGGGTTTGTACAGTGTGTAGGGCTATATTAAAGAAATAAGCTCTACACATCGATTTTATAACTCGCTGGGTTCCCAAAACATCAGGAAAAATATTTGCAAAGCCATGCAAGGCAAACTGTTTCCTAATGCGTTTTTAATTAGTATTTGGCCAGTTAAGTTGATCAATTTGCAAAATAAGTGGGAGGAAAAGCCTGTTAAAACAGAACTCATGTTTGGTGGTAAAGCTTTGCCCAACTATAGATATACATTCTAGAGAGTTCCTCGGGATGGGAAATGTGGAAGAGCAGGTAGAGTCCCCTGTGGAGACCATTTTCTATATTAATCATCTCGCTGTGCCTTAAGTGGCTTTTGTTTGGGTGTTAAGAGGCTTATGGAGCTTAGATTATTTAAATGGAAAAAATCGATTTCGTTGAACTTGGGCAGTCTTTCTCAGTCAGCTGTGAAAAGCCAAAGAGGGGAGGAGAGAGATGGAACCTGACACATCTCGCTTATGCTTTCCCAAATGTGCACACACAGGATTGGAATGATTGGAACATGGCGAAGCAGGCTGAAGAGAAGCATCTAGTCTGAAAAGCATTTATCTTTCTTACCTGGAGGGTGAAGCGAGAGGGATCCTGCTGTGCCCGGAGCATGCCCTTGTCGTGAACTCTGTTTCTTTGCCAGGAGTTAATTGCGTACAGCCAGAGTACTCAGAAGAGGCCCGGAGATGTGTGAAGGGAAAGGAAGCTGCTCTTCACACAGCCGGTCTCCCCCTCCTCCCACGTCTAGTGCACAGCTTAAACCAAGTGTGGTTTTGATTTTGTGGCTGAGGAAGCCTCCAGCCACAGACGGCACATGTCTGGCTATGCACTGGCTGGTCCTCACAGGGCTTCCTTTTGGGCAGACGAGACAACTGATGCCCAGAAGTCATGGTTCAGAGTCCTGATATGTGGAAAATTCTTAATAAAAGTTTGCTTAGTGTAATCATCTGGTTAAGCAACCCTCATAAAACACTGTCGCCTAAGTGCTTTAAACAACAGAAACTTACCTTTCCTCCGCTCCCCACGAGGTCTCTTTGCAAGGCCTGCAGCTGCCTCAGTGTCTCCTCTTTCATCTGTGCTTTGTGCAGAGAGCTACAACCCCGGTGTCTTTCCTTATCTTACAGAGACAGTGGTCCCACGGAATTAGTCCCCGCCTCTACAGCCTCATTTAACTTTAATAACCACCTTGAGCATCCCATGGAAGCTAGGATTTTAACACAGGAACTTGGGCGAGCACAATTCAGAGGATGGCAATAAAGAACGAGAGGATGAGACAGGGATTAGAAACAAGTTCACAGTGCTACCAAATAAAAGGAAAGGGAGATTAATTTTGAATTAAGGTAAGGACATTTTTTTTTTTTACAGGATTTGCGCTATGTGCTGGATTTTGAGAAAGGTGAATCCCGTTATAGGGAGGGAGAAAAACTATACTGTGCAAAGAACACCATTAAATAGAAGTTGGAGGATCGTAGATATGGACATTCAGGGAAGTCATGTGAGGAGCAGGGAACAGCCATGGGCACAGGTTTGTGGGGAGCAGACTATACAGAGGAGGCTGTGGAGAGGTTTTTTATTGTATTTAGGGATGGAGCAGTCGCCGGGTTTCAAGCAGGAATGCGGCATGACCCCATAAGCTGGGCATCTGGCAGTGAATTGCAGTTTATAATAGAATTCTGCCGTGAGTCACAGTCGCCTATGGTGGGAAGTGGAGTTCATCTGGGAAAGCAACCCTGGAATTTTCCAGCAAGGAGTCTCCAAACTTTACCAGCCTCCTGGCTGTCCCCATGCCCTGCGGATCTACCCTAGTCACCACACGTGGAATTCTGAAGCTTGTCCCTGCCCTGTGTCCCGTTTCTCCTTCAAACTCAAATTCTGCATACAACTTACTAATAAACATTTGAAGACAAAAACGGCCTGCGATAGTTCTCTTTATGTGAAATAATGTTGTGAAAATATCATTCAAACCAAGACTCCAGAACTCTGGTTGCCTGGAGAGATATAAATTGGATGTGTTTTCACACCCTTGTGAGATACAAATGATCAAAAATGAGCTTACCAGTTTCCTGCCTTTGTAATGTCAGCAGTGAAGGGGGCAAAGACACAGCTTCACGCTCCCATCCCTAGCAGCCTGAAGAGTCCCCTAGACTTTGCAGGACCTTCACTCAGGCCAGACAAGGGTTCGTGGCTTTATTAAAAATATTTTAATGTAAGAGGAAGCACAAGGGTTACTAGAAAGAGAGACACTTGAGCGAAAGCTGAGCACACCGGTGACAGAGTACAAGCTCCTCCGGGAGGAAGTATCCATCATCTTAGCATTGGCCATACCGACCCTATAGGTAGCTCTCAAGTTATGTCTACAAAGGCTGCTCAGAACCAGTGCCTTAGCTTTCCTCCTTGGTGAGTGAGATAAGCAAGGAGCTCTGGCAATGCCTTACGTGGAATCAGAACCTGATAAGGCAAACCAGGAGGCACCAGGGCACACAATAGGGTTAGCACATTCCCTGTACATGGGGTGTCTGATGAGAAACATTGGGGGCCTATGACGGAAAGGGAGAAAGACCTTGAACAGCTGATAACTGTGTTGGAAGTTTTCCTTCTTTGCTGGTGAGACTCCCACTGGGTCCAGGACGAGCAGCATCTATCTCTCTCTTCATGTTACCAAACTTTCCCTGTCTGAACAATCCCACAGGCTCTGGGACCTGGATGAGAAGATGCCCTCTCCTCTCCCCTGTTCTCCACCCCCCCCCCCCCCGTGGGCCTGCTTGTGTATATACCACGGGCATTTACATTTTTTAGTGTTCCTGTTCTTTGCTGAGCTTCCACTGTATATGATCAAATATGATTCCAAGCAAATTTTTAGATAAGCAACGTTAGAAAAACAAAAGAAGCAACAAGCAAACCACAAACAGGGTCTCAAGTAGCCCAGGCTATCTCACAACTCCCTCCATAGGTGTCTCTCCAGCCTCTACCTCTCCAGTGCTGAGGTTACAGCACTCACCACCATGACTAATTTGTGTGGTGCTGGGACTGAACTGGGTTTTGTGTGTACCATGGAGGATTCTATCAAGCAATGTCCAACCCCACATGACAAAGATTTATGCTCTCTTTGGACAGCATAAGGTTTCACAGTCGTTTGTGCCAAACTTTCCGAATACGCGGAAAACACCAGAGAAATGGGTAATTTTCTTGGACAACGTTGGAAAGTACCTTGAGTTCTGAGGAGTCTTAATGTCTCATAAAATATGTCTTGTGGATACTCTAAACTGTGAAATGGCACAGAGAGAATCATTTCCATGGGATAAAGCCATTCAGAAGAGTGTCCCCTTTATCATTTTTCTATAAAAACAATATAAAACAGAACCTCTGAACTCCCCCAACAACAACAGCAACAACAAAGAAAAATCAACTAAACTAAACTCATAGCCAGCTCTGGGGCTAGAAGACGGTTTGGTTGGTAAAGGACTTGTCTTGTAAGCCTGAGGACTTGAGTTCAAGACCACGTGGGCCTTTCTGTAAACACAGTGCTGGGGAAGCAGAGTTGGGTGGCTCCTTAAGCAGTGCTTCTCAGGCCAGTGAGCCACTGCTTCAAATTACAAAGTGACTGTCACACAAGGCTGGGCATTGCTGACTTGACAGAGTCCTCACTAGCATCCATGAAGCCCAGTTCAGTCCCCAGCACCACAACAGTTAAGCATGGTGATGCATACCCACCATAACCTCAGCGCTTGAGAGGTAGAGACAGGAGAATCTTGAAGTGTTAACCTGGACACCCGCTCAAGTACACACACACAGAGCTTTATTATAGGAGTGGAACGCTGGCTTTTCTTGACTTTGCTTTCACTGTGGTGCGAAGTTCGAAGGCTCTAGCTGGTGCTTGAACCTACCTGTGCCCTCTTTCTCCCTACAAGCTGTCTGGCACCGGCCTTGACCTCAGCTTAAGTGGGCATACCTGCTGCTGCTATACCTAGAAACTCTCTCAAGAGGGGCACCAACAACGCTGGTTGGTTTACTCGCCCAGGAGGAAGTTAGAAGATTGGAGTATAGGAGGGAGAAACATAAGGGTCAGACATTTGTAGGAGGGATTTCTCAGCCAATTTAAAAAGGCGCTATTTGTTGAAACACTAGATGTTTACATGGATAGAGAAGTTTTCTCTTTCCTCCTTCCTATAGTACAGACATCAGCCTTTCCCAATGGCTATTTCCACCACTATTGGACTTTATGGAGACCGCGGGTTGTGACCAGCGGGTTACAGTCATTAGTGCTCCAGCTTCAAACACTGTGACCTCTCCTCACCCAGGTTGTTCTGCCTCATGGTCACACAAAGTAGGCAACGATAGTCTTTCAGATTTCATTAGAGCTCGTATTTTGTTCAGCATCCCTCCCTTCCTGATGCTTTAATTTCTGTGCATGGCTGAACTACTCCATTTTTGCAGAGATGAAGTGAGGCCCCAAGGCTACAGCTGTGTGCTTCCAGGGATGGCGATTCATTTCTGAGCCTGTTTGTATTTCTCCCCACGCGGGAGAAGTGCACACATACGCACTCCGAGCTCACTCTTTCCTGGGCTTTGCTGTTCTCATTATCTTTCCTACCTGAAAACAGATCTTGGCTCTCCTCAATGGTTTTTAATACCATAGGCCATTAGACGTCATAGAGCAAGTGCATATGAGTGTATTCTCGGGTAACCATGGTAACAAAATGGCTGATTATTTTATTGGCATTTCCCCCCTTATATTTGCGCACATACACTATACAAACAGACAAATTTAACTACTCTTCTCTGAACTGACTGCTCTGTAATAGGTCCCTTAATTGATTAATACATGCCTACTGAGTGAGGGCCATTTCTTTCTGGGCTTGACTTCCATTGATCTCATAGTAAAAGCCGTCAAGTTGATTTGGGAGCGAAGACAAAATGTTAGGTGTGTGTTGACGCCACGTTTGCTTTCTAACTGGCATGGTTATGTCAAGGGTCCTGAAGTCTGAGCACAACATTCGGAACGGTTAGGTCTATGACATCATGAAATGTCAGTGAGGAGTTGTTTATTTCAGCAGCTTGGGGATCCCAGGGCTTCCCTCCACACCAGACTATAGATCAGACCATAGGTAAAGATTCTGGCTTTTCATATCTGCCCAGAAGAACTTATCAGCTGGAGAAAAACCACCAAAAAGACCAAAGCTTGGCCCAGACCATCATCTTTCCTATTTGTTGCTATTGTCTTATCCACTGCTGATTTGATGCCTTTTGCTAACTTTACCTTCAATTCTGTACAACTCTTTAGGTTTAATTTATTTCCTCTCAGACTTTCATGACTGATCTGGAGACAGTGAACAAGGCTGTAACTAGGGGATGAACTTTAACCCCCAATGACCCACTTCTGGTCACCTACTTTTATCACCAAGATCCCATCTCCTAAAGGTTTACAACTTCTAAAGGCAGCAATAACAACCAGAGAACATGTATTGTAAACGTAAACCTACAGGGGACATTTCCAAATCAAGATATAACACTGCCTAATCCTTTTTATCTTGAACATTTTTAATTCTTGGCCTACTTGGATCTCATGCATCTTCTCCAATCCAAAAACAGCATCTGTTATCTTTGAATTTCTTTCAAAGAAATACGAATCCTGCAAAGTGGGAGAACTTGCAATACAGGAGAAACCGGGCTCTTTTCTTAGGATGCTTAGGATGGACTCAAAAAGAAACTCAAAGGCTATTTTGTTAGAGGTTAAAAGAAGAAAAATCCCAGAGCAGGCAAGCTGTAAATCTCAACAGCTGCCCGGAGAAGTAGACTGGTAAAGAGAAGCAAAAATAGCCAAGCCACTGAAGCTGGCACAAAGTTAGACACAGGCCAGACAAGCAGCCATATGGCAGGGAAGGAGACTATAGAGAAAAAGTAAGGAAGGCCAAAATGTTGAGGAAGCCCAAAGCGTTAAGGAAAACACGCTTAGAAAAAAAATAGAAGAAAAGAGAAGTTATGCTTTTTCTTAGTAACTCAGAAAAGTAGGAAGACTTACACAGCTGTACTGTGGCTTTGTAAGCTATTGCACCAGGGCTGGGGGTTCTGGGAAGAAAAATAAGAGTATCTCATTAAAGGACTAATTATTCCAGGCTGCTCTTCAGCATGGCTTCAAGGGAACCTGTCTTCCTGGGGTGCTCCCTTGACCAAGTGATCGACCCTGCCTAAAGCAGACCAGAGATTCTATTCTTGCCACCAGAAAGAGAGTTTTCTTCTCTAACACTGCATTTTAAATTCCTGAGAGAAAGGAAGAAGTTGAAATGAACTAGGCGCTTGATTTCTGGAAGATATAATGTAGATGGGAAAGATTGTCAAATAATGGCAAGCATACTGTGGACAGAATGTCAGCATGGAAGAGTTAATAGAAGCCAGACTCACTTTCAAGGGCTGGATTCTAGTCCAGAAGTGGGTACAGGAAATTGAACTGTGCCAGAGGACAGAAGTCAAGTTGTTTGGATTGAACTCTGTCCTTTCAGTGGGCACACAAGTAGGTCTTTCCAATACAGTACTTGTTCCTTGGTCGAAACCTAAGAGTTTCTCTCTAGAGACGCAGAGCGGCTGAGTGGGAAAGTGAGGTGTCTGAGAAGAGTCTTTCTTGGTTGTTCTGTTGGGGTGACTCAGTCGGCCTTCCGCTTACACACCTGGACATCTCAAGAGAAGCCTGTTAGTCACAGGCCTGCTGCTGCGGCAATCATCACTGCTCTCTTCTTCAGGGAAGGGATAGGGTATGAGAGCTGAGAGTGGAGAACAGAAGCAGAAAGCACTTTCGTGTCAAAGTGCATTGAAGCTGGTTTGGAAATGGTGCAGGACCAGGGAGAGAGAAAAGGTTAACCAGAATGAAAAGGAGCTCGGGCCATGGGAGACCATGAGAGTTATGGCATTCGATGCCATAGCTCAAACAAGTTTTGTTTTGGTTGTTTTAAGCAGTGGGTTTAAAACTCACTATATTTTTTAAGTGAGAATTATGCACATAATATTAACATATAGTCAGGTATGATGATGTGCACTTCTAATCCCATAATTCAGGAATCTGAGACAGGAGAATCACAATGTTGAGGCCTATCTAGACTACATAGTGAAATTTAACTATGGATTTAAACACAAAGGCTATAGTAAATAAAACGTAGTATGGATCAGATGGATAAAAATGTGTGGCAGGTGACCATAGAGGCATAGGCTTGCCTGTGTGGAATCCCTTCCTACCTCTCTACCACCCTAGGTGGGTTCCATATAACTTCCCTGAAATATGTGTGTTATGAGTTATGGCACAGGTGACCCTGGCAGGTCTGGGTGGGAAAGGTCATGGTGGCTGGAAACAGACAGATACGCCACGTGGAAAAAGCTTAGGTATAGTGTTTATTTAGTGGGTATTGGGAAGGGTATAAGGTATAAGGGTAAGGGGGTTATGGAGGGGAGAGAGAAAAAGAGAGAGCGATAGAGGGACAGAGAAAGAGAGGAAGGGAGGAGGAGGAGAAGGCAGAGGTTCCGAAGAAGAGAAAGAGAGGAGGCTGGTGCCTAGGCAGGAAGGGGAGATTGGGAGTGGGCTGAACTTGTCTCTTAAAGGAACAAAATACCCAGGTGACAGGGCAGGCCAAAAGAATTATAATTATATAACATTGTGGATCTAAATTTCAACTTAAAATCTCCTAAGCTGGACAGTAAAAGTAGATGAAGGAGAACGGACAGTCGTTAGAAAGACAGGTCAGTTTGTCTGTTCTGAAGGGCTTGAATGCCATTGAAAGAGCTTGAATTTCATTTTTCAGACACTGGAGAATATTATCTATTTAAAATATGAGTATTTTAAGGCAAATGCTTGACATATATACATATATATACACATATATGTATTTTCATACCTCATTACACATGTGTTATCATGTATACACATATATACATATACAAATAAAAAAGACAGACATAAATCTATATTAAATGTGTGTGTGTGTATTATGTGTGTACAGAATACTTGAAGAAGGCACAGTTAGAATGGAGCGTCTGGAGTCTAGGAAGGATCTAGGAAGAGGTGGAGCCAGGAGGGAGAAGCAGGAGTGGTTCATGCTGTGGTCTATGGGAGGTGGAACTGATCAGACTCTGACAGAGCGTGGTGAGTGGAAGGGAGGGCAGGAGTGAAATAAAGATGTCTTCGAGGGTCAGTCCTGCAGAGACAAAAAGGCTACCCCAAAAGGATAAGGGTGGGGTTTGAGGAAAAGGTTGCTTTGCTTAGGATATTAAGGGCACTAATTTCAAAATTCCCAATCAGTTAGGGGACCAGAAGGGAGGCTGCACAGACATTCATGCACTAAGAAATGTGACCTTAAGGGACGGTGGTGAGATGGGTGGGGAGGCCGCACTGGGAATGCACGTTGACCTGACTACAGAGAGAACACCTTCTGTTTCAGTAAGACCCAGTGATAAAGAGCTCCTCTGCCGATTCCTTCACAGTCCCAATTTCAATCTTTGTGGTTCTCTCTTCTGCAGGAACTGTGCCTGTGTGATGTTCAGGAGCTCCGTTAGAGTGTTTCTGGAGAACCATGGCCTGTTTGTGAGTGGTAAGAGCACCGTGCCCCACAAATGGGTTTGTGGTAAGGGGATGTCAACCGGAGTCCCAGCAGCTGCAGTCCATAACCAACCATAGCTGCTAGTTTCCGGATACCCCATGAACCCTGCCAGTCAGAAATGATCAATTAAATTGTAAGGCCTGTCAGCTTCCTGAAGACTGTCTTAAACACCTGGGATTAAAGGTTAAAATGCACAAAAGCTTCTTGGTCCTACAGCAAGGGCTCATTAGTCAAGCTAGTCACAGGAAACGAAGATGCCTCTCTTGTCTGCAGGTGCCTTGGCTGAATGCCTACCCATCTGGTAGCCCCTTGCCTTCACCTGGCTGTCCCATTGAAGGGGGCTCCAGATTGGAGCAGGTGCTGGTGCCCTCACAGCTCTGTCATCCACTGCCAGGGACCCAGAGGAGGCTGGCTTTTAGGGAGCTCCGGAAGAGACAAGTTTCTCAGGCCTGCTCCAGAACAGGGGGGAGGAGTGCGCTAGCACACCTGGGGCTTTTCTGTTTTCTGTCTTTTGCTGAATGACACCCCAGGGCTGCATCTTCTTGGCTTCATTTGCAAAGGGCTTCAGGATTAAGGAGCCTATATAAATGGAAATTATCTTATCATTGAAAGGAGAGGCGTGAATATGCACGAGGGAGTGGGGACTACTTCATCACAGCTTCCAGGGGCACTTTACATCTCTCAGTTCTCTGATATTGGGTAAGCCGCAGACACAGAAGGATGAAAAGACTTTGCCCCTCCTGGCCTCACTCTGGACCTGCACTTAGCCAAAATCATCCTGGGATTATCTTTATGGTTCCTTTGACAACCTAACTGTGGGCTCTCTCCAGGGTCATCCTCTTCAAGATACACTGCAGAAGGCTCCCATCGACCAAGAGGAAAAGGAAAATACAATCAGAAAGTTGGCACGGATGTGGGAGAATGAGAGCATCCTTGACTGCTGGGGAGAACGTGAAGTATGGTGTATCATAGAAAAATGCCAGGCTGCCAGACACAGAAAGGCCTGACTTAGGGTATTTCTTTTCATTTTGGTGATGGAACAGCAATGCATGTTCAATGTAACTCATCTTTTGAATTTTGATCTTTTCTGGACTCATTCAAGATTATCTTTCCTGCCAGGCACTGGCCATGAGAAGATAACCCACCAACACTCTCTCCAGTCTGCAGTTCACAGTGCTACTCAGTTGTGATATTTAGCAGGTGGGGTATAGGAACGGCGTTTCTAACCTCTGATATTTCCAACTTCTCAAGAGTTTATGGGACGTCATCCCATCACGAGTGAAGGACATCTGCATGCTAACACTGAACATCATGTACTTTGATTTAGCACATGCATGGTCTCGTCAACGGAGACCAACCATTTCATATGTCAGCAAGATTTGTGCATGTGATGGCCGCAGCATTATTTGCTCATAGCTCAAATCCGGACACTGCACACCTGTTTATCTTTACTCATCCAGTTTTCTTTGCTTAAGGAAACCCTTAAGGTTGAGTAGCTTCTTAAAACGGTGGTTTATTTAGTTCACAGCTCCGAGGTTTAAGAGTGTAGTGACCAATGGTTGACTCAGATGAAGGGATTCAACATAGAAAGCATCAGAGTGTCAGGAGGGAAAGAGAGACAGACATACACACAGAGACAGACAGACTTGGGGAGGGGAGGAGGGCCAGGAAGATCAGATTACTAGATTAGAGTCCAGAGTGAGACACTCAACCAAAAACGTGGCAAGGCCATGTCTAAAGTCCCATGATTTGTGACTCTTTGTGAATAGCTCAAGTTCAGAAATACTTCCGTTGCCCATCTCAAGCTGAAATAGATGAAGTGTGCACAGACATGTAACAGGGTAATAAACGATAATGAGAATGAATAAATTCAGCTCTCTACCACAATAAACAATACTGAGAAGTCAAACAAAAGCAGACATGTCATATCACTCTGTTCCTCTGACCCAAAACTGGACAAAAGAAACCATCAGAGTTAGAAACAGGAGGTGGAAACTGGTCCAACAGTTCTAAGGCAGGGACCATCCAGGTAACAGTTCTGGAAATGTCCTTGATCCCGTTGGCAGTTCTGTCTGAAGAACGTTCTGGCTCTTGGTTTCTTGTTGTCTTATCCTTGCCTGGAAGCTACATGTGCAGATGCAATAGAAACTGAAAGTTGGTCTGTTGACCGCGTTTTCTGTCCCACCTGGTCCTGCTCAGTTAGGTAGCCATTCAGTCACAAAGAGATATACAAAGGTCTATGTTAGCTATAAACTGATTGGCCCAGTAGCTCAGGCTTCTTATTAATTAATTCTTATAACTTATATTAGCCCATAATTCTTTTCTGTGTTAGCCGCATGGCTTGGTACATTTTTCGGCGAGGCAGTCACGTCTTGCTTGCTCTGTGTCTGGCTTCCTCACTGTCTGGGTGATGACTGCAGACTTAAACTTCCCTCTTCCCAGAATTCTTATTGCCACACCTCTACTTCCTGTCTGGCTGCCATTGCCCAGCCTATACTTCCTGCCCGGCTTCTGACCAATCAGCATTTTATTGAAAATAATACAAGTGATAGGCTAAAAGACCATTGTCCCACAGCAGTGGTCCATGGGCACCTTGAGGATGATCCTGCTGGCCTAACTGTTCCCAGCTATCTCAGTTTTTCCCTTCGTAAAATACAAAGTTCCCAGACTAGCAGCTTGATGGTACCCCATTTCCAGGGACAGGCTCCCACTGTCCAAATGCTCTGTTTTTTTTTTCTTTCTTAAGCTCATTATAATAAAACTCCTTTCTAAAACTCACCATTCTGTGGCTTAAGCATTTCATCCTTAAAACTTTTGAGACAAGAGCCTAAAGCCACTGACTCAAAGGTTTTGTGAGAGCACAACTTTTAAGAAGCATAACTCCTGAGGTAAAAGTCGCTTGGAGAATCTCAGTTGATCTCAAGACCCCTGCTTCCTCTCATTCCACATAAGGTCAGCAGTCAAGGTGTGGGTGTGGAGGACAGGAAAGGTACATGGGTGGTTCTCGCAGAGCCAGCAGTGACTACTGTGTGCGTGACCCACAGCAGTGTGTTCACTTTACGATACATACCTCTTCTGGATCTGTACTATCTCCAACAGCATATGCAGAATGAAATAAAACCACCACCCTTCTGATGATGCCACAGCAGCAATCAAATTAAAGTTCAACCTCTCGCTTCAGATGCTCACTTCCCACATCGACTTGTCTAACCTGACTTTCCAACTCATCCTGACTGTTGCCTTGTTTTCCAACTTCCCAGATGTGCTGTTCTCTTTCAAAACGACACTCCAGGCTTTGGCTCAAACATCTGTGCACTTAGCTTATCTCAGTCCTTCTGAATGGTTTCCTTTCTCATGTTTGTTAACTTGACACCAGCTCAAACAAAACCTCTGGTTCTCTACAAGCTCCTCCCTGCCTCTCTCAGTTCACTGCTGTTAAACACCTTTGCTTTGTTCAGGGTCAGCCCTCCTATGTACAAGGTCAGTTAATCATTTTGTTGCTAGGGGACCTGCATCACTAGGGATCACATTTCAAAGATCCCTCTGACAGGACGGATGTTCTGAGCAGAGACCCAGGTCAGGAACTATGGGCCTGAACATTTAGTGTTCCATTTACTGAGAACCACTGCCCCAGTCTGGCCAATGAAGAGTATCCTGTGGGCTTCAAGGCTCTCTTTGTGGCAACCTCCCTTGTGCAGGCTATCTTTTGACGGGTCTGGAAGCAGCTGCAAATGGAAGATAATTTTGTTTTTCTCTTTTCTTTGAGGGGGTGGGAAGGAGAAATAAGAAAGATGATGCACTTGTTTATTTCAAGTTAAAATAATACTTTAATTTATAAGACACAGGTGAAAATAAAATACAGTCAAATTCCCCGCATTCTTGGACTGCGTATCATCTTTCAGTTACAAGTCAAAACAAGTTTCTAGACATCATATTTACATTTCTCAAGGATTTAGGTCCCTGTATAATAAACTGATCATAATGTTTGATAAAGAATAAAAGTGAATATTACTTATAAGAAAATATACCAACACGAGCGTGAAGAGAGAGGGAAGAGAAAATTTAGATTGTATAAAAATACGTGAGGCACCTTCAGGAAACCAGAAAGCCATGAATAAAAATTGACACTAATGCTAAACATATCATACTAGACATATCTGACTACACCCCCACTCAACTCTCATTTGATGTACATCAACTCAAAATCTCATGCTTTCTCCAACCTCCGAAATTACAGCCATGTAATTCTACAGCTACCCTGGAGATAGAAACGAGCTAAAAAGAGACTTTCTAATCAGCTTGTCTAATTATGTAGTTGGATGGAAACTACTGATAAGTAAGTCTTATTCTTAGTTGCAAGCTCTGCATATTTGGAGGAAGATGGGCCTGACTTCCCTGAGTGGGCTTCGTCTTCACAGGCTGCCTTAAAACATGTGTTAGGGTTCATGTCGTAGTCTTTGCATTATGCATGCTTATTTTAAGACACCTTGAATTCTTTCTGATGGGGGTGAAGACCTCTGTGTAACCCGAGGTAGAGTACAGTGAAACTGCTTCCCTAAGCAGCGACAGAGGAAGGAGGCAGCACACCGCTGGCTCATTCCAGGGAGATGCCCTGACTCACACCACACAGTTACTGGCTTCAGAGCAGATGCCCTGACTCACACCCAGGTCACTGGCATCTGGCTTGACTGCTCCCACCGCTGTCTTAAGAAACTCAAAGGTGTTTAATAGAACTACCTCTCAGAATTTTAGAGTACCAAATGATGCTGGAAGCCTCAGTCTCCCATGAGCCAGTGCAAAATAAACACCTCCCAGTCTCACGCAACAACACCTCAGAAACACAGTTACTCCCTCCCAAGAGTGACTCCCAGGCCCATGCATGCTACCTGGGGACCTTCAGAATTAA
Organism: Microtus ochrogaster; assembly: GCF_000317375.1. Classification (NCBI taxonomy): domain Eukaryota; kingdom Metazoa; phylum Chordata; class Mammalia; order Rodentia; family Cricetidae; genus Microtus; species Microtus ochrogaster. The sequence goes on along the minus strand of NC_022009.1, from coordinate 63,393,246 downwards.
CAACACTAATTGCTATGAGCAAGCACTGTGTTACTTATCTGACCTCAGAAGTCCTCCTGAATTAACTCTGTGTTGCTCACCGATTTTCAGGCAATAAAGTAAAGACAGCCTGAAGTTTGGGTTCTGCTCCCTGGATTCCAGTCTGGTCCCTGGCACTTGTGACAACTGTTTCTCTGGATCTCTGGCATCCTTTGAGCCATATGCCCTCCTAGGCTACATGGGATTTAGTAACAGCTCATCCAGTTCTTCGGTCTACAGTAAAAATCAGAACTAGTTGCATTGAACAGGGGCTACCACGTTTTAGGAATAAAATTCCATGTTTTAGGAATATAAAATTCCAGGTCTTCTCATTGTTAGTGTTTCTCTGAGTGTTGCAGCAGTTAAACCAACCCTTAGCCATTACCCTTTAACAGCGCAAAACCTTGAGCTTCTAGATGCTATTTTTATCATTTCTAGTTACACTTTAGATCTTTCCATATATAGACATACATGCTTTTATTTATTTACTTTTCATCTGTGATAGTGGCCATTCAATACAATAAGTATATTGACTGGGAAGTATCTGGCTCTAGGGGAAGAGGGTGAAACCTGAGCCCCTTTCAATTGTCTAACACATGAAGGAATCAGAGCAGATGGGTTAGACAGTGCTGGCCACTCCACCCAGCTGTACCATCTGAAGGAGAAGCATTCAGGAAGTACCATTTTTACCCTTATCAATCACACAGGACTGTCAATGATTTGAGTTCACAGTTTAGGTCTGTTATGGTCCCTCTTGTGGTTCTAGATGATTCAATTTAGCTCTAGTTAGAAGCTGTGGCTGATTTTTGTCATGGGGGATCAGCTAATTAATTAGCATAACATGCTATTTCATGGAAGCGAGGAGGTAATGAGTGTGATCATTGGAAAAATGAGTTCATATTTCCAAAGTGAATGCAAGATTGCCACATGTAGTTTAGGTCTTGAACCTTCTGGAAAAGAAGCACACGATGACAGGTGACTTCCCACTTCAGTGAAGGAGCAAGAGGCCCGCAGAAGATCGCATTGCCTAATCTATGAATCGATGTTGAATCTGATTTAAAACAATAGGAAGACATGAGACTCCAGGCGTCCCTTAGATGCTCTTGTTCTCACTCTCTCCCCTCTGCCTTCTATTCTTTAACATTGATTTCCCAGAACATTATGATGTACTTGCTTAAAACGGGGTCTATTGAGGCACAGAGCATACTGAGTAAGTGGTTAGAAGTACCTTGCAGGTTCGCTGGTTCCACATTACAGTCTCAGCAATCTAATCCGCCAAGAACGACCTCTGTAACTTCCCTGCTGGGGGCTTACCTGCGCTGCTAGTAAAACATTGGAGTAAGCATTCTCCAATCCCAGTTCTGACCTGGGATATTACATGAGAAAGAGGTGTTTGCTTGACGTGAGCTATCCTGATGCTACCCAACTCTTCAAATGGTCTTCCCGTAGTATAGGACTCTGTGTGGGCTTCTGTTCCCTCCACAGCCACCTTCACTTCTCCAGACTCACTGTTCCTAGTTTGTCTACAACCATCAGCAATGGTTTTTCCCTGGTGGCATGTCTCACATGGTGTTGACCTTGTTGTCTTGATGGCTTAATGTCCTTTATGTCCTGCTGCTCCAGTCCCAGTGAACCCAAGGACTCACCTTTCAGACCCCGGCATGATCTCTTCACGGACGAATCTTCTGAACTCTGAATTGGAATCTCTTGGGACCCACGATCAAGCTATCCTGCCTGCTCCCTCTAATCTGGGCTCTTAAGATTTAATCAGAAGATTCCATCAAAGTTCATTTATTATTTGACCATCCATCCTCCATAATGTATTTCTTTAAAAACTTGTAATGGTGGAGTATGGTTATTTAAACACAGATCTCTGATGGGGAACCTCCTTCAGTCAATGGCTTGAGAAAGGCTGGACCAGGTTGAGGCATGTCTTTGGGTACTAAAAAGCCATGGTCTTGCCCACTCGCCCCCCTGTTCTTGTGCTTCACACCTGGATGTTGGGCCCTCGTTCCTGTTCCATGAGTTTTCCCTTTTAATAAAGAAAAATGTTAGTACACCCTATTCGGAGCTGGTTTGGGATTATTTGATTCATGTTTCCCCATCTGATGCGTTTGACACGACCCGCTTCAAATCTCTATTTGAGGATCTTTTACTACGATTGGAGAGATGTGTCTGGATATACTATGCATCAGGACAGAGCTTGGAACAGTGTCTTCAGAGCACCATGACCGCCAATGCAGAACTGCATCTGTATCCACTGGGCTGTGTGCTGTTTCACTGGGCCAGGTTCTTTTTGTCCCAGCACTCTACTGTGTGTGGCATGCCTCTTGGCACTGACTGCTGGCTGAGTCCCCATCTACCAGCTGCACCGATGAATCGGGTGCATCAATAAACCGCCTCATGCTGCCATCTCTGGTCACATGTTGAGGGCCTGTCCAGGGCTTTGATTTTGCATCCCATCCCTTAGAAAGAGGCAGAGCTATAGTTAGCACAAAATTGTAGAGACACATAAAGATCAAACAAGCACATATTATTTAGTAATTGGGTGAACTATTAAGTATGTTAAAATAAATCAGCTTATTTGATCTAGAAATGTCTTCTGTTAAGAACAGATAACTAAAATACAGAATTATGAGACTCGTGGGAGTTGATATGTATGAACCTCTGACAGATCCTAAAGGAATGCTGGGCACATTAATGCCGCCTACTAACTCCAAACAACCATACACATTTATACACACCCATACACACATTCATACATATGCATTCATTCATATGCATATATAAATAAATACACACAAACATCTATATGTACACATAATCACATTCATGTAAACACAATATAAACACATACATTCATATATATACACACACATCTATACATACACACACAGATACACTTACATATAAACACCGATATACACATAGCCATACAAACACTGTTTAGTTTCTTTTCTGTCACTGTGATAAGACACCATGGCAAAGGAAACTTATAAAAGAAAGTTTAATTGGATTGGTATTTCCAGAGGGACGGAGTCTAAGCTGCTGGAGTGATGGCATGATGACAGGGAATAACAGTCCATTGTTATGGTAGTTATGACTTCAACCAGATATTGAAGGAAGAAGCCTTGGAAAGATGCTGCTCATGCTGCCTTCAACATCACTGAAGTACGTTTCCCATTGGCTTGGGGCGGGCTGTGGAATAGGGAAGCACATTCTCTACTGCTCGTCAATCCACGATGTGCTGTCCTTGACTCCAGTGGGGAATGACAGCCTGAATCAGAGCAACTGCATCTGGCTAAAAGCCAGGTTACAGAAACACCTCGGGCCTGACGACCAGATCCAGCTCTGTCTAGATGTGTGATCTTAGACCCTGGCTCTTTCGTTTTGAGTAGTTCTTCAAACCCTTGTCAGACCACCATGAGTTCAGGTGATGCTCTGAGGATTGTTTGAGTTAATGCCCATAAAGTAGGGTGTGGCACTATGGTCCCAGCAAGCACTGCTTCTGTTCTGGCTGTGATCTGTCACCAGCAGCATCATTTAGAAGCTCTTGCTAGTGTGTAAGGAAGTGCATGGATATTAACTGACTTGATACAACCAGGTGAAAGTGTGGTTTTTATTTGCTTATCATTCATTTGTTTTCTTCATTTATTGATTTGCCACTGGTGTTCTTTCTTAAAGTTTGGATTCATATTCCCTAGCGATTTTTAATTTTCTTCCATTAATAATTAAAAAACTTTTAAAAATATAAAATATGTATCTAAAAATGAATAAATAAAATTCTATTTTCTAACCTCTAGTAGAGTTGTTTTGTGTATGAACATACATATGACATATACTAAATTATGTATAAGTTCTACATTATACACTGGAATATATTATGTATTCAAGCATATTGAAATGTATTATGCATAGTATATATGCATAATATATTGCCACATAGATATGATATCACATATAATATAAAAACTGGACAGTGATAGTGTTTTTATGTTTGTATAAATTTTAAATAAAGATACTAATTTTATTAAAACAAAAAAGAACTATATCCCACCTTCAGCTTGGGTATTTTATTTTTCTCAAACTGTATACTTTATATGCAGATTAAATTTGCTTCAAAACGGTAGCAAAGAGGAAGCTTACTTAGACTGCCCTACAGGGAAAGTTTCACACTAGATACTGAAATGCTTTTCAAGAATTTCTCCTTTGTTTGCTAATATTTAGATAACACAGTTAGCTGATACAATTACTTGCAACTGTTTAAATTGCAGCTGGGGCTTTAGTCTTACAATCAATATCTAATTATGTATTTTATTAGGGAAATAATTCCAGGCCTTATTGGTATCTGTAAGCAATGTGACTGCTGTGCCAATCTAACTTGTTCCCTAACTGCCTTCTTAGTTCTGAGTTAGGGAGCCCAGTACTGTACTGAGACTTCCTGTTAAGAATATCTGCAGGGGGATGAGGTGAATAACCAATACACACATTCTGTTCCTCTCCTATGCAATTTTATTTGCCGACTTTGTATAGCACAATCGTTTTTACACCTTAGTTGATGCTTTCAGTTATGTGATCATATAAAAGTTCTGCACAACTTTCCCTAGCAGAATGACCACGTTGGAAGACTAGGTGTGGTGATAAAGGCAGAATAGCCGAATGTTTACAGAGTACCTGAAAAATTTTTATGTTTATTTTATGCTTATTTTTACATGTGTATATGTGCTTATGTATTGCTGCCACTCATATGCAGGGCCAGTAGAGGGCACCAGATTCCCAGGAGCTGGAGTTACAGGCAGTTAGAAGCCTGCCTGGTGTGAGTACTGAAAACTGAACTTGGGCCCTGGGGAAAGCAGCAAGAGCTCTTAAGTGCCAAGCCATGTCTCTAGCCCACTGCAATGGTTTTAAACATGTTAAACAAGTTGAATTTTCGTTAGTTCTCACAAATAATAGATGCAGTTGGTATCATACTCCTCAGATGGGGCCACTGAGACTCAGCAAGGTTGGGTAATTCATCCAGGAACATTCAGTGAATAATAGAATGGGAAATGAACTTCAACAAGATGATTTGGGTCATTAGTTGTCAAGCTTTACTTATATTCATAGATGCAAACATTATTAACTATAAGGGCTTTTAAATAGTAAACTGGTTAAATTGATGACTTAAAATCTAACTTTAAAAACAATGCAAATAAGCATTTGATAGTGCTACTTCTAAATAATTCTGATTTTCTTGGTTGAATTGCAAATTTTAGCTACAATATGCATTAGAAGATTTGAAATAAAAAGAGGCTGGAGCTGAAGCCCAGTGGTGGAGTAGTTTAGTTAGTGAGTTAGTTAGTTGCCTAGTATGCACAAGGCCAAGGGGCAATCTTAAGTACCTGAGAGAAAAACAAAGAAAAGCAGTAAAACATTAATGTGGTATCTGCAAACTGATTTTGTGTTCCAGAATCACCTAGATTGTTGTAAATATCCAGTGTTTTGGTTATATATCTCTGACCAGAGAATTCATGATTTCAAACTGCAGGTGAAGATTGCAGGTTACCCAGTGGCTGGGCACCATATCAGGTGCTTATACTCATTGCATTATTTTTGTTCTCTGCTGTGGGATAATGCTTTTGTACACTGTAAAGATCTGCCATTTGCATTGGTTTAACAACATACTGATTGGCCAGTAGCCGGGCAGGAAGTATTGGTGGAGCAACCAGACTAGGAGAATTCTGGGAAGAGGAAGGGCAGAGATGCAGTGGCAAGCCAGATGCAGAGGAAGCAAGATGAGAATGCCTCACTGAGAAAAGGTGCCAAGCCACGTGGGTAAACATAGACAAGAATTATGGGTTAATTTAAGTTGTAAGAGCTAGTTAGCAATAAGCCTGAGCAATAGGCCAAAAAGTTTATAATTTATATAAGCCTCTGTGTGTTTGAGACTGGATGGCTGCAGGACCAAGTGGGACAGGAACTTCCTTTTACATTTCTCAGTATCTTTGTGTGGCATATGATGTTCCTCTTTTATAGATGAGGATGCTTTAAGACCATTGCTCAGGTTTATAGTCCTAGTAACCTATGAACTTGGTGATTTGAACCCACCTCCTTAGATTTATCTTTTGTTCACTTTTAAAATATATTCAATTTCTTTTCCTACAGATAGCTTGTTGTCCTGGCAGGATTTCATATCCCCATGTCGTGTGTTGATCATGGTGTGTACCACAGCAAAATGAGTAAGGACCAAGAGCTCAAGCAGCAGACTAGCCACAGCACTGACTTCCATCTCTGGTGAGGTATGCTAAGCAGGCCCCACACCAGCCTGTGTGAACCAGCACCTGACAACAACGAAGGACTGCAAAACTATCAGATTATAATCTTCAGCTATGTCTAGGCATTGCATCTGTGTCTGGGTCATCTGGCAGTCCTGTCTCCATGAACCTCAAAGCCTTTTAAGATCAGAGGCTGTTGCATTCCTTTATTTTCTTAAGGTGATTGTCCAGGTTTCTTGACAATGTCTCTCAGTGACATTTTGCAAACGTTGAAGAAACCAAGAAACTTGTTGCCAAAACATGTGTCTCTCCTTGCTCCATGAGCCCTGCAGCCCATAGCCAGCAACACATCTTTAATAAAATCTCAGGACTCAGAGTAAGTTCCTGAGGAAGGAAACTGTCCTACACCATCACGTAGTGTGTTAACTGATGTGTCTAGACACACAGCTGGCTTTATTGTTCTGAATTGCTTCGGATATACACGCTGGAGCCTTCTGGACAGGTGGTAGGTGTAATGAATGAGGGAGTGGCCACACAGATAAGCCAATCTGGCAGGAAGGACAATTACAGTGATGTAGCCATGGTGCCAATGTTGTTTTAAATTTTGTTCATGCTGTCTGTGCTTTACGGAAGTTTCTTTTCAATCATAAAGCCACACTGAAAGCTGGTGATATGATTCAGGATCCATCCACTCAAAACCATCTGATGATGAATTGGATTGATTTATGAATGAATTGAAGAAAACGGCTTCATTCAGAGCCCACATTTATGTTTTTCCATTGTGATTTATACCACTAAATTTGCATTTCAATATAGTAATTACAACAGAATTTCACTTCTATTGCATAGATTGAGCCTGAAATTTCTATAGAAACAATTGAGGAGAAAGGACACAAACACTCAGGATAACTTTAAGAGTCCCTTAACTTCTAAACTAAAAGAAACTGGCCCAAGATGTAATATGTTCTGATCATGTAACTAACTTTATCTTAAGTTCACAGTCTGGTAGTTGTGGCAATAGGAGCGGAGAGGCTGAGATCTATTTCATAGCAGTCCGTCCAGTATGATGACACCTGCCTGTAACCTCAACCCTCAGGAAACAGAGGCAGGAGAATTGCTGCAACTTAGAGGTTAGCCTGCTCTACATGGCCAGTCAGTGAGAACGTGGCTCAAAAAGAAAAACAAACAAACAAACAAACAAACAACAAACAAGAACAAATAAGTGAATGACTTCCTAGTATTTGTTTTCTCTCACATGTCTCTATTAATTTTTCTGGAAACCTAATTTCAATTTTGTTAAACAATAGCGTCTGAGCTCAGTATGAAGTAACTCAATGAACTTGAACCTCAGAGGAGAGTCCAACAGTTAACATGACATCTTTAACCAAAAATTAAAGACAGAAAGTGACACTGAACCTGAAAAGGTTTACAAAGTAATTAAAATATTTCCAAGAGCAAATATCATAACAGGGGCAGTTATATACACACACACACACACACACACACACACACTCACGCATGCACACACGCACCCGCACACACGTGTTTCTGTATTTAAAGCAAAAAGAACTCTAAAGTAATAATCCAAAAGGAACTAGTACTAGCTATTGATTTCACATCATCCCATTGTTTGTATTTAAACTTATAAAAACAGATCATAAAGTATACGTTAGTGGATATATAATGTGATCATTTTACACTTGAATATTTATTTATATCCTAAAAGGAAAATGATTTTATATCGTTATTTATTTAGCATGAATCAAAGTTTCTTGGGAGACTTTTAATATTGTTACAGATTTGCACTCAAAATCAAATCAGTAACTACTGAAAGATATTTCCAGTGTCCCCTGAGTTCCACTTAGAGCAGTGGTTCTCAGCTTTCCTAATGCTGTGACCTTTTCACACAGTTTCTCATGTTGTGGTGACCCCCAGCCCTAAAAATTACTTTCACTGCTACTTTATAACTATAATTTTGCTTCTGTTGTGCATCATAACGTAAATATCTGATACACAGGATATCTAATATGTGACTCCAAAGGGGTGGAGACCCCCAGGTTGAGAATCAGTGACTTAGCAGCTCATTTCCTTTCACATGGGCTGCCACAGCCTGACGTGTGCTATCAGAGACACAACCCCCTGTGAAGAACGATTCCTGATTGCAATCCATGACTCAGGACACAGACGTCCACAGATCCTGAGTTGCCCAGGCTGTGTTTTTCAGCCCCAAGTCTCAGACTGTTCTTGCAAAGGTACGCACGTTCTACACAGCTGTGCCATTCACTGTTACATGACAGCACCTACAATGCCACCTGCTTCCAGCAGACCCTCTAGTGTGTCACACATGTGGCCGCTGTGCTTCTCCAGACTGGCACATCCCTGAGATGGCATCCTCCACAGTATCGCGTGTCCCTCACCTTCCTCTCAGCCGAGGCAGTGCTGCTGCAGTGAAGTCATCTTCGTTGGACAAATGGTCATGCAAATACTTTAGACGGTGAGCAGGATGGTTCCCTCACGAATCCCTTTCGGAAGCAGACATGTGGCTGTGTCTTCCAGTTCTGAAAGATTAATTGCACGCAGCAGCAACCCCATCATCAGCAGAGCTGCGTCTTCAGTATCATGCAAATGAGGCTGCCTTCATCATGTCTGATTATTAAGCTGAGTCCGTTTGAAGATTTCAGGTAGACACACAAACTTGCTTAGGGTTTAGTTTTCTCGCGGGTAGTGTAGCTGATGCCCACTTACAGACCCAATGTAGCCATAATGGTGCCAATGACCAGCCCAATTAGAAAATGCATTGCTGAACTGTGCTCATAAGTCTTCAAAATAAAATTAAGTCCTGGATGCTTCAAGGTATCTAAAAACGGTCTTATATTTGATTTTGACTATATAAATAAATTACTCACTTAAATATATGGATATTCAGCTATGTCCCAGGACTGCATTTGGATTTATTTTTCTCATATGATGCAAAACATACCTAAAGTCCCAGTGTCATCCCTTGCATAGAGGCCATCTGTGAAGCATTTCTCTATTTGGTGCATCAAGAATAAAACTCGGTGGGGTTCACTTGGGAGTCTGTATGTCTAGTATCTGCTATAAATTCCTTGAGCCTATATATTCATTTAATTAAAATTGCATAAAGCTTAAGCTCCCTGGACTATGAGAGCCCACGCTGTCTTGCTGGATTCATTGCCAATGTAATTGCACCTTCTCTGCCAATGACAGTGCTTTATATTCTTTGGGTTTTGGGCAATCTTTTACTATGAACTTTCTCCGGAGGTATTTTACAACCCTGTATAACACGATTAATGAAAAAAATTTTATAAGCCATCTTAGAGAGAAAGAGAAGGTAAGAACTTATTAGTCATGAGAGAGGTTTCTGGGGTGAGATCGGGATGGAGGACAGTGGTCAACACAATGCTTTTGGAAAGCCGCTTCGGTGTCTACAGAAGCCAGCACTTGCTCCAATTAGCACTGACCTGCTGTGGCACACATCCTGAGGTCTTAAACAGCTGCTGGAGAAAGTTGCTGGCAAGAGTGGAATCTTTTCAGCTGGAAGCTAATTGGGACCAAGCTTTCTCTGGAGTTCCCAGGCTGAACCTGGGCGGCCAGGCAGCTGGGCAGCTGCATATACTTTGATTCTGTGCATGTGAGCTCATCAGGCTGGAGCTTCCAATGAGCATTGACCAGTCGGGAATCCTGTAAGTGGAGAGGAGAGCTTGCATTCTTGAATTTCCTCCTTGGCCTCTAAAGACAGGCAGTCTCTAAGTTTAATTGTGTGTTTTGCTTGGGGCCTAATTTATTTTTCTTTTCTTCCATTCCTACCTCAGTCAGGTTTTAAAAATGTTTTGTAGGGTGTGTGTATGCATTCCCCCCCCCCGCCCTCTCTCTCTCTTTCCCTCCCTCCCTTCCTTCCTATCTTCCTCTTCTTCCCTCCCTCCCTCCCTCCCTCTCTCCCTCCCTTCCTTTCTCTTTTCCTCTTCTTTCTTCCCTCCCTCCCTCCCTCCTGTTCTTCCTCTTCTTCCCTCCCTTCCTCCCTGTCTCTCCCCCCCCTCTCTGTGGTGTGTGTGTGTTCATTTTCTGACTTGGCTAGACTCACTGGTGAGCCACCCCAGTGTCTACCTTTCTTTGACTCTTCCCAATACCACTATTACAAATGTATGCTGCTACCCAGGTTTACACGTGGGTGCTGGGGATCTGAACTCAAATCCTCCTGCTTGTGGGTCAAACACTTTACCCACGGAACCAACTTTTCAGACCCTAAATCAAAATTTCATTCCATAAGGTTGTCTAACGCAGAGCAATAAAGAGCTGTAGAGAATTATTCTTAGTGCACCATGGAAAGTTAGGTGTAGCACAGAAATGAATTTTTTAAAGATGTATATTATTTCTATGTGTGTCTGTCTGTGTGAGTGTATGTTTGCCTGTAATTATAATATGATATTTTGCTCTTTGGACTCTTTGGGGAGCCTGCTACCCAGCTCCCAAATGAATCACACATGGAGGCTTATTTTTAATTACAAATGTCTGGCCTTAGGTTGGCTTATTTCTTGCCTGCTTTTCTTAAATTATCTCATCTACCCTTTGGCCTTTATGTTTTTCCCATTTTCTTACTTCTTTAAATCTTACTCTTACTCCATGGATTGCTATGTAGCTGATGGCTGTCTCCTAATGTCCTCCTCCTTCTCTGGCTACTTCTTCAGAACCCCTTCTTCCAGTTTTCTCCTTCTATATACTCTCTCTGCCTGCCAGCCCTGCCTATCCTTTCTTCTGCCTCACTATTGGCCGTTCAGAGCTTTATTAGACCATCAGGTGTTCGAGACAGTCAAAGAATCACAGCTTTACAGATGTAAACAAATGCAGCATAAACAAAAGTAACACAGCTTAAAATAATATGCCTCATGGGTGCAGATACCCCAGGAGGCTAGAAGTGGATATCAGGGCCCTGGTGCTGGAGTTGCAGGTAGTTGTGAGTGACCTGTTACAAGCTCCAGTCCTGTGGGAGATAAAAAGGTGCTCTTGAGAGCACCAGCTCTCCAGCCTCATAATCAGGCAATGTCCCACTGAGGTTTCTGAATACAGTAGAAAAACTTCCATAATCTCAAAAATGGAATAAGCACATTGAGAAGAGAGTGTCACAATGGAGTACTGTCAGAAGGGCAGTCTTGGGACTTCACTGGGAAGGAGACTTCCTAAGCATTGGGTGCTGTAGAACACCCTTCACACCCATCCATTATCTCTTAGATGCCTCCCTTCCACTTTGGCTAGAATGGTGTGATGGTTTCATAGAAATGGCATCCACCATAGGCTCATATATTTGGATATGCAGCTATTAGGGAGTAGTGCTACTTGACAGAGATTAGGAAGTGTGAACTTGTTGGAGGAAGTGTGTCATTGTGGGTAGGCTTTGTGATTTCAAATGCTCAAGCCAGGCCCAGTGTCTCTCTTTTCCTGCTGCCTTTGAAACGAGATGTAGAACTTTTAAGCTACTTACCCAGCACCATGTCTGCCTGCATAATTCCAGGCTTCCTGCTGTGATGACAATGGACTAAACCTCTGAAACTGTAAGCAGCCCCCATTTAATGTTTTCCTTTACAAGGGTTGCTGTGGTCATGGTGTATCTTCATAGCAATAGGAACACTAACTAAGACAGTTGGTATTACTTTTTTCCTAATCTTGCACATGGGAAACATAATTAATCTAATTAGACCTCTACCGTGCTAACTGACTTGTGTTCACTTTGGTTTCTGAAATCTGACGGCACCCTTAGCATCTATTCTAACTATTTTCAAGGCTGGTGTTCCCTTCACTTTGGTGTCTGGAATCTGATGGCCCCTTAGCATCTATTACAAACTATTTTTAAGGCTGGTGTTCTGATATTTGATTTCCCATGAGGTCCAACAGTCTCAGAATGCTAGCACGCTGTGCAGTGCATAGTGCCTTCTTGATTGTCAAGTCAGGGGAGGTCAAATTCATAGGAAAGGCAGTCAAGAGGGCCAAGAAGAGATAAGAGAAACCACAACAGAAAGAAAACAGAATAAAGAAGAGGAATTAAAGATGAGAATTAGCTATCTGAGTCTGCATGTCTCCCAGAAAGCAGCGTCTCAGGCACATGAGCCAGCATGCATGTCTTGTTCTGTGACAACACTGAGGCTTCACTGGGAATCTAATGCAGTTTGACTGGCTTAATCCCAAGGAAATGACACACCAGAAACGAGCCTGTCAGCTTGAGTAATTGAAAGAGAATAAGCTCTTAGAAATTGTATTTTTGATGAACTTCGGGAATGTTAATAAACTTGATCAGCAAACTCAGACAAAGGGTCTCTCTTTCAAAAGCTGTTCTGCTCTATTCCTGGAGGCAGGGATCCATGCACGGGCATCACTTGGGGAATGGCTGTGTTTGAGCCCTGCCTCTGTGAGTTTACACAGCCGCACTCACTCCCCAAGAGAAGTCCCTTAACTTCATAAATCATACTTTGATATCTGCTGCACCCATCTAACTCTCTCCTTCCTGTGGAGAAGAAAATGAGCAAAGGATAAATATGGCAGTGTCTTCTCTGACAGGTTCTGAGGCGGGCTTCTCGACCGGCGAGGAAGAAACACCCACCACACACGAGGATTCTTCTCAGATCACGCTTTACTGGGGTGCATTTGGTTGAGGGAGAGCATAAAGCGAAGGGGGGCAGAAAATGAGAGAGCAAGAGAAAGAGAGAGAGAGAGACGAGAAAGAGAGAGGGGGGCACAATGGCGGCTGCTTATATTGGGAATTGGCATATGGGTCGCCCTGTGATTGGCTGCCACCATCAGCTGACACCAGACTGCATCTAGATAGGCCCAGGGACCCATATCACTGTGCATGTGGGAAGCGGGGGACAGGAAGCTCTCAAAGGCATAGCCAAATATGGAGTTGTTTATAACCAGCAAGACAGGATGTGGTGCCATCTTGCAATGGCGATCCTGTCCAGCTCCCTGCAAGGTTCCCTCCCCTCAGTCCTGTGTGTAACTCTTCTGAGTTACTATAAAAGCCTCCCATTGCTCTTTGCTAAAATCCAGTGAATATTGTCTATGCTGTGAACACAGCTGCGCCAGCTGCTGGCCTCCTGAAGCCCAGCTCAGCTGACATCCATCTCTGCAGGGATGTGTAGCCCTGCACAGCTTTGGGGCCATTCAAGGGCAAGAAGGTCAGTATCACATCTCTGCAGGGATGTGTAGCCCTGCACAGCTTTGGGGCCATTCAAGGGCAAGAAGGTCAGTATCAGGAGACTGGTTTTAATCTTAGTTGCAGGGCTACAGTGAAAGGAGTCTGGTAGGAACCTTGGACATGGACAAGCATGTTGTTCCATAGTCTGTTCTTAACCAGATGCATGAGCCCACCATCCAGCTGAGCAGCTGTCTCAGTAGCTTTCTGTTCTATTGCCATGCTCCTGCTGCAACCACAACATCAGCCCACTTATCAGGGGCCTGGCCTTTTATTTCTCCCTCCCTTTAGGGCTCAAAATTAGTCACCAGATTGAAGGAACACAGCCTCTCTGGCCTTCAGATTTCCTACATTATCTGATTTTGAGGCTAGGTGCGTTTGTATATGGGCTGAATGCTGGCCATGGCTGGCCACCCTAGTTCATCCAAAGCAGATATTGCCTCTTACAGCATATCTCAAGACCAGCATTTCTCCAGCTGCAGTCTCACTGATATGTAAGACTGCCTCCCCTTTTCCAGCAGCACAGACATTTAACAAACCAAGCATACCTTGTGGCCACTTCTCTACCTTGAGTTATATTGGATTTCTGTGTATTCCACTGCATAGAGAGAGAATCCTACACTTCAAAAAGCAAGACAGAGCTGACCACAATCATCTGATGGGAGAATTCCAAATGATGATTAACGATGCCTTATCAAACCTTGTAAAATAAGCATGTTAAATGATACCTTACAGGAACGGAAAACAAGGCCATCAGAAGTGGTGTACTCGTGACACAGTAGGTAATAGATATCTCTGAGGATTTGAACTTGGGCTCTCTGACCCCAAACCCTAAGCCTACCACACTAGTTTGTCCTTCTGATGTGGGATTCTCAACAGCATTGTCTGAGCTCCATCTGTCCTTCAGAAATGCCCCCTACCCACTGCTACCACCACTGCTACCACAGAGAACCATCACCTTGTAAGGTATCAGAGCTCAGCACTTCCTTACAGATAAAGTCATGTGGAATATTACTTGAAGATGTGTTACACTCGTTTACGCCATGAAATGTTTGTTTAATGACGCAAAGATGTATCTCATTCTTTCTATGTTGCATTTGTTTAACTCTGTGAAGCTCTGTTACTTTGCCTGCCTAAAACACCTGATTGGTCTAATAAACAGCTGGACAACAGTAGCTGGGAGGGAAAGAGAAATAGGTGGGGCTGCCAGGCAGAGAGAAGAAATAGGAGGAGAAATCTCAAGAAAAGAGTGAGGAGGGAGAAATGAAGGAGAGGGGGATGCCAGGGGCCAGTCACACAGCCACACAGCCAGCCATGGAGTAATAAGGAAAGAAAGATAAATAGAATAAAGAAAGGTAAAAGTCCAGAGGCAAAATGCAGTTAAAGAGAAATCGGATAATTTAAGTTAGAAAAGCTGGCTAGAAAAAAGCCAAGCTAAGGCCGGGCATTCATAAGAAAGAATAAGCATCTGTGTAGTTATTTGGGAGTTGGGTGGTAGGCCCCCAAAGAGGAAAAAAAGCTACATTGAAGAGCCTGAGACTCCAGAAGGCCGAGTGAACTTCTCAAAACCAAATGGTTTAATTAGTGGAAAAATTAGGACTGAATTCTGCTTTCTAATTCTCTGTTCAGAACTTTTCCCATAGGGTTCTCTAGAGACAAAGAACATGAAAATTATATGTATTCTCTCTCTCTCTCTCTCTCTCTCTCTCTCTCTCTCTCTCTCTCTCACACACACACACACACACACACACACACACACACACACAGAGTCTTATGGTATTATGTTTATGTTGAAATAGTAACAACAGCTGTAGTTCCTTGATCCTTGTGTCTGGGTGCCGAGTTCTCTGGTAGAAAGAGGGGGAGCAGAGTCAGACCCACCGGACTCTCCCCGGAACTGAACCCCCCCCAGGTGCTGAGCAGGATGCTGATTGTCAAATGACCCAGCCCACCTCATCCCTCCCACCACCACCACCAGGGAGAAACACACCCACTGAGTCCAGAGTCTGTCAAAGCAGGATCTCATTTAATGGTGTCAGACAGGAACTTATATAAGGTTGTGATGGGAATAGTGAAGCTTGGGATGGTTTGAGGCAGAGTAAGGAATAAGGACCGATAATATTCTGCCACGCTAGTGGTGGCTGGGCAGAGGCAGGTCTGGGTTGGGTAGCCAGAGACAGATCTCCAAACTCTGTAAGCTCAGGAAGTTACACCGGGCCACACCAGGGAACCTCAGTAGTCCCCCTTGGTGTTGAAAGCCTGGAGGTTCCTGAAGAGCAGCTGCCCCTCAGTGAGTAATGAAAGCCAGGAAGTGCTTCTCATATTAATAAAGGAGCCAGCAGCAGCAGTGTCAAAAGGAAAGACCAAGTGAATCAAAGGTAAACAATCTTCCTTTTGCTGTGCCCATTTTAATCGGGCTACCATCAGAAGGTGCCACCCACATTTGGGGTGGGTTTTGCCACATCAGTTAAAGCTATCAGGACAATGCTCTAGTTGAGGCTCCTTGCTGAGGTCACTCTAATTGTGGTAAGTTGACATCTAACCCAACATCACATCTATTGGCTCTAACATTCCTCTGTATTGATAATGACTCTTTAAGGAAGTTTACATGTCATTTGACATGAAAGAGTAGCAGAGACTATCCAGCGACCTCTGATTGACTGGCAGTCTGAGGAACTTGAAACAAGTCATGAGGAGATCCACAGAGTACTGACTGTTCACACAGGTTTAGTTTTCGTCCCCTTATTCCACTGAAAATACAAAAAGATTTCTTTTAAAAAAAAAAAGTGTAACTGCAACTTGACACGTCATGTTTTGTTGATACCCTGGGAGGTTTGCTGTTTTCTGAACAGAAATGGAAGAGTGAACTGGGGAGTGCAGAGGGAGGAGAGGAGAGAGGGAAAACTGTGGTTAACATGTAAATAACAAATTTGAAATAAAAAATAAGTAAAGAGAAGAAATACAAAAAAAATCATAAATATATGAAGACAAACAAAACAGAAGAGGAAATGGTAGCAACTATAGGCCCCTGACAGATGGAAATCAGACAGCTGGGAGAAAGAGGGAGAAAGAATGGGCGGCCCATGACAAACATGACATTCATGTTGAAATATGGTCTAATGACTAGGAATCACCAGGGAGCATCCTAGAGATGGAGCTGACAGACTCTAAAGGGACTGTTAGACCCCTGGGCTCTGAACCAGGTCAATGCTCTTTCCATGCTGATCCTCTTGACTCCAAGGGATGCAATGGGATGCAGCTCTGGAGCAAATACAGGGAAATGGGGCAGAATGACAAATGTTGCAAGTATAGTCCCAAGCCATCTTCTTTGGATGGGTTTATGGATCCCAGTGAGAAGCTTTTACCACTTCCCAAACAAAGGAGACAGCTTTTAGAATTCCTAGAGGAAAAGTCCTCTTTCCTCTGGATCTCCCAGTGAAGTCTACCATGCCACAAGTCTCATATCTATGCCCAGAACTGCTATTCAAAATTTAAATGTTTCACTGTCTGTAAAGAACAGATAGCCAAGGATGAACAGACATTGATGAAAGCATGCAACGTGAATTGCAGAACAAGGCAGAGGGAAAAAAGATAAAGAGAATTAATAGACAAAAGGTAACCAAATGATTAAAACCCACAGTTCTTTAATATAAAGACCTACAAATAAGTATAAAATATAAATCTTTGTCCTTAGTATAAGAGCTAAGTAAATGATATAAACTAGCTATTGAAAGGGCATCCATAAAAACAATCTGTGAGTTAAGGAGTAATAAACTCCATTAACAATTGGAGATACGCTATTTAAGACAACAAAACTTCCTCAAGAAGTAATCGTCAATCAGACCCAGCTAGGAACCTTGAAAGCTACAATAATGACTAGCTTGGCAAGAGATGCCCACCAGTGCAATAGTGGCATGAGCGCCATGGCAGTAAGCAACTATTTTCTGATTGGATTTAAGTCCTATTCCATGAGATGACATCCATGTGGCACCATTATCAGGCTAAGAATCCATGCCAGATACATTATAGTCCCTAGGAGAGAATCTATCATGACTATGCTCCTAAATGGATATAGTATTAACAACTTCTAATCCCTTATTTTTATATGCATAGGTCAAGTATCTTTCAGTCATCATCTGAGAAGTTTCTACTTGCAACAGATGGCAATTAACACAGAGACCCAGAACTGTCCAATGTGTAGAGACTAATGAACTGGAGACTGCTCAGCCCCACAGGTAACATTGTATTCCACACTGCACCATACTCCACCCCAAAGTTCAAGGGTCACTGTGGAAGAGGAGGTAGAAATAGTATAAGATCCATAGTTTTGAACGACTGTAGGGAGAATCTTCTGGATACAACAGGGCAGCTACACATATGAACTCTCATAGGACAGCATGCAGAAAAATTGCAAGCCCAGGACAGACCAAATGCTAGCTTGGAAATGGGAATTGGGCATATAATTCCAATTATAGTTGATTTATTAGTGATCATTTGTGGCTGGAAGAGGGAGAGACTGTTTTCCCTGAGTATAGTGCCTACTACATCAACCATGTTCCAGAATATTATGGATAGAACAAACTGGTCTTGCAGGATTAATAAAGCACGCACACACATGTGCGCAAACACACAAACCTGGGTGGTAGGTAAGGGGTGTTTTTCTGGGAAGAGTTGTATTTGTGGGTGATAAAAATACATTGTATGAAACTCTCAAAAAACTAATTTTAAAAAGAGAGGAATCTGAGAAACTTAATGACAGTGAGCAGTGCTGATGTGGCTGTAGGGAAGTGAGTTCTCCTGTGGTATTGGTCAAGGTATAAGTTAGTAAACCACTCGTGGGGACAAGTCAATGCTTACTATTTACATTCAGCTATACATTCTAATTGTTTCAACAATTTGTGTACTAGAAACCACCTATTAGAGTGACATGCACACACAAAAGGATGTAAACACGGGCTCAAGGATGGCTTACTACAGTATAGGTACATGCATGCACACCGCATGAGAGAATGATGTTGGAGAATTGAACGGATTACTAGCTGTAGAGCAAGAGAGGAGATGGTGGAAAATGCATACTTCTCATTTTAAACCCAAGTATTTTTTCATCTACTTTTCATAAACATGCATTGTTTACTCATAAAACACCTATTGTTCTTTCAAGTTCAATTGGTAGCCACAACTATCAAAGACTATTGGGATATAGAAAAGTGTTTTGTTCAAATTAATCTATATCATTGACTAAACAAATTATTTTTTTTTAAAGATTTATTTATTAAGCATACAATGTACTGCTGGCAAGGAAGGCACTAGGTCTCATTACAGATGGCTGTGAGCCACCATGTGGTTGCTGGGAATTGTACTCGGGACCTCTGGAAGAGCAGCCAGTGCTCTTACCCTCTGAGCCATCTCTACAGCCCCCACAAATTATTTCTTTTAAAAATTATTATTCTCGTCATCATCATTTGTATACACATGCTGTGATCATGCCACTGTACACATATGGCAATCAGGCAGCAACTTATGGGAATTTGGTAGCCTCCTACTGTGTGAGTTAAGTTGGGACTGAATTAAGTTGTCAGTCTTGGTGGCAAATGCTTTACCAGTTTACCAATCTCACTGGCCCGAACCAATTGTTTTTAGAAATTCTCAATATGTATCATTCATTGAAATATCTGCTCAAGAAGGTTTTTACAACTTCCATTGAGTAATCAATTATCTTATGGAATGCTAGCTCTCCCTGAGTTCCCTTTGGCTATCGAGGGACTTCAACTCAGTTTGGTCAGGCAACAGAATCTTTAAGACTGAGGTACTGGTGGGAGTGCAGTAGAGCGGAAACCAGTTCTCAGGTCAGCGACAAGAGAAAAAGGGGCTCCAGTCTTCACTGCTCTGTGAAGCCTGCACAATCTTGAGCTCAGATGCGTGTAGCAAGCCATGCATGGCAAGCTCTGGACAGCACTCAGCTGGAGTTCAAGCCCAGCGTGGGCTAGGAGTCCCACAGTGGCTGTTTGGCTTGTCTGACAGCATCACTGACAGCACCAGGCTCCAGAAGGAGCCATCCCCAGACAGTGATTTTACTGTTCAGCCCTGTCTACCCCACAGCATCCGAAGCAGCTGCAGCAGGAGGCGGTAATTGATGGCTTTGATTTACCGAGGGAGAATGACCACGGGCAGTTGTCTAGTCCAGGGACAAGACCTTGCAGATGTGAAACTGTGCCCTCTCAGCTAACAGGGGACTATCGTCCATCTTGAAACTGTCATTTCTGCTGTTAACCATCCCCAGTCAAGTATGGACTTCCCTCTGGGAACTGCTGTCTCTGATTAAGTCCCAGAAGATTCCGGAAACTCACCGGAGCTCCATCACAGGTTAACAGCCCCCCCTCCCCCACCCGGTGGCTCCTTTACAGCCTAGGAATCCATTTGTGGTGTTTTGTGTCACTCACTTGACTCTTTGTTTTCAGGTTGTGTCACACACACACACACACACACACACACACACACACACACACACACACACGTCTGCTCTACTGTCTTAGACACAGCTTGATGGAGGAACAAACAAGAGGCAACAATGCCAAACAGTGCCTCCTTTATTAACAAGTTTCCAGTGAAGCCCTGCGCAACCTCGCAGACGTGCCAGCTTCTGTTCTTCGTTTTTGATTTTCCTGTCAGAGAGAGGAAATATTTCTTAGGCATAGCAAGGCTGCTTGCAATGGCCTCCAACTTGTGGACACTCTGGTGATTTACCTCAAGAATTCTGCAGATTTTGATCTCTGAGCTATTACCTTTGTCCTGAATCAATATATAGATAATAATTGAAATTTCCTGAACAGACAAGCAAGTGGGTGTGCCAGCAAAAGGGCCTATGCCATGGTGGCTCAAATCACACGGCTGCACTGGAGATCTGGAGAAGCCGGATGTTTTAGTTACTTTGCTCACTGTTGTGATACAATATCTGATTAAAGCAATGCAAAAAAGGACAGATTTCTTTGGATTCTCAGTTTCAGGATACAAATCCATCCTAGTGGGGAAGGCTTGAAGCCGAGAATGTGAGGTGGCGGGCCACACTGTGTCCGCAGTCAGGAGGCACAGAGGGACGAACCCTGACGCTCAGCTGTTCTTTCTCCTCTTTATTCGGTTGAAGAACCCTAGACCTAGGGATAGGGCCTTCCACATTCAAGGTAGGTCTTCCCTCCTGTCAAATCTTCCTGTATTCACCCTTATAGACACATCTGGAGGTGTGCCTTCCTTGTGATTCCAAATCTGATCAAGTTTAGGAGGAAGATTAACATTGCACACGCAACATCCCTACTAGAAAAGCATTGCTGTCTCTCTTTTAGAAGCAAGCCCACTAAACCCCAGACGAATTAAACAATCCACTCAAGGTCACAAACTAATGTATGACAGAACTGGGATCTGAATATGGTTTTGTCCACTCAGCCCTGTCACAGAGTCCTATTTTATCAATTTTATCTCTCTCCTTGCTCTCCTTTCTCTTACCTTAGTGGCGAGAGGGTGTTCTTTATAAGTAAAAACATATAAGAATTATTAAGTGATGAATTATCTTCTAAGATATTTACATTTTAGGCACCAGAGATGAGGTGAAGGGGAGGCCAGTGCTTTACCAGAAGCCTCTGTGTGTGTGTGTGTGTGTGCATACATGCACACACATATGCATATGCTCACAGGTAGACAAGTGTGAAATGAAACTAGAAAGGGGATCTGAGATGTGGGACCAGAGTTCACAAAATTTTCAAAAGTGCTTAGCAGAGACCTGCCAGAGCTACTGTCTGCCTACCTGACGGGATTGGCAGCAAGCATCACATCCAAGTTCCAACGTGTAGCATGGGGAATGATTTCTCTTTATGGGTGATTCCTAAATTTTCTGTACCTTTCCGTCTCTTGTGTTGTTGAGGGAGTTGGGAATGAATTCAGTGGTCTTTGAGGTCCTCATGCAGATGTTTTTCTCCGGGGGAAGTGTGAATGGAGGTTAGAAAAAAAAAACTCACACCCATATTTCTTGGGAAGTTATTTGATTTTTTTGGATAGGGTCTCTCTTTGTAGCCTGTAACACACTATGCTGGCTGGGAAGTCAGAGACCTCAACCTGTCTCTGTTTCCTAAGTGCTGGGACCACACCTTGCCCAATATTGGTGGCTTTTAGATAGTATTTTTCTCTCCAATACTGTTACTCTAGATCTTTTCCCCCCTTTTCTTAGATAGCCCTGGTGTCTAAGGTTTTACTATAACTGAACTGCAGGCGAAAACTGGCTGCTTCCCTCTCTCCAGGAAGGCTTATGTCAGTGTTTGGTCCTGGTTCCCTTGACTGTCAACAGTCTGGACAACACCAAGACCTTTGTGCCAGCTTCAGCAAGGGCATGGTAGACTGTGATTGGAATTTCCAGTGCAATGGGTCCTCCTTGTCCAAATGTTACTAGAGACTTGCGGTCTTCCATCATGGACATAATAGAAATGAGATCTAGTCTAGTGCTTGGGAAATACTTACTGAGCAGAGCTCTAATTAAACTTTCGCTTATGTGGGGGTTTTTGTGACAAATGTCCCCACAGGCTCAGATATTTGAATATGTAGTCCTCAGTTGGTGGTGCTGCTTAGAGAGGTGGCTCATACTTGCTGGAGGAAGGACATCACTGGGTGTGGGTTTGAGGGCTCATAGCTTTGCCCACTTTTATTTCGCTCTCTGTGTTTAGTGTTTATGGTTGAAGATGCAGCCTCTCAGTTTCCTGCTCCTGCAGCTGTGCCTATTTCTTGCTGCCATGCCTGCCAACCATGATGCATGCTTATCTTTCTGGAGCTGCAAGCCAAAATAAATTCTTTGTTCTATAAGTTGCCTTGGCTATGGTATTTTCTCACAGCGACTGAAAATTGACTGATTTAGCTTGCTAACATAAAGGAGTCAGTACCAAGTAACCAAGCCATTCTCTGAATAAAGAGGAAAGCAAGTTTTTAATGTTTTTCAGGGAGGGCTAGCTAGTGGTCATCTTACTATAAGGGTTTCAGCTGCTTATGATAAGGAGGCTGGAGGAGAATCTAATGAACTCTCATTGCTTAAGCTGCTGCAGCTTCTTAAAATATGCAAAAAGCTCAACTGGCAATCAATATGTCTGCATTTGGAGCTGAATAGAGCTTTGCCCAAAGAATAAGGCAGCCAAGGAGAAGCTAGAGATGCCATGTCTTTTTATCCCTTTCCAGACAGAAGCCGCCAAGGCCACACAAAGCTAAAGGGTTTGGTTTCTTCTTGGGAAGCACATATTTTTCAGCCTCTCTTGCAGCTATGATGTTGGCATGATGTGCTCTGCCAATCAAAAGAAACTCCCTACGACTTAGGTTGGAAAGAGAGCAGCACAAGAAAGGAATTTCAGGGCATACCACATTCCTGTCAAGGGAAGTAGCAGCAGCTTTCTTGAGGCACTGGCAGAGGTTTTGACAATGTGTGCCCTCTAGTGTGCTGTTGGAATGCGTACTTAGGGGAGCTGCTGGGACCTCTCGGTCTGGGGCCACTGTACCTCCCAGATGGTCTTTGGATAGGAGTTAAACTTTTTAATTTTCCTAGTTTACAGCATTCTGAGTTTCAACTGCTATGATCCCTATGGAGTTTTAATACCTTCTTATCAGCTCCGAACAAGCACCGGTGCATCTAATCATGCCCTTCAAGACTTCCAACAGGCCATTTAACATCCTCCAGAACACACTGTCATAAACACACTCAATTTTCAGCCAGTCTGAGCTTGCTATTTGTCAAGTGCCATTTTAAAAAAATGTTTATACCTACAATGATTAGCTTTAATTGTCATCTTGACACAACCCGGAATCACCTACAGAGAATATCTCATGAAGGATTGCCTAATTGGTCTGGCCTGTGGGCGTGTCTGTGGGGGATTGTCTTATTTGTGTTAACTGATGTGAGAAAATCTAACACACTGCAAGCTGTGGATGGTACTATACACATAGGCCCACACTACTTAAGAATAGAGTCACTGAGTTGAGCAGCAACAAGGAAGCCAGCATGTATGTATTCATTTCTCTCTGCTCTTAATTGTGGGTGTCTTTAGTTGCTTGGAGCTCCTGCTTTGAATTACCTGAAATAATGGACTAGAATTGTAAGCCAAATAAATCCACCCTCCCTTGTTTCTTTTCTCTTCTTTCTTTCATTCTTTTTTCTTTTTTTTTTCCTTTTTCTTTTTGGCCAAGGTATTTTATTAAAGCAACAAAAACAAAACAAGGGCACTAGTTTTTAGATTCAGCTCAGTGGTAGTGCTCTTGCCTAGCCAAGTCCTGGCTTCCACCCACAGCCCTGCAGCAAAATGAATTTCACACATCAGCAGTTCCATGGGTTTGTGAAGCCTGTCTTGGTGGTCTTACTATGGTCTCAGCCTTTATGTGACCATGTAGAACTTCTTTTCCTTGTATTGCAATCTTTTGTTCATGTAACCATTCATACATTAATCCATTAATTGTTGTTGAGAAAATGCAATGTGCCAAGGTGCGGAGCTCAAATCCGTGTGATGAACAGGAACTACCCACGTAAGGGATGGAGGAGAGCCTGTTGCTATGAGCGTTAGTGTGGAAAGCTGCTAGGTGTAGTCACGGAGCGTATCACACCAGCAGAAGGAAAGCACACGGGCTAGGGATGGATGGCACATCCACCTGCCCTTTTCTGTATGTGTTCTGGAGCCCGTGGAAATTTGACTCTGTGCTTTCTGTTCAGCAGAACCAGAAACAGAGTGGACAGTCAATGACAATTTGCTGAATTAAGAAACGAAGGGTCAAATCTGTGACTTCTTTTTGATGCCTGAGCAACAAGAGACAATTTTGGCTTAAAATTTTATATTCATCCATTCAAGACTAGCATATAGTAAATGCCTGTCATTACCAATTCAAATTTCCCCTTTCCTCATGCTGGTAATTCAGTGTTGCATTGATACAATCACGTTAGTTCAACACCACAAGTGGGTGATTACTCAGCTGTCGCTGGTTTGTTTATCTTTGAAAGCTTATTAACACAGCAAATATTCCCAACCTTCCTCGCTCTCTGATCCTGACACCGCATCTTCAGAAATCAGCTCTCTGACATATCCTAATATAGTAGTCTGAGCAAAATAAGGAAAATAATCTTCTGATCACGACACAGGAAACCAGTGGCAGTTACCCCTTCAGACCTCTTAATCACAGCTACAGAGCCACCTTCAGGTAACCTAAGAATCAAACGAAGCAAAGCAGACATACTTTAAGGAATTGTGTACAATCGCATGGGCCCCAATGGGGGCTTCTACACATGTGGCATCTGGAAGAGAGCCTTCATGGTGAGGTTCTGACCAGAAGCACTCAGGTTTGGACTTTAAACAACATGGACTTTAAATGCAAGCCACTGCTCCTTTGGACAGTTTGGAAAAGCCTCTCCTGCGATCAGACAGCAATGATTTTCCTTTGATTTGGTACCAAAGTAAAGCTGAATTTTAATCACCCCCTTAATTCTTAGCTTCACAGAGAGTATTAGGGATATCTCTCTGATGTTTTCAGTGAACCAGAGGCTCAGATTCCCTGTCATCTTCAGCCAAGGACAAACTGTAATTGGCTAGACCAGCAAATTGCTTTTCTTATTGGAAACTGCTATTGGCACATTAGATTGGAAGTAAAATCCTGACTGCATGGATATAGTGTGTCTTTTGACCATGCATCTGTAAGGGAAGCATTTTTCTAAACTAATTTTTATAGAGATAATTCAGTTTGTGACACTGAGGGCTAAAAATTTAGGCGATTCCTGGGGATGATTCAGCTGTCAGTGTTTTTCTCCAGAATTCTTGCAATTGCCTCTTTCGCCCCACCTTAATCGTGTGATGGCATCCATCCTGTAAGGAGCATCCTTGGTGGATATAAGTGAGCAGTCTTCTTAAGAAAAAAGTGAAAACTGAAAGGAAGAATCTGCCATCATCACCAACACTGTTCTTTGATGGCAGACAGGGGACTTTATATTATAGCCATCAATCACCGGGGGGGGGGTCCTGACTGTCTGCTATCCAGTCTCAGCTAGACACACTTCTGTGTGTCTGCAAGGCTTATTTCTAGGGGTTATAGATGGTTGGCTCTGTGCTCCATTTTAGGGCAGGCTTCTGGCAACGGGAGACTCTTTACTAGTCTGTATGAAAGGCATTCTGAACCATTTTTTAATTAGCAAGAGAGGCATTGCAAGTCTCTGATGCAGAACAAACCGTTCTTTAGGTGTGACCAGTCATTCCTAGATGAAGCAATGGGCTAACTTTGTTACATCAAAGATTGGGAAACTTGAGAGGGTGTGTGTTATATAATTCTATTGATTTTCAAAATTCCCCACTCGTCCATATCCATAGCAGAGATAAACATGGGGAGTACACCCCGGCATAGCAGACACAGCAGTTTGGAAGTAGATTCTCCAGAAAGATCAGGGTCAATGAAAAGAGCAAAACCAGGCATGGTTGTCCATGCCTGTAATCCCAGCATTAAGGACGCTGAGACAGGGGTTTGCTATAAGTTCCAGGTCAGTCTTGGCTATAAAATGAATGCCTTTCTCAAAAAAAAAAATGAAATAGTGTTAAGATTATATGACTAATGTGATTTTCCTGAGAAACTTGGCATTCACCAAAAATCTAAGGGGAATTCTATCCTCAAATGGGATATTAAGAAGTAAGTTCAGCCATGCCACCCAGTTCTGGTCTCTCTGTGTCCTCTCAATCAGGGAATTTTGAGGTTAGCCTGCTGCAGTTTTAGTTCAGGGACACCAATTACAACTGTGACCTTGGGTGAACATATTTGGCCTCAATTGCTTTAGAATTAAAATGGGAGTGATAACAGTCTCTGCTGCATTTTGAGGAGGGTGAAATAGTATCTGTTAAACATTTAACACACAGTACATGCATAAAGGAAAAACTCAATAAAAGCAATTGTTTTCCTTGATCTTGTAACTTATTCATATAGAGAAGTTGGGATTTGTCTTATCACTGTCTGCATGTCTGCATTCCTGATGTCCAGAGTACCCATCTGTTGTTCTGGTGTTTGCCAGGTATTGGGTGGACCATAGCTCTCATGATAGTGCCTGCAGGATCCAGGAGACTGAGAACATCTGTAAAAGGGTGTCCCACAAGACAACCATGAGAGGATATCTTTGTGTGTTGTGGTGGGAGTTAAATTCCTGTAAGATATGAAATGGAATGTCAAAATGTAGGATACCTTTGTGGTATACGGTGGATTATTTTAGTTAAAGATCAGAAGATCAAGATCATCTATGGTTATATAGTGAGTTTGAGGCCAGCCTGGACTACACTGGACTACACACACACACACACACACACACACACACACACACACACACACACAATCTCAAGAAAATCGTTGGATATGGAGCTATCGGAGTGTCACTCACTGTTGACTAGCCTGGCTGATGGAGAAGGACACTCTTTTGGAGAAGGAGTGCAGTTCTATTTTTGAATCAAAGCTGTTGCCTTAGAACCTAGATGCTCAGTAAATGTGGATTAATGAATGAAAGAATGACTAAAGGGACCCAAGAGGTAGAATTTCTATGTGTAAGATGGGGGCTCCATGGAATCAAGCTGTTACTTATTCATGAATGGACTCACCCTTCCGTCATCACGCTTAAGGAACCGAGATAGAAGTAAGGCTTTCTGTTTCCAATGCTTAGATTTTCGTGGAAAGTCAACAACTCTGATTTTGTACCTGGAGATGCTCTTTTGACTTGGAGTAGTTCATACACAAGTCTGGGAAGGCTGTCCAGAGGTCTCACATAGCACTACGCCCTTGCTCATTGTATTGCATCCAACATGTGGTTGTTTCTCTGTGGTGTTGACTGCAAGCCCCTGGTGCTACTGATCCTTGCATCCTTCCTCATGATCCTCAACATATTTTCCTAGTAAATACTTATACTAGATATGGATGTTTTGGACTGATGTAGACATAGAAGTACCTAAATTTCTGAATTGTGGAACAGAATTGTTATAGTTCAAGAGAGAAGTCCCAGGCAGGGTGCCAGCTCTTGAGAGGAACAATTTCAGGAGCTCAAAGTGCCTTTTGCTATTGATGGTAATTCGGAATCCATGGATCAGTGCCTCCCTGGTCAGTGTCAAGGGAAGAGTTAAGGAAGTATTTTTATACATAAACATCTTAAATTGCCTGAGTCTGTCTCCTTAATGATGAGACCATGATATTAATGAACCAGTATGAAATTGCATAGTGTTTTTTGACTCTCAGGAAGTTTCCATGTCCTCTAGAGGTGGATGTTTGTACTGAGTTTTAAGATGCTAATGAGAGACACTTCAAGCATAGTGTTCTGACTGAGGTCACAGAAGTAACCAAGGTTCAAAGCATTGTGGTTTGAATGTAAAATGTCCTCCACAGGTTTAGGTATTTGAACCTTTGTGATGCCCTCCACCATCCTAACTTTTGTTAGGGAATGGTGTGGTCTTTAGGAGGTGCAGACTTTGATGGAAGAAGAGAATGGATAAGGGTGGTTCTTGAGAGCATGGTCCCACCACCCTTGGCCTTCTGTGTCCTGAGTGTGGCTGCAATGTGGCCATCAAGCCTTCTCTTCCTGCTACCATGCCTTCCCTGCATGTTTCTTTTCTTCAGCACCATGCTGGTCTGTATGGTTCTGGGACACCTAAGTAACAGACTCTGTCCTGTTAGTTGTTGTCAGAGTGTTGCGTTATAGCAATGGAACAG
>NC_022009.1:63324273-63364839 GCF_000317375.1 Microtus ochrogaster | reverse complement strand
ACTTAGCCATTACTTTGGTTAACTGGAAATGGTCAGAGACCAAGAACAATGAGTATTTTTTATAATGAGAATGATCTCATAGGAAACCTGTAATTTGCTACTCCTCTTCTTCATGATAATGAATATTCATATTTATGAAATGCTTCTGAAGAGGTTAAGGCCTGTCTAGATAGAACTGTACTCCCCAATTTGCACTATTCTCTAGTCTGTACAATGAAAGAGGGAGATGAGATGGTTACTGTGTCCTTAGCTCTGACACCCTCGGGGTCTAAGGCTTCCTGAACTCTGACTCTTTACTTCTAGGATTACTTTAAGAACAAATACTCACAGGAAGAAAGATGTACATTGACATCATGCTGCATTTGTTTCCTTTCTTGTTGCTTTGACAAAATGCCTGGCGGAAACAATGTCAAAGAAGAACGTTTCTTTTAGCTCAGTGTTTCAAGGGATTTGCCCATCATGGTGAGGAAGGCACGATGGAGCTTGTGGAAGAGGGAACGTGAGGTGCCATCTGGTCCACATGGTAGCAGACAGAGAGAGGACAGAGAGCTAGAACAGCTTGACTAGAGTGGGTGTGACCTTCAAGGGCCCTTCCTTAGTAGCCTGTTTTCACCAGCCAGACCCCACCTCCCCAAGGCTCCATAGCCTTCAAAGGACTGTCACAAACGGTGGAACAGGTACTGAAAATGTGAGTCATAAGAAGATTTCAGGCAAAGGCCATGATGTGACCATATACTCATCTTTAAAACAGCCAATGGATCTATAACTGGTTGATTGATGGATTATGAGGACTACTGCACCCTCATACTTTCTGTCGACTCTGGAACTCAGGACAGATTGAGATTGCGCAGTAGCACTGGCACAGGTGGACGATGTGGAAGGAAACTCCTAGGAGATTGCTGTCTGTCCACCCTCAAGCTCCTCATCTCCATCCTCGCCATGCGGTGGCTTGATTGGCTCAAAACCAAGAACACTTGGCTTCACCACCATATGGTTTACCCGGCTCCATTCTGTGTGATTTAAATCATTCAGTCACAAAACTTGAAGCTTATAAGTTAGTGGAGTGATCATCTGTTGGGTATTTTGAGTCTCTGAGACTTCCAGTGTGGTCCCAGCATGTGGATCAAAAGTCCAGACGCAGAAGCAGCTTAGCAGACACTCCTGCAGCTGAGTCTGCTTTCCTGGACCAGAACTTTGTGATCAGCCAGTATGGTGAGAATGGATGACGTATTGCCTGGGCGGAGCCACCCTGTGTCCCTCTCCCAGGGACAGATGGGATCTTAGACTAGGGAGAACGGCATTTACCACTTTGATGACCACATGACACTTCAACCAAATCTTAGGAAAAGTTAGACTTGAACGTTATAGAGAGATGTATTGAAAAATTTGCCAGCTGGTTCTCCCTGAAAACTGATCATTTATAGAGCGGCTAAGAGTGACATTGTAAATTAGGAGGACAAGGGCAAAAATTCTACCATCCAGATATTGATTCTACTTTAAATGGCAAAATCTAAAAGTTAAATGAGAAGTGATATACAGCGCAAAGGAAGCACAAACCCCAAGTATTTCTTAGTGGCTGGAAATGATGCATGCTATTTTCAATAATAGAGACTTGGGTGTGAGTTTGTGAGGTGTAGATAATGTATAGCCAGAAAGTCTTGGCAAGATTTCCTAAGTAAGGAAATATATACCTGTATTTTAATATGATTGAAC
Source organism: Microtus ochrogaster (assembly GCF_000317375.1). NCBI lineage: Eukaryota > Metazoa > Chordata > Mammalia > Rodentia > Cricetidae > Microtus > Microtus ochrogaster. Next base: position 63,363,126 of record NC_022009.1, on the reverse strand, counting down.
ATCAACACGAATACATGCAAGATGGAAGAGCAACAGACAACACTGCTAATCATGCCCGCCTTTTCTCATTGTGAAGACAAACAATTGCATGAGATAAAGATGGATTGAATCCTGTGCCTTGCTTTTATAAAGTAGCAGAATGCAATTATTTTCAAAGATGATGAAGATATACACGTCAAAGTGCAGTCAAACATGACAGCCATTAAATGCTTGTTTGGAAGATGGCTGTTAATTATAGAGGGTATTAGATACAGTTGGATTGAGAAGGATTATTGGCCAAGTCAACAAAATTACTCTCAAGACTAGCTTCATGCTATACTGGGGAATTTAATCCGATTGTATATTTTCAACTACACACAGACCTAGGGCTTAGACTTTCCTGCCTGGGCCCATGCTCAGCAGCTGTGTCTCTTTGAAAGGAGTGTTCTCATGGCCACTGAGGTTTATGGAGTGCAAGCTGTCAGAAAGGTTGCTGATGCTGAAGAACTATTCCCAGAAGCTTTCTGCCAAGTTAGAGCACTGATGGTGTAGAAACAAGCAATATGGGAAAAGCAAGGGTAGATGGAATTTGGGAGTTATGCCAGGATTGGGTCTCAGGCTCATAGGTGTGGGTTCTCTTTCTTGGAAAGTATTGACAAGAAGGAAGCAAGCTTCCAGTTCTGCAAGCTCTGGTTGCTATGGACTACTGAATGCTAAGAGGTCAGTTAGAATTGTTGTTTTCCAGTGCTAAGCAATGTATATGTGCCTTGTTTAGTGTCTGTTTTTCTTATGTCCCTGTCTTAGTTAGGGCAACTATTTCTGTAAAAAGACACCATGATCACAGCATCTCTTATAAAGGAAACATTTAATCGCGGTGACTCGCTTATAGTTCAGAGGTTCAGTCCATCACGGCGGAGAGCATGATGGCATGCAGGCAGTCATGATGCTGGAGAAATTGCTGAGTGTCCTACATCTTGCAGGCAACAGGAAATCAACAGACACACTGCGTGGTATCCTGAATATATGAAACCTCAAAGCCCACTCCTCAGGGACACACTTTCTCCCACTCCAACAAAGCCACACCTCCTAATAGTGCCACTCACTATGAGATTATGGGATTATGGGGGCCAATTGTATTCTTAATATCACATTTTCCTTCTCAGGCATTGAGAGTCTGAAGACTTAGCTAAGATTACATGGTTAGAACGTGAACTTATGGTGGCCCATTGTGCGAGCTACTCCTCTCTTTCAGTGGTGAAATAAAAACCAGACAAAAAATATGTAAGGAAAAAAAAACTCATACCGCAGGTAGCCACGCTTGTGCCAAAATGCCAACATATGTTCAGAAAAAAAGAGTTAAATATAAGTAAAAAAAATTCAATGTTAAGAATTCAATGTTAAAAAAAATATGTAAGGAGTGACTAGAGGGCTTATTTTGGGTTATAATTTGAGAATAAAGCCCATGATGGCAGGGACGGCACCATGGAGGAACACACAGGCATTTGGTCATGCTGCATCCACAGTCCGAATGCAGATGTGGATGCTGGCACTCAGCTAGCATTCTGTTCTCCGCCTCATTCAGTCCAGGACCCATTCACTGAGCAGTGCTCCCCACAGTCCAGGCGAGTCTTCCCTTCTCAACCTAACTCCCTTCTCAAGACGCCTCCTCGTGGGGTGTACAGGTCCCCTCCTAGGCTAGTCTAGATCTTGTCACCATTTGAATTGGTCTGTGACTAAAGAAATGGCATGATTTCTGGTCTTTCTGTACTAAAACCAGATAACCTCAGTAAACAAGGATGGGATTCCTAACCCTTAAACTGATAGAGAAAGAGCTCAGAGCTGGAGATATCTATCCTCATGCTAGGGACTGTCTTCTTAAGTCAGAAGGTTATGTTCAGTACAAGATACAAACGACAGAGAGGTTCTTTGTCTAAGGCTCTGCTACCAGGTGCTTAACACATAGAAAGACTACATTACTATATATTAACACATGGGAAGACTATATTACTATATATTAACACATAGGAAGACTACATTACTATATATTAACACATGGGAAGACTACATTACTATATATTAACCCATGAGAAGACTACATTACTATACATCCAGAAACACAAAAATCAAGATGGCAGCTTTAAATCTTTAAAAAATGAAAACATCTTCCAGGGGTAAGTTTATAATTTTGGCCCAAGGCTGACACCTTGTGGAAGTCTCTGGTAATTGTGAGCTTATTTCCTGGTCTAGGTACAGTGGTTAAATCCTGGCAGGAGAAGGAAAAGTGTGCTGGCAACTTATACCAAAGACAAGCGGGCAAAGCAAAGCAAAAACAAAAGGTAAACAAACAGAACAAAACAAAAACCAGTTGAATTTTTAAAGCCTTTGGGGAACTTATTTCAGAATTTAATATGAATTTGCTTTTATTATTTACTTGCTTTTAGTATTTTTCCAGCAAAAAAAAAATGACCAATTTATAATTTCTAGGTTCCTTTTCAGGCTGTATAAACCATAGACCTCCATTTTCTGCTCTACATGTATTCTTGGGCCAGCTCTGCAGCCGATGACCGACCATCCGACTCCCCATCACTGGCTGGCTGAATGACAACACAACACAGAAGCCAGTAACAGTGCTGGAAAATCGCTCAGTTCTCGGGTGGCCGTGGCCGAGCATTGAGCAAGCCCAGGGTCCTCGTCATCACAGAGCCCTGCCTCCTGGCCTTTTGCTAGTTACCTTCATGTCCACAGTATCTCTCTAGTAAATATATGTTCTTTGCTAGCAGATATGAATCACAACTTTAAATTGCCTTTAATGCAGCCGCTGTAACCATTTCCCTTTTTCTTAAAACCCCATCTTTAAAAATGAGGAAATAAACTGGGCCATGGTGGCGCATGCTTTTAATCCTGGCACTCAGGAGGCAGAGGCAGATGGATCTCTGTGAGTTCGAGGCCAGATTGGTCTACAAGAGCAAGTTCTAAGACAGGTTTCAAAGCTACAGAGAAATCCTGTCTCAAAACAAACAAACAAACACACAAAAACACAAAAAAGAAAGAAAGAAAGAAAGAAAGAAAGAAAGAAAGAAAGAAAGAAAGAAAGAAAGGGAAAAATGAGAAAATAATCCTGCTTGGGTTGATGTTGGCTCATAGCAGCTTCGTGAGTGCGGACTGGGGTGAGCATCGGTGGCCTGCCTTAACCATGCATCAGAACATCAAACTCCTGTTTTCCTTTACCCAAGTGGCTTTCATGAAAGTCTCCCATGCAGACCATGGCAAAACTCCTTTACAACCCATTCCTTGGGTAGCTCCCCATGCATCAACACAGGGCCCAGGCTTTAACTTGATCTACACTGATCTGATGCTCTTTGGATTAAGACTTCGAGGGATAGAATAAAGCAGGAGGAACTAGAAAAGACCCAGTGATAACTGTTATAAGTCTCTGGGCAGTTTCTTTGAAAGAGAAAGGAATGACTCAGCTCAGTAGTTTCCCATATGTCTGCAAATTGCATACCAAGAGATGGTGACTTGATGTGCTTTGGGATGCCTACTTACATCCAGGTGTGTCTACAGGCAGCAAGGGGAGAATGTGCCTGAGGCCCCAGAGAATCCCAGTTGGCACTTCTAAGTACCCTGTACCAGTGGTTCCATCAGGAACACATTTCTTAACAAGAGATGCTTTGCGAACTCCTTCACCAATGGCCTTTGGGATGCCGGTCCACCATGGACATGGTCTTGACTACTATATATGCAGATGAAGGGGCCTGCACCAGCCCTATGACTGCTGGATTCGGTTTCAGTTCCCCACTCATGCAGAGGACTGCTGATCACTACTTTTTCTGTGAGTCTACTCCTAAATGAATAAACTTTTATTGTACTCCAGTCTGGGCTAGTGTGGGACTATTTTATTATAAATTGCAACAAAGAAATATGACAGTAGGAGAGAATTTGTCACCCGATGCACTGCGGTCCCAGCTGAGGTTGTCTTGTTCCAGGTCATGCCATAAACAGGCGTTTTCTCCAATCCACCTAGTAATAAACACTTCTCACATTTCATGCTATCGTGGATGGTTTTGTCTCTGGTTTAAGCTGAAGTATAGTCTGGTGTTCTTGAGTGAAGAAAGCAGGTGCTGATGCACTGGCTGTGAACTTCTGAGGCGGCACTGTGAGAACTAAGATTCTACTCTTCCTAAGTTATCCCTTGTGATTGTTAGTGTTCATTGTCAGCTTGACAAAATGACCTAGGAAAGGAATCTAAGTGAGGGATTGTGTAGAGCAGGTTAGCCCATGGGCGTGGCTAAGGGGGAATTCTCTGGATTATTTTAATGGAGGTGAGAAGATCTACTCACTGTGTGTGGCACTGTTTTCTGGGCAGGGGATCCTGGATTGCATGAAGGAAGCTGAGCACTAGCAGGCATGCGTCGATGCACGAATTTCTGCTTTTGACCGTCGATGTCATGTGACTAGCTGCTCCAAGTTCCTGCTGTCTTCACTCCTGCAGGGATGGATTTTAACCTGGAACATGGATGATTAGTCAAATCATCTCTTAAGTTACTCTGCCAGGGTTCCTTATCACAAATAAACTAAGACACCTAGCCTATGGTATATTGGTATAGCAGCAGCACTAGACTAAGATACTAACTGAGAAAAACAGAGAATGAAGTACATTTCTGTCATGTCCAAAAGACCGTGACCGACAACCAGGAGGGAAATATCCTAAGCCTAGTACTGGGCTTCTTATTTCACAACCATGGTTTGTGAGAGGGATATTATTGTCTGTGTAGGGTAACTTAAGCTCAACTCTTCTATATGTAACACACATACACACAAGCAAAGCTTAAAAGATAGCAGAACTTTCTTTCTCTATGTCTCTGTTTTTTCTGAAAAGAGATGACTCTTGGAAGTCAGACGAGCTCCCTCCCCCATCCTGCCACAATGTCCAAATCTTACAGAAAGATGGATGAAACAGAAAGATGTGCCACTGACACCCTGTCCTTCCTCATCCCCCTTGCGCCTGGTGCAGTATCAATGTTCGGTCTATGCCAGCTGCTAGAGGCATGCAGAGATGTAGCCCTGAGAGGGATGTGGGTGCCTGACTTTGTCTGGTTCTGGGGGCTGGAGAAAGCTGGGAACTTGGTTATTTATCCTAACAACAGGAAAGAGATCATTGACCAGCCTTCCTCTTGCATGTGCTGTTGGGATTCTATGCTTTTCCCATGTGTGAACCTTTAGAACTGTTTTTGTAGTTTCTTTCCTGGTGGCTTCTCAGGGTTATGTTAGAGAAAGGGAAAAATGAGCTGAGTTTGATGGGGATTAAAATGACTGTATTATATTAATAATTCTACAGCCTAATGAACTGTCAAATCAAAGAGTTTTATTAAAGGTTACATGTCCCTTCCAACTAGAAACTTTGGCTCTGAATTTCTTTGAGGTTTTCTCAAATGGTCTGGTTTTATGCAAAAGAGCTTTCTTTTTAAAAGATATATTTTATTAATTCTTTAAGAAGTTCATACAATGTATTTTGATTATATTTTACCTCTCACTACTCCCTTTACCCTCCCAGGCCCTCACTCCCTCCTCTCCACTCTTAAAAGAATAACACGCTAGTCTGCCTTGTGTTGTACATCCACTCATAGGCGTGGGGCCATCCCCTGGAGCATGGTTGACACATCAGTGACCATTTCTTAAAGGTAGCTGATTCTCCATCCCCCAGATGCTATCAATTGCCAACAGCTTCTCAGGGTTGGGGTCTCCTGAATCCATGATGGGATGGCTTTGTATTGTGCAGACCTTTATGTCCCACAGCTGCTGCGTGCTCATGAGTGGAATGGTCCCATCATGACCAGAAGATGCTGATCTTCTCTAGTCCTCCCTAACCTCTGGCACCTTCAATTTTTGTGCTTCCTCTTCCTTAAGCTTGTGTGTGTGACAATACAGATATGCCATGTGTGTCTCAGAACTCCACTGACATTTATTCTTTGCCCTTTGACCAGTTCTGAATTTCTGATTAACCACTGTCAAAGAAAGTTCTTTGAAGACATCTGAGAACTGCATCAATCAATAGGTAGAGAGATATAAATTTATAGGAAACTCTAATACAATGTTCATTTAGCAGGATAGTGGCAGGAGGCTCACCCCTGGGGCCTGTGAACTCCCAGACCTTGGGTTCTTGGTTAGATTGACATTGCGAAGCATGCCTTTTCTACTGTGTGACCTTAAATCAAGTCATAAAGCAACTGGTTACCCTGTAGCATTGTAGTCACTATTATACCCATAGCCATGCCTCATCAGGCTGGTTATTGTAGTGCACAGGGTTCACAGCAGGATGAGACTGTTTATGACTTCCCACCCCTAGCAGCCTGCATAGCACCTTCCAGTAACATGATAGCCAGACAGCATGGAGGAAGCTTCCTGGTTAGTAGCAACTTCATGTCTCCATGTACTGTGACTCGCGTGTCTTTAACAAAAGGGTATTGTCTTCAAGTTTTGGGGACCAAACAAGAACAATAGCGACAGGCTGTATTGTTTTAGGAGTCTTATAAACCTCCTAACCAACAACTATAGGCGGGGAAAGCCTACACCCAGCTTTTTATTTCACATGGCTTCTTGGAAGAGCATCATCTCTGGAGAGGAACTCCAACTAACCTTGTGAGTGAGGGAGTGAGTGTGTGTGTGTGTGTGTGTGTGTGTGTGTGTGTACCTATCATGTTATAGCAGATTTCTGTATCTTTTTCAAATATTCTTAGTGTCTACTGTTCCTTTCCTTGCTCCTTCTGTTCTACCAGCCTATCTCTCTCTCCACTTAAGCCCCTAAAAACTCCCTGTTGGGCCTTTAGTAAATGTAATGAACATGATTCTAGGTGTATTATCTACACTGAGGACCCATAACCATCTCTAGAAGAGAATCAAAGTGCTTCATGTAGGAGAAAAGGACATCTTTATAGTGTCCACCAGCACTCCAGGGTGCTATACATAGGCAAAGAGCAATGTCATGGTGTTGACCAACACTCCACAGGGTGCTGTACACGGCAAAGAAACCATCATCACAGTGTCCACCAACACTCCAGGGTGCTGTACTTGGGCAAAGAGAGAATTGTCATGGTGTACACTGCATTCCCTACACAATAGAATGCCTTGCTTGGAGGCTTCCAAAGCCCACAGGAAGACCCGACATTCCAGCTGGTAGATCAGAATGCAGCTCTCACCTACAGCTCCAGCACCATGCTCCCTGCCATGATGATAACGAAGTCTCTGAAACTGTAAGCCACTGCCCAATTAAATGCTTTCTTTGATATGAAAAGAAAAGGAATGCCTTAAATTACTTTTTGAAAAAGTTGCACATTCAAATGACTGTGAGTATTGATAGCTTGCTCAGGTCTATTCCTAGAGATCTAGGAAGGTCCCAATAAGAAAGAGTGACATTCTGAAAGTCTGGAAGAAACAGCCTACACTTTCCTCCCAGCGTGACGTGAACACGGGGATAGCTCTACTCGGGGAATGTGGTGTGAAGAGGCTCTGCTAGCAGAACTGTAGCCATAGAGAAGGAGACCAGAATGGGAATGATGACACTGACCCTGACCCCCAGTGTCTTGCCTCCTCTCACACTTTCAGACTCTGTCCTGATTAGACCAAGGAGGTGAGACAGTTCAGAGGCATTGTCTACTCCCTAGATGCTGTTCTAGACAAGACCGAAAAGTTTAGAGACAAGGTGAGACACATACCTCCTTGAGATATTTATGAACAAAAATCTTAGCTACAGTGAGAAACACTGTTGGGAATTGTCTTTTTGCCAGGTGCAATGAAGATGAACCAGAATGGCAGAAGTATGAGTGCTAGGCACATTCACCGGTAGCTGGGGCTTGGCCATCTGAGTAATAGTCTGCTCCATGCTCAGATATAGCGGTGACAGTTTGTATCAACTTCTCATTTGCTCTTAAGTCTATTCTTGCTGTTAAAATCTCCAGTTTTTAATAGGTTATATAAAGTAGGTATATTAGATAAGCAGATTGTAGGTAGATAAGTAGATGTTCAGATAGATGTATGGTTATGGGAAATGCCCTTGAAGTTAGTAGATTCTTCACCAGTCACCTGCAAGTCAGAGACCTTGGATGCTAGCAACATGACTGAGAGCATCTCTAACAGATGACAGACTCAGAATCAAGGAAACGGTATTAACTCTGGGTCTTGAGGTTAAAGGCCTGAGCATCCACAGAACCACTACTGGAATTGCTAGAGTCCAGGGGCTGATGAAGCTTCAGGTCTATTGTTCAAGGACAGGAGGAGGATGTCCCAGCTCCAGGACATGGTGAATTCACTTCCCCTTAGCCCTTTGGCTTTACTTGAGGCCCCAGCTGATTTAATAGTGTCTGCTTCCTTTTAGGGCAGAGCATCCCCTCTCATTCTACCTGATAAACACTCTCCCGAAACATGCAAGATAATTCTTTACCACCTATACAGGCATCTCGCGGTCTAGTCAAGCTGAGACCTAAAGTCAGACATTATAGCACAGAAGCCATGTGGCTTAGAGAATGGAAGTTGGGGGCTTTGGATAAGATAGATCCGGGTTAGAGACCTCTCATCATTGGGCAGGATAAATCCAGGTTAGAGAACTCCTACCATTGGATAAGAGAGATCTTAGTTAGAGACCCCCTCTCCACCATAGGATAAGATAGATCTGGGTTGGAGACCCCCATCATTGGATAAGATAGGTCTGGGTTAGAGACCCCTCCCACCATTGGACAAGATAGATCTTGATTAGAGACATCCCCACCGCTCTTCAGCTGGATGACCTTGGGCTTTGTTTCTCTCTGGTAAATGGAGACCCATCCCCATAATAACTCTTTCGTGTAAGTTTGTAACAAAAGAAGGGCGTGGAGTTTAGCATCCTGCCCCGGGCTCAGCCCAGTGTGGAGAAGCGCTGTGCTATTCCTGGTGGAGGAAGGAGAATCAGAATGTGTGCTTTAACCCCAGCTTTTGAGGTTTCTTTGAGGAGTCTCCAGTTCTTCCTTATAACAACTAAGACATAGAAGACTCCCCTGCTGTTGAAAACCCTAGATGAGGCCAGGCTGTGGTAGTGCAACCTTTAATCCCAGCACTTGGGAGGCAGAGGCAGGTGGATCTCTGTGGGTTCGAGGCTAGCCTGGTCTACAAGAGCTAGTTCCAGGACAGGCTCCAAAGCTGCAGAGAAACCCTGTCTTGAAAAACCAGAAAAAAAGAAATCCCTGGATGACATAGAACAAAATATCTGTAAAACTCCTCCATGACTTAGCACAAAGCAAGGTCACCACCTCCTTCTGGAAGCCAGCCTCTCACTTACTTTGCCTCCTGGGTCCTGAGTTGTTCTTACTCAAGTGCTTTAACTAAGTAGAGGCTTTAATAATTTGGTGGACTTTATAAAGGACGTAAAATATATTTCATCTTTAGGAGCTAACATGGATGCTGTTTATCATGATCTCTGAAAAGTTCCATACAGGGACTCAATTACAAAAAACTCATAGCAGGAGCTTCTTGGGCAGTTATAAAGGAAGGATGTGTATATCAGTCCAACATTATTTATGATGTGGAAATCTTAAACCCCTTCAGCGCTACACATAAGTCAATGGAATGCTTCCTCCCAAGCCGTGTACAAATTAATGCTAGAGAACAAAAAATAATGCTGGTAATGATTTATTGACACAGATTTGAGTTACTAAAGCCAGACAGATGAAAGACATTACTTTGATTGTGACCAGATGAAGGACAAAGAAAATCCAAGCCTGAAGAAGACTTTTTGCTGCGGTCTCAAAGCTGCCTTTCTGGTGACCTATAACCTACCCCACACGCATCCTCACCCCCCACTTATACTTCAGGGTTCTGACCTTGATGGCTCTGTTTCCTATCCCTCAGAACTGGTTCATTTGGCTCTATCTACTTCTCCCCTCCCCACTTAAAAAAAAGCTTAAGTCCATTTGTTTTCAAAACTTGGCATACATCGGATATTAATACAGGTTTGTCCAATGGCCTGATTCATCTGTCCCCTTGAGCTGTAATGAGTTTTGTAAGTACAGGAAGAGGAGCTTGTAGACAGCATCCACACCTTAGCAGCTAGGTTTAAAGTCAGTTCTGCCAACAGAACTTTGGAAGCTTTGTGTAATTGGACGCTGTGCTACTCCCATTAGACTGATAACAACTGTCCCGAGGGAAGAAGGTCTTTCCCCTTGGTGTTGAACAAACACTGAGTGAACAGGTCTGTGTATCATCTATAAATCTGTTTTCTCCCAATGTATCTCATATTTAATGATTGTATTAAGACGTCTCCTCACTTGTAGACCAGCATCACTGTTTCTGCTGGGACTCTTGTGCCGCTGATTTGGATGAGAGATTTGAGTCAATGTTTGTGTTTTCTTAGGGTTTTCACTGCTGCGACAAAACAGCATGACCAGCACACAGCTTGTGGAGGGAAGAGAAGGTTTAATCTTATGCTGTGAGGTGACAGTCCATCATGGAGGGAAGACAGAGCAGGAACTCAAGCAGGGCAGGAACCTGAAGGCAGGAACCTGAAGGCAGGAACCTGAAGGCAGGAACCTGAAGGCAGGAACTCAAGCACGGCAGGAACCTGAAGGCAGGAACCGATGCAGAGGTCATGGAGGAGTGCTGCTCGATCTGATCCTTCCTTGCCTGCTCAATCTATCTATCGTCTTAGAGCAGGCAGAACCAAGTTGCCAAGGGATGGCACCTCCCACTGAGCTGGGCCCTCCCATATCAATCATCAGTCAAGAAAATGTATCACAGGTTTGCCCGCAGGCCATCATGGAAGGGGTATTTATTTAGTAGAGGTTTCCTCTTCAAAAATGGCTCTCGCTTATGCTGTGGACAGAAAACTGACCAGCACATATATGAAAGGTATTTCGCATACTTGACTAAGTGTAAAATTAGCTCAACTTTACTAAACCCTACCTTTATCAACCTAATCAGATATTTTATTTCTATAAGTAATATTTTATTGAATTTTGCGGTAATTTCTGTCAGGATCTCAAGTAGGACCCCCCTCCCAAATCCTCTAATATTTGACCTCACAGGGTATTTCCTGGAAGATCATAGAGGTTATAGGTGGAGAGGCCTTTAACTGTGGTGTCCTCTGATGGTCAGAAGCCATTTTGAATTGTATGGACCCAAGATTGCTGTTCCCTCATGGTGACACACATGTAGATTGTCTGGGGATGACATAAAGATACAGCTTATGGAGTGGGGCACACATGCTCAGGTTTATTCTTCAATCCCTCTGGGAAAGACATTTTCATCCTCCTTAATGAGATATTTGCAAGCAGGTGGATGCAAAATAGTGTTACCGGTAAAGTATAGGTTTCCTACGCAGAGCAAATATCAGTAAAAACAAATTAGTAAACATTAAAGAATTTTCCACAGTGTCTCATATTCTGCATAGGATAGATCTGCACTAAAAATTTGTGCCTTTTATCCCTTTTTTAGCTTTCTATAGGAGTAGGCAAGAATTACTGCTGGAGGCTATTCCCCACTTTGCCCCTGCCTCTCTTCCGAGCATCCTGTATTTTTGTTTGACACATCTGGTGACGCTACATGGGCCAAGAGAGAAAACTATGTGGGCTTTGGTGACGGCGCTACCTTCTGACTGTCATAGTTTCCTGTTTCCTGTTGCTATGGTAAAATAGCTTGAAGAAAGCAATGCCAGAGAGGAAAGGTCTGTGGGGCTTACATGTCAAGGTCACTGTCCAGCATTGCAGGGAAGTCACAGTGGCAGGAACCTGAAGTCGCTAGTCACACTGTATCCACACTCAAGAGCATAGAGCGATGAATATATGCATTCATGCCTGTGGCCAGCTTACTCTCTCCTTTCCATACAGCCTAGGGCCCAACCCATGAAATGGTACTCACATTCAGTGCGGGTCTTTCTACCTCAGCTAACCCAAGTTAGACAGTCCATCATAGGCTTGCCCACAAGCTAGCCTAATCCACACAAGCCCTCACCGAGAATCCCTTTCCCAGTGATTCTAGATACTGTCGTGCTGAGAATTGAAACTGGTGATCACACTGGGCTCATTTACAACATAATCTTGTGCCACGAGGGTCTCTATTTTACTAATTTCCAAGAGCATTAGACATGCATGGTTGCTGCGAAGATCAAATCAAATGGAACAAGTTGGGCTATGGTAGGTAATTGATAAAAATGATGCTGTCAACAGAGGCATTGCTGATGTATGCCCGTGATGTGGCTTAATTGGGCAGAGAACTAAGTTAACTAAGGAAAAACACTGTGCTGTTCATTTCACTGGCGCTGAAAATGTGCCTTGATTTCTTATACAAAACATAATCACCTGAGTGGCATGTTAAAACTCAGATTGCTGAAAATCACTATTATGGAATCTGACTGAGTCTGTATGGAGCAGGGCCCAGGATGTGTGTGCATATTTGTGTATAGGGGAGTGTACACGCATGTGTTCACAGACCAAAGATCAAGCTTGGATATCTTACCTCAGATTCTATTTTTGTCTTTTTGAGAAATAATCTCTCTTTAGACTGGAATTCATATGAAAAGCTAGGCAAGCTAGCCCCTGAGCCCCAGAGGTCCCTCTGCCTACACCTCCTCAGTTCTGGAATTACAGGTGCGTAGCACAAAGATGGGCTTTTAAAACTTGGCACTGGATTGTTTCCAGTTTCTCACTATTATGATATAGCCACAGTGAACATAGTTGAGTAAGTACATTTACACAATAGAGTATTATTCAGCTCCTTAGAAAATGACATGAAATTTGAAGGAAAATTGATAGAACTAGAAGAAAATCATCCTGAGTGAGGTAACGCAGACAGAAAGATACACATGGTATGTATTCGTTCATAAGTGGATATTAGATGTTATTATAAACATGCCACAGTCAATAGAGAGGTTAGGTGAAGAGGGGCCCTAAGGGGAACACATGGATCCCCCTAGAACAGAATAGATTTTATAGCAGGAACTGAGGGTGCGTGGAGATGGGAGGGGCGGTCAGGTGGGAGGGGAGCTGGGGTGGAAGGAGAGGGTAAGGGACAGATGGTTGGAATTGGGGGGCATTTGGGGGTGATGTGGAAACATAGTGCAGTAGAAACTTCCTGGAATGTATGAAGATGACCCTAGTGAGGACTCCTAGAAATAGATGGGGGGGGGGTTACAGAGTCTCAACTGGCCATCTCTTGTTACCAGGTGAGGCTTCCAATGACAAGACTGGGTTGCATTCAACTGAGTTGTTGGCCAGCGGGGCTCCTATTGAAATTACCAAACAACTCAGGCTGCTGCTGAGACAAAGGATTGCTCTTCACAAACCAACAGTGGGGTTCTATTGCCAAGAACAACACCCACACAACTCATTGAACATGGAGAAGTCCAGCTGGAACCTACACGGAGTATTCATTGCTATATTCTAGTCTATTTGTTGAGGGAAGGTATTCTGTAGGCTGCTTAAAGAGAAACATGGACACCAAACCAGCCACAAAACATTTGACCTACATCAGTCCTGTCTATAAAATATGCTATGGCAATGGTAGCACAGAACTTGTAGGACTTAAGTCCCACTCCTCAAGAAGGAACACTTACCTGACACTGCTTTGGTAACCAAGAACCAGAGACTAAATAGCCCAGAAATCTAAGGCAAAAACCAAACACTACTGATAGTAAAACAAAAAAAAAATCAATAAAATTGTTCCTAATAATATTCTGCTATACTCATAGGTCAATGCCTTGTCCAGTCATCATCAGAGAAGCTTCCTCCTGCAACAGATGCAAACAGATGCAGAGACCCCACAACCACAATATAAAAAGATAGAGAGTCTAAATGGGAGGTCTCTTATCAATTTCCTCCCCTCAGAGCTCAGGGAATCCTGGGAAAGAGGAGGTAAAAAGATTGTAAGAGCCAGGGGGTGGTGGAGGACACCAGGGGAACAAGGCCCTCTGAATCAGCTAAGCAAGGCTCATGTGAATGAACCCACATAGACTGAAGCAGCAAGCACAGGGTGGGTCTGCACCAGGTCCTCTGTACATATTATAGCTGTTAGCTCGGTATTTTTATGGGACTCTTGACTGTGAGAACAGGTAGGTCTCTGACTTTTGTGCCTGCTCTTGGGACACTGTTCCTCCTGTTGGGCTGCCTTGTCCAACTTTGATACATGTTTTCCTTCATCTTAGTATATTTTACTTTGTCATGTTTGGTTGTTTTCTCTTAGAAGCCTGTTCTGTTCTAGTGAGAGACAGAAAAAGAGTGGATCCGGAGGGCCCAGGTGGTAGAGAGGAACTGGAAGGAGTAGAGGGAGGAGAAACTATAATCAGGATATACTGTATGAGAGACGGATCTATTTTTAATAAAAGGGTAAAAATGAAAAAGGAAACAAACATACAAAACAACAACAACGAAAACCCTTGGTGCTGGGGATCAAATTCAGTTCCTCCGCTCAGCACAAGGACTCTACTGAGTGAAACATTTCCCCAGCCCAAGATTATTCTTTTTATTTGTTTATTTACTTATTTATTCTTGAGACAAGGTTTCTCTGTGTAGCTTTGGAGTCTGTCTTGGAACTCGCTCTATAGGCCAGGCTAGCCTTGAACTCACAGAGATCTTCCTACCTCTGACTCCTGAGTGCTGGGGTTAAAGGCGTGAGCCACCACTGCCAAGCTATACCTCAAAAAAAAAGTTCTCAGGTGATGGCAAAAATGTTGATCTGATGACTATGATCTGAGACCTTCTTTTTCAGTACAGTAGAATCTGTTGGCATCTCCATGGTTCTTTTTCCCAACTGGTGGTTGAAATGCTGCCACCTGCTGGTCACAATAGAGACTTTGTAAAAGAAATCAGCTGTAGAAAATGATGACATCTGCAGGGAGCTGTGAAAAATTTTATAAACTGTGTGTTCTATATAAGAATTAGGAGTAGAAAAATGATTTTTGTTGTGATGCAAGGAGGTCATTTCAACTTCTGTGTTTCTAAGAAAAACATTTAGAGCACTCTGAGTGCTCTTTCCAGCCGCAGGATGAGAACCACAGCTCTCGGGGGGCACCAATCTCCTGCTGCTTTCATGCTTCCAAAGCAGACACAGTGGCGGATGCACCTCAGCACGCAGGCATAGTGCTGCTCTCTTTGGAGCCTCTATTTAGTCATCTGTATAACGAGGAGGTAAGATACATCAGAAAGCATTTTCTGGTATTTTCTGACTCTGCGGAGGCTATATTACACCCTGCTTTGCCCCTGAAGGGAGGAAGAATGATGCTTATTAATAGAATGAGCTCTGTTCTTTGACTGCATGCCAGCTTTTTATTTTATAAGACTATCTTCAATGTTTTGGGCCTCATCAGCACTTCTGCCCTTTTTTCCCAGGTCACGGTTTTTATCGTGAGATATCCATAGTTACAGGGCAACTTTTTTTTGCAGAATTGAGATAATCACAGGCATGGAAATAGCTGTTGTATTAGCCTGCTGAGGCTTCCACAACCAAGTCCCACAGACAGGGAGGCTTCACCAGAAATTCACCTCTCATTTTGAGGAGTCAACCTGCTGGTTACTTTGGTCTGAGCTGTCTCTCTCTTGGCCTTGATTTGTGGGTGTCTTCAGGCAGATTTGCTTCCATGTCTGCATCCACATTTTCTCCTTCTATAAGGAAACTAGTCTCTCTAGATTAGTGTCCATATTAGCGATCAGTCTTAACATCTGACTTTAGAAAGGCTGGCTGGCTGACACTTTGAGGCACAAGGAAATCGGGGCTTCAATGTATGAAATGCAGGAGACTTACTTTTAAACTGATGTCCAAATGCCTTTCAAAACCATCTTATGGGGCTGAGAAGATGGCTCAGTAGATAAACTGCTTGCTGACTGTGGTGGTTTGAAAGAAAATGGTCCCCCAAAGGGAGTGGCACTTTTATTGGGAGGTGTGGCCTTTTTGGAGGAAGTGTGTCATTGTGGAGGTTGGCTTTGAGGTCTCTTTTGCCCAAGCTTTGCTCAGTGTGACATTCAGACCATTTCCTGTTGATTGCAAGATGTAGCAACTCAGTTCCAGCACTATTACCATGTCTGTCTGCATGCTGCCATGTCTCATCATTGATAAAGGAGTGAACCTCTGAACTATAAACCACCACAATTAAATGTTTTCTTTTATAAGGATTTCTATGGTCATGGTGTCTCTTCACAGCAACAGAAACTCTAAGACACTAAGCAAGCTAGAAGACATGTGTTCGAGTCTCCAGTATCTACATAAAAATCTACATATGGCAAGTAGCATGTATCTGTAACCCTAATACTAGTAGATAGAGACAAGGAGAATCAGGCAAGTCCTCACTGGCCAGTCAGTCGAGCGTAGCCAATGGGCTCCAGGCTTGGTGACAGACTCTACTCCAAAAATAAGGCAGAGAGTGTGAAGGAAATACTGATGTAGATATCTGGTCTCTACATGTGCATGGACAAACACACACACACACATACACACACATGTACACACACATACATTCACATGCACACATGCACAAATGTACATGTACAAATGCATACACACATATACACACAAACACATGCACGTGCACATACACACAAATGTACACACATGCATGAATGCACACACACATGCATGAATTCACACATATGCATGAATGCACACACATGCATACAGCATATGGACACACACGTGAATGTACACACATACATGCACACACACATGCACTAATGCGCGCACACACACATTCATATCTTTTCATTTTTGAAACAGAATAGTTTCCTCTAGACCTTGTAGCCACCTAACCTTTTTGTTTCTCCGAGTCTCACAGTCTAAAGTCTAGGAGAGCTTCTTCCAGGGATCACTCTATGCCAGACCCCAGGGGGAAGGAATGAGTTAGAGGACCTAGTGTCATTCTAACGCAGTACTTTCTTTACCAAGACTCAGGTATGATGCCCTCTCTCTGGTACTCAGTTTCCTCCTGTGCAAGTGGGCATAACAGGAGTCTAGAGATGCCACAAAGTTAGGAAAGAACTGGCATAAAGCACATAGCGTCCTTAACAATAAAGTTAAGGCAACACACAGTGCACGTTCAGTCTTGCCTGAGGTGGAGTGGGTCTTGTAGAAATGTTTCAGAGTGTTTCACAGACTATGCCATGTGCCTCCTGGACATAGTCTCTGCTGTCCTGCTTCCCTCTGAGTCACATTGCTGATGGGAATATCTAAGACACACCTCTGCCTCCCCACTGCCTCTATGGGAGCCACTCCAAATATCAGTTACCCCAACAACTAACTTCACCACTACAACTCAGGTGCTTTGATGTGAGCTCTGAAACCCCAACATCACACATGTTTGACAAAGCTACCTTCTGTACCATCTTTCAGGAAGACAGGAGATGTAACATCAGGTCCAACATTAGTGTGTGTGAGAGCCAGGGTCAGGAAACTACCTGGGGCAAGCGTTCTCAGTGCCAGAACACTGGGTGGTACGTCCGGGAGTCTTTGCGAGCTCTAATCTTCTTGCTCCACCCTGAGCACAAGTAGCCCAGTGCTTTCTGTCGAAGTCTCTGGTATGAAGTCACCTCTCATAGTGAAGCAATTGCAATAGTAAACAAGTGGAAGCATTAATAAGCTTGGTATGCTTATTAATTAATTAAGCAAAGCTATGCATCATTGCTCTAAAATTTCAATTTATGTTTGTGTGCATATATATTTATATGTGTGCGTATACATGTTTTATAGAGCAAAGTTTATAGTCTGCATATACTTTCTCATGTAGTTTCCACGGCAGCTTACCCTGGAAGCATTTTTGCTATTATTTTGATCTTTGAATTGTATTCTGCACATTTCCTCCTATCCTTCCACTTAGGGTCATTTCAGTTGTTTTTTGTTTTGTAAGTTATAGTGTGATATTGATCTTGGACATTTATTTTCCCGTTACTCCTTCTTTCAAATCATTTCCTTGGGATGAATTTCTGGAACTGGATGTGGACTATTCCATGCAGGCTTTTCAGTGAAGCTCATGTAGTTCTATGTCCCTGCGAAACACTGCACATTCCTGACTCTCCTACTGTTTAAAACCTAGTCTAGCTACAGAGGGGAGAGCGCCCTCTGCTGCTTCAAAGCAGTACTTCGGCAATGTTTTGCATTTCCTTAAGAAATTGAGTCCAATTCTGTGCCAGGATGGGTTCTAACCTCAGATTGGACATTAAACAACGGGAAGAGTGTTCAGCGTATCAACTCACCACAGACTGTACCTACAGAGGGAATCCAGGCACCATTGTTTTCATCCTTTGAAAAAGCCCAAGTTCTAATAACTGGTTGCTGAGAGCTGCTAATGCAAATTCCTGCACAGGAAAGTAAGCTGTGCTACAGGACTCTGCCCCAAGCTTTTGGGTACATCTGTACCCTGCCCTGAGTTTCTGGACCCTCCTTGACCCTGTGCTGAGCTTCTGGAGCCTCTTGGACCCTATCCTGAACTGCTGGACCATCCTGGGCCCTGCCCTGAGCTTCTGGACCCTCCTGGACCCTGTGCTGAGCTTCTGGAGCCTCTTGGACCCTATCCTGAACTGCTGGACCATCCTGGGCCCTGCCCTGAGCTTCTGGACCCTCCTGGACCCTACCCTGAGCTTCTGGGCCCTCCTGAACACTGCCCTGAGCTGTTGGTCCTCCTGTATCCTACCATGAGCTTCTGAGCTCTCCTGAACCCTGACCTGAATGAGCTTCCGGGCCCTCCTGAACCCTGCCCTGAGTTTCTGGACCCTTCTGAACCATGTTTTGACCTTCTGGACCTTTCTGGACCCTTCCCTGAACTGCTGGGGTTCTTCTGGACTCTGTCCCAAGATGCTGGCCCTCCTGGACTCTGTCCCGAGCTGCTGGGCCCTCCTGGACACTGCCCTGAGGTGTTGACTCCTCCACCCTGCTGCCTTCTCTTTCTCATCTGTGCAGGTTTGCCCACTTCAGTGACATTAGCAAGCTGTCCAGCTCTGCGGTTTTGTCCGATGCTCCTGTGAAATGGCGTCCCCATTTTTCTTAGTACTTTAAATTCTAGTTAGCTTTGGTGTCTCACATTAATCCTTTCCTTTCTTCTCTGAGTTTCCTACAAATTTCCATTTTCTACTAGAATATATCCCCCTGACTAGTGTGTGTGTGTGTGTGTGTGTGTGTGTGTGTGTGTGTGCATGTGCACACACATATGAATGCTAGAGGTCAACTTTGGGTCTTTTTCTTCAGGTCCCACTCACCCACCTTTTTGTTATTACTTGTGTACAATTTTAATTAGTGGTATGTTTCTCCAATCTTAAATGTGAAACCCATCAGAACGATCATTTTTATCATAATACAATTTTAAAAGGCCATATAACTTTGGAAATGGTTTTTTCATCTATCATCCCTCAGTACAGCCAAGAGCTGGTGTGGGGAGGATCTGTAGGAGGAGGCCGCTTGTTTGTCCCACCCTCCCAAAGGTAACTTAGCTTTGAAATAACCACATAAAAACTGTATTAATTAAATCACTGCTTGGCCCATTTGCTCTAGTTTTTTATTGGCTAACTCTTAAATCTGAATTTAACCCATCTCCATTAATCTGTGCATCAATAGAAGGTCGTGGCCTCCCAGCAAAGTTTCAGCATGTCTATCTCTGGCAGCTCCATTTGTCTATATCACTCTGCCCTTCTTTCTCCCAGCATTCAGTCCATCTCCCCTGCCTACCTAAGTTCTGCCCTATTAACAGGCCAAGGCAGTTTCTTTATTCATTAATCAGGAAAAGCAACACACAGACAGAAGGACCTCTCACACCAGGGGTTCTTCTGTCTGTGTGTTGCTTTTCTTGATTAATGAATAAAGAAACTGCTTTGGCCAATGGCAGGCAGAATTTAGCAAGGTGGGGAAAACTAAATGGAATGCTGGGAGAAAGTAGGTAGAGTCAGTGAGAAGCCATGTAGCCCTCCCAGAGACAGATGCTGGAACTTTACCCAGTAAGCCACAGCCTCATGGTGATACGCAGATTAATGGAGATGGGTTAATTTAAGATATGAATACCCTTAAGCTATTGGCCAAACAGTATTGCAAATAATATGTTTTCTGTGTGATTATTTCGGGGTTGAGCAGCAGGGAACAAACAAGCGACCTCCTACAACTAAGAGCTATGAGCTGGAGTGCTGTGTTCAAAACTATTGTTAAGTTACAAACTCTTTCGAGCCAAACTCCCTTTCTCTCTCACTTCTGTAAAGAGGATTAGAGAGTGGGGGTGGATGACATCATTCCAGAACGTGACCACAATATGCCATATGGCAGCCACCGTTTATGGCTGCTTATGAAAACTGCAGTTAGATGGAACAATGGTGCTTGCCTTTCAGAGTCTCCAGCCGTAGCTTGTCTCTCTGATAGCCACAGGTGTGTACAGGTGATGGAGACAGCCAACGCAGGTACGAAGAATTCCTGTGATACTTTCATAATGCAGTTTATTGCGTAAAGGAAGAAGAAGAGGAAACATGAAAGGTACTCAGATCAAAGCCTTTATTCAGTGGATAGGCCACAGAACTCATTTTGTGTCTGATTCCAGAAGGTAAACGTGTGTGACCCATGTGTTTGCGTACTCCCTCCCTCTGCCTAGGATTAGGTTCTGCCCTAGGGTTTCATACATCTTGAAACTCCTGTTGCTTTATTATTTTTCAAAAGTGTTTTTATTTTTATTTTATTTTGCTTTTTTGTGTATGGGTGTTTTGCCTGCATATGTGTCTGTGTACCACATGCGTGCACTGTCCATGGAGGCCAGAAAAGGGTTTCAGTTCTTCCGGAACTGGAGCTACAGATGCTTGTGAGTCAGCTTGTAGGTGCTGGGAATTGAACCTAGGCCCTCTGGAAAAGCAGCCAGTGCTCTTAACCGCTGAGTCATCTTCCCAGCCCTTTTATTGTTAATCTTAAAAAATTAATTTAATTTTATTTGTAATTTGTATATCACTGCTTGGAAGAGTGCATGGGATAAGGTGAAGAGGAAGGCCCAAAAAACACTCAATAGGCAGCATAAAGGAAGGCTGTGGAACCTTGGGTAGGACAATAATGCAAGCATTTAGGACCTCCCAGGACAGGAGTACCTGGAGAACTGCCATAAACAAGCTACCCAGGCATGCTCAAGTGTTGCCGGGGCATAAATGACGACATGTATATATTCATGTGTGAGTGTCAAACTTGGATGCCATGCCTCAGAACCATTGTTTAATTGTGTATTTACCTATGTATGTATTTATTTATTGACTTGTGAGACAGGGTTTCTTAATGGCCCAGAGCCTGCCAAAGATGCCAGTCGGGCTGACCAGTGAGCCCCAGTGATCTGCCTGCTGCCATCTCTCCAGAGCTGGACTACACACATGCACCACAACCCTGGCCATTCACATGTGTTCTGGTCACTGAACTCAGTCTTCATGCATGCATGGTGAGCACTTTACGCACCAAGCCATCGCTCCACCCTACTCTCCCGTTCATCTTAAAAAGTCAGCACTAATCTCCCTTCTCCTGCAATTCACGCTTTCTCCAGATGGTCTCTGCTCTGCCACCTGCTTTGCATACATTTATTTCCCATTGCCCTTATTATAATGCGCCAGTGTTAAGTTATACACCACACATTTGTAGTTTCTATTTGCTGTTGAGCTGTTTGGGCCAGAAATGTCCCCTGACCATCATGGTGTCCTAGGACTGTGGACACCCGCCTTGTGTGCAGTGGGCGGACGGATGTGTGAGCATCTAGGAACTGGATCACGACTGTGTCTCTGGGGATGCTGCCCCATCGTCCTGACATCATCTTACCTTGCGAGGATAAAGATGTGCTGTGGAACCTGCAGAACCCAAGTAAAGAGTTGGAAACTGAAGCATCACCCGTCATCCCGGCACTGGAGTGGTTTTCTTAAGTTATTCTATTACCAGTAAAGACTCAGGAGTCAGATATTAGGGTGAGAACCTGATAGATCAA
Organism: Microtus ochrogaster; assembly: GCF_000317375.1. Taxonomy (NCBI): domain Eukaryota; kingdom Metazoa; phylum Chordata; class Mammalia; order Rodentia; family Cricetidae; genus Microtus; species Microtus ochrogaster. Next base: position 63,341,231 of record NC_022009.1, on the reverse strand, counting down.
AGAAGCAAGGGAGGAGTGACCAGCTGACCTTCTCACCACCCCTCCCAGACCAAAAGGAAAGCAAAATACTCCAAACAAAAGCAAACAAAACCTAACCAACCAGACCAAAAAAAAAAAAAAAAAAAAAAGGTGAACCTCCAAGTCCCTCCCTACTCCTTCCTGTGCCTCTCTATCTGTATCCCGAGTCCTCTGTATTCTCTATGACTAATTATTATTATCTAGTCATTGGCTCTGACCCGTGATTCATGATTAACTTTATTAACGCAGTTTCAGAGTGTCACAGTGTGATCAAATATCCTGAGACAGCCGAGAGGCAAAGACAGCAGGCTCCTGGGCCGACTGACAGCTAAGTAGGTGAGTGTCACATTCAGTGAGCTGCATTGTTTAAAATAAAATAAGGTGGAGAGAGAGCTAAGGAGACACTGTGGGGTCTCAGCTCTCCACACAGACACACACATACGCATGAAAATAAAGTGAGATGCCATACATAGAAATACGTCGTGAGCCATAACATAATGTGACTCGGATAAACTACTTACGACATGACACCATGTAACATGGTTCTTGTCTTCAGAAAGCCACCTAACAGAAACGTTTGACATACAAGGACACCTATACATTTATTCAGGAATATCCAGCAAAACAGTGTCTCAAGAACTATATGAGGAGTTCAAAAGAGGAGAAGAAAATGCTTTAGCAATGTTGAGAATGGAATAGTCAAGTATTAAGAGTGCAAGATCAGAGCAGGAAATGAGGAAGAGCAGCTGTGAACCATGCACTTCCATCTTAGGTATTATAGACACAAGCTTTGTGCTCCAGTCAGGCCCCAGGGTCTTCCTGCCCCCACCAGAGTAGCAGGGAAACACATACCTCATCGCAATGTGTGGTCTCAGTTACTATTTGTGATTGAATGTAGAGCCTGTGTCTTCCAGGCAAGCACTCTGCCACTGGGCTATACCCAGCCCTCTGTATACTTTTCATTTTGAGACAGGTTTTCACCAAGTTGCTCAGGCTAGCCTTAAACTTCTTGGCTTGGTCTTCCAAGTAGTTAGGATTATAGGCCTGCACCGCCAGACTTCAAATAATTCTCTCCTTAAAGATTTTTCAGCTGTCCAATCAATGTGATTTTAGTCCTTTAATAGCAAATAACAAGTCCCCATCACCTCCTGAGCATCTAGACACAGCTCATTCACATTTTCTGCCTCTAAGAACCTACCTGACACTGTGGTCTATGGATGAAGAGCTCAGAGCTCCCTAATTAATTATGCCCAGCACCAATTTGCTTTTTTTTTCTGCCAATCCAACATTTCCTTTCCTTTTCTTTGTTTTCAGTCCAGGATCTTGCTGTGCATCCTAGTCTATCCTCACACTCCAGCTCCTCCCAGGCCAGCTCTCTGGATACTAAGGTTATAGTGATAACCACTAAACTCAGCATCATTTCACTTGTCTTTGCCTTGCCTTGCCTTTCTTGACTATGTGTGTAGCCCAGCTTGGTCTTGAACTCAAGGTCCACTGACTCTGCCACCTGGATTACAGGCATATGCAACCATGCCCAAGAAGCATTTCATAGAGTGTCGGTCTCAACAGGTACCATTGCTCATGAGCTTTATTAAAGGGTCTGCTGCAGTCACAGCAGTTAGGGAAGGTAATGAATTGGCATTTAAACTAGTCTTGTTTTCCTCAGTATTTCCAGACCATGTTTAGTGCCTCTGACCTATGCTTTAGGTTCTGTCTATGCCTGAGATCTTTCTCCCATGGCTCATGTCTGGTGTGGAACAATGGTCTATATTCTGTCAATTATATTTTAAATAAATGCTGATTGGCCAGTAGCCAGGCAGGAAGTATAGGCGGGACAACCAGATAGGAAGTAGAGGCGGGTCAATGAGAACAGGAGAATTCTGGGAAGAAGGAAGTTCCTTCAGTAGTCCTGTCCCAGGAACAGAAGCAGCAAGATGTGACTGCCTTGCTAAAAAAGGTACTGAGCCACATGGCTAACATAGACAAGAATAATGGGCTAATATAAGTTATAAGAGTTAAAAAGAAGCCTGAGCTAATGGGCCAATCAGTTTATAACTAATGTAGACCTCTGTGTGGTATCTTTGGGGCTTAATAATCAGTTCTTTCCCATGTACATATTTGGGTTTCTCTGACTGGATTCTCAACTTCTAAATACTTCCAAGTGTTTCAGAATAATATTTTATGCAATTAGATCATCAGCAGCTAAATGTCCCTGGTGTGTTAGAAATCACATGTTATGCTTTTTATTGCCCATTTACAGAAAAGGAATCTATAGTCAGAAAAGGAATCTATAGTCAGAAAAGGAATCTATAGTCAGAAAAGGAATCTATAGTCAGAAAAGGAATCTACAGTTGTCATAAAAAGAATCTATATTCAGAAAAGGAATCTATAGTCGTCACAAAAGGAATCTATAGTCAGAAAAGGAATCTAAAGTCAGAAAAGAAATCTATAGTCATCATAAAATGAATCTATAGTCAGAAAAGGAATCTATTAGTTGTCATAAAATGAATCTATAGTCAGTAAAGGAGTCTACAGTCAGAAAAGGGAATCTATAGTCATGTGTGTTTAAGTCCTCTAAATCCTTTGTGCACAGGTTATTTTTCAAGATGAAGTCCTGTATTTTCTGTCATGCCTTAGCTCATGATGAATTTCTCAAAGGTAAGATCACAATGTGTTAGCATGGAGGCACACACCTTTAATCCCAGCACTCAGGAAGCAGGAGCATCTCTGAGTTCAAGACCAGCCTGATCTATACAGTGATTTCTTGTATGTTTAGGGCTACATAGAAAGACCCTCTCTCAAAAAGTCAATAACCAAATAACTAAGTATAGTTAGCATTCCCCATGATTAGATGATTGCCTTGTGGATAAATCACTGCGGGAGACTAAAGATGTGAATTCAATCTCCAGAACCCATGTAAGGTTAGAAGACTGGACCTGCCTCCATGACCCTGCCCTCTGACCTCCATCTGCATATCCACCCCCAATAACTGTAATAAATCATCGAGGGTCTGTGGGGAGTTGGCTCAGCCGTTCAGAGCCTGTGCTGTTCTTGCTGAGGACCCAAGTTCCGCTCTTATTACTCATGCTGGGTGAATCAGAGCCCCGGGTAACTCCAGCTCCAGGGAATGCAAAGCCCTTAAAAGGTTTCGAACAGATTGTTGGTGGGTAGTGAGTGTTTTCGTGTTAAGAGAGAAATGAACGTGTTTGAAAGAAACATTGTGGGCAGGGAGTGGGATAGTGTGCGTTCCGCAGCATCTGCGGTTGGTATGATTACCATAAACATGCTGTACAGAAGGGAGGCTGGGTTTTTTTTTTTTAATCTTTAAATTGGATTTGAGAACTATAAAGGCTGTGATACAGCTGCTCAGGACTGGGTTCACTTGCATGAGTGTAGACGACTGCTCTTTTCCAGGGCTTCACCACATAGGCCCAATAGCATCCATGTTTTCCTCCGTAGCATGTGAGGCTAGCCTGAGCTCGGATTGTCTCCCCATCATTTAAAGCAAAGAAGACATGCAGATAAAATTGGGCTAAATGGAGGAATGTTACATCAGGGGAAACTTGCCTGTTTGAAAGTAATCACGCATAGTTGACATGCTTTCCTGTGTGGGCAAAGTTCAATCCATCCATTAGATTTGAATTCTCTCTTCCACTCACTGTTCACAGTATTTCAAAGTCATTTTATAAAATGTGAATTTTTAGCCGGGCGGTGGTGGTGCATGCCTTTAATCCCAGCACTCGGGAGGCAGAGGCAGGCAGATCTCTGTGAGTTTGAGGCCAGCCTGGTCTATAAGAGCTAGTTCCAGGACAGGCTCCAAAGCTACAGAGAAAACCTAATGGAGGAAGGTCATTGGCTAATAAAGGAACTGCCTTGGCCCATTTTATTGGTTAGAACATAGGTAGGTGGAGTAAACAGAACAGAATACTGGGAGGAAGAGGAAGTGAGGTCAGACTCGACAGCTCTCCTCTCCGGGGCAGACGCCTCAGAGAGACACAATGCTCCACTCTTGCGGGCAGAGGCGAGAGCTCTGCTCTCTGAGGCGCACGTGATGAAGCTCCAACCCAGGATGGACGTAGGCTAGAATCTTCCCGGTAAGACCGGTGCTCACAGATTATTAGAGATGGGTTGATTGGGATATCAGAATCAGCCAGTAAGGGCTAGAGCTAAAGGGCCAAGCAGTGTTTAAATGAATACAGTTTGTGTGTTGTTATTTCGGGGCATAAGCTAGCCATGCAGGCGGCCAGGGTGCTGGGGATGCAGCCCCGCCGACCCTATTACTACAAAACCCTGTCTCAAAAATACAAAACAAAACAATATGCTGGTTTTACCTTTTTAATCAAGTCATCCAAGGAGCTATGTATCAGGGAATCTGCTTTCCATACGGGCTGTAGAGGGAGGGCAATTTCCTCACATCTGTAATAAGTACTAAACTATGGAAGACCACATTAGAATGTTACAAATATTGGAGTCTAGTGTCACTGCTCATTGATGGCATGCCATTTTGTAAGAAACCTCATAATTGCAAGCTCAGGCTGTAGGAGGAGCAAGCAGTTAGGAGACTGGAGACAAGGGAGACTTGCAGATTTCATTTTCAGTTTGTGGATGCATCGTACATACAAATATGCATTTTCATCGGGTCTTCGCAAATCCCCACTCACCATGCTGTGTAGTGACGTGAGGGGCTTTTGGGTGAGATTAAGGATAAGTGATCATGGCTGCCTCTCCGGAGTTCTTGAATGAAAGACTTCATACCTGGTTAGGATCAGATCCTTGCTTCAAAACAATATAGTTACGAAGAACTGATTTTAATTTTACTTAAATAAACGTTCTTGCTGATTTCTAGTAAAATACATCTAATCCTTTAACTTCTATGTAGTTTTGCATGTTAACTTAAACACTCAATGTAATTCAGAGGGCGATCATTTTTAAAGGGTGAAATAAGGTTTGCTCAGGTAATCCTATACTGAAATTGTCTTGTCATAACGGATCCCAGTTTAAAACTTCCACTAGAATACATGGTCACAGTGTATTCTAGTGAAATAACATAAGTTTATTTTTTGTTCTAATCCTCAATTATTTCTAATATTAAACAGTATGACCCTCAAGCAATACATTAAAACAATAATTTGCCATTTTTTCTCTAGTTTTTTTTTTGTTGTTGTTCAAGGCAAGATTTCTCTGTGTAGCCCTGGCTGTCCTAGAACTCACTCTGTAGGCCAGGCTGGCTTCAAACTCACAAAGATCCGCCAGCCTCTGCCTACTCTTTAATCCCCATGTGCACCACCACTGGCTGGTATAATTTGACTTTTCTTGTCAAATTCTTGATCACATAACACAGCAGTAAACAAGAAATTTAAAAAACAAATCCAGTTTGAGGTTATACATAATTGACATTTTATTGCCGTTAAGATTTATCTTTTACGTTTTCTTCTTTTCAAATATAAAAACAGAAAAGCCACTTTCCTACACTGTATTCAACACTTCCAAGTCCCTTCTCACTCTGAAACCACACCTAGGTCCACTTTCTTGTTAGGGAGCAGAAAAAGTTAGCACACAGGAGCATTGTACAAGTCTCAGTAACTTGTAAAAGTAAGTGAAAAAGTTCTGCTGAGTGTGTCTGGAAAATGACTTCACATCTGTGTAAGCTTCAGAGCTCGGGTTTAGGTAGCAGGGAAGCTGGCGAGCTGAACATTCCCTGGCTTACTCTTAACAGTGCCCTATCTAGAGGACCAGGAAAGAGTAGACGCGACAACACAGAAACCTGGAGGGAAGAACGGCCCAGAGCTTGGGAGAGAGGCTTCTGTGACACATACCTTTTTGCCAGGTGTTAGGATAGAGAGCACACAGGCACACGATTTAGCTACTGGAATGATTTTTTAGCAGAGAAATCTGTTAGAACTACTCTCATATGCCAGAATTCAAAGACTTACCATATACTTTTCCAACCAAGGTGGCATACAATGTCCAATGACAGAGAGCCCTGATTTTCCCAGATTTTAGAGATTTACAACAGGCGCATAAAAAATGGAGATGGTTGGTGTGATGTGATCACCATAGGAGCGAGATTGGGTGAAGGGTGCTGGTGATCCAGGGCCTGACACATGCTAGTTAAATGCCCATCACCCCAAGCTATATAGCCAAACCCTAGCTCAGGTCTTCATTTAGGTTACAGAGAAGTTTATGTCTTAGAAGCTTATTTTTACAGGCACCCCAAAGGCGCAGAATCCCTCTTGTAGGTGAAGTAGTCAGTGCTAAGCGGAGGTTACTCAGAAAAACACAAGCCAGCTGCTTGTGGCATGACCAACATCTTTGATGTGTTTCTCTATGCCTGATGTGCTCAAACAACAGCATTTTCAGAATAGAGAACAGAAACAGAAGTACAAAAGTAAACTCACCTGACCTGTGACAAAGAACAGAGGTCATATAATGGAGAAAAGCATAGTCTTCCCTACAAATGATGCTGGAACAACTGACTAACTACAAGAGAGAATGGGTCTAGCGACAAGTTCTAAACCCTTCAGACAGTAGCCCAAGTGGATCACAGAATGAAATGCACAACCCAAAGCCAAGATACTAGTACAACATATTGTAAAATAAATCTAGATGGCATGGAGTTTGGCAAGGGCATTTTAGATACAATACCCGAGGCACAATGCGGAAAGGAAAAGAATCAACAAGCTAAACCCCATCAAAATTCAACTTTTTGCTCAGAAAAAGACTTTGTTAAAGAAATGAAGAGATTGGAAAGAAATATTCCCAAAAGCCAAAGCTAAAAAGGGGCTGATTTTCAAAGCACACAAAGAAGTCTTTGATCTCAGTGTTAAGAAGAGGAGGAATGTGCTTCAGCTTGAACTCCTAGAACAGCTGCCGGACTTGCTACACCCACAGATCTGCATAAGAAAGGTTGTTCTACCCGGTAAGTCACCAGGAAAGTGGGAAACAGTGAACTACTCCTGTCCACTGCTGAGCTGGCCACAGTCAGAACTAGTGACCATGGAGACTGAGGAAGCACAAGGCATTAGGGACTCCCCGTCATCGTTACAGCTGATTTTCACCAACTTGATAGCTCCTAACAGCACTCATCACACCCTTACTACAGGATCCATTGATCACAGTACTTGAACTGAAAGGTTACGCTCTTACAAAAGCCTGCATGTGTATTGTTGTGAAAAATTTGTTTAACTATGCAAAGCTGATATGCTTTGTTTAACTATGTAAAGATGTGTTGCATTTGTTTAGTTATTTAAAGATGTGTTGCTGCTTTATCTTGCCTGCCTAAGGTACCCGACTAGAGAACAGTCAATAGCAAGGGAGTAGGTAGAGGTGGGACTTCCCGACTTGGAGAGTAAGGAGGAGGAATTTAGGTTCAGGGGAGAAAGAAGAAGAGATGCTAGGGAGATACAGGCCAGCCAAACAAAGAGGAAGCAGGAAAGTAGGGCATACAGAATGAAAGGAAGGTAAAAAGCTTTGAGGCAAAATGTAGAAGAATAGAAAAAGGTTAAATTACGTTAAAAGAGCTAATTGGCCAAGTCTAAGCTGAGGCTAAGCATTCATAATCAATAATAAGTCTCCATGTCTTTATTTGGGAGCTGGTTGGCAGCCCAAAGAAAATTCCAATTACAGTGTATGGTGATAGCCATTTTATTCATAACTGCTTACGCCCAGAGGCAACCAACAGGTCTACCAGCAATTCATGAATAAAACATCTTGGTACACCCAGACAACAGGAATATTATTTAGCACCAAAATGATATGAGCTGAGTTTATGAAGTGAATTAGGAACACTTTAAATTCCTGTTTCTCAGTGCAAAGCTGGGTGACACAGCCACATGCTGTATGATTCCATCTATATAAATCTCTGAAAAAGGTAAAACTGTCAAGATCAAAAAAGAACAGATGTTGGCAGGGAGGGTAGGGGGGTGAACAGACAGAACACAAGATTTCTAGACAGAGAAAATGCTTTGTTGCTTCCTTAATGCTGCGTATGGATTGACCTTTTTGTCAGTGCCCATTGGATGCCCAATGCTGAAGTGATCCCAAGATAAATTTGCAAGTTTGTGTGATAATTACTTTTTATTTTAGATGTTTTCCATTTTCTTTGCTACTAATCTTAAAAATGGTAGCTACAGCTACATCTGCACACACACACACACACACACACACACCTTCTCTTACATCTTCATGCATGTACTTCACAGACAAAACTCACAAGTTCAGATTGATACTTCTGGTTCAAACTTATTTAACAGCGCTAGGGTAATTTTTCTTATTATATTCTCATTGCTTGTGTTTCACATGAAATATTGCTCTTTAATATTAGCAGCTGTAACACTAAAGTTTACACACTTTATCCCTTAACGTTCATAGGCAGCTACATGTCAAGATTCCAGGAGGTTACAAGCATGAACCATTTATCTCTTCAAATTTCTTCTAGAGTTAATTTTTAAAAATAATCATGTTGAGGTGAGCAGAATCCCACACATAGTGGCATTTACAGCAGAATACTCCGATTATTTAAAATAGCATTTTATGAGTAGTTACAGTTCAATTTAAAAGACAATTCATTTATCTGGGATTAATTTTAGTTTTTTATCCCCTTTTGCCTCATTCTATTTTTAAAATAGAAAAAAACCCACTCGATCAAAAGTAAACAGAGTACTCAAGAAAGAGGGTTTCCCTCCTTGTCATCTCCCTGCCACCCCCACGCCACAGGCAGAAAACACATCTCATTAGTTTTGCTCTTCCTTTCCTATGTTTATTTTTAAAGTATCTGAACATATGTGACTAGGCTGATTATTTCTCTGCAGACATGAAACCATTCTCTTATTCCTTAAGCTCTTCCCGGTTCACTGCCCATTTGCCGAGGATCTGCTTCCAGCAGTTGCCACCTGGAGTCCTAATGCACATATTCTTTCTCTCCAGGTCTTCAGGATTTAGGTTTTAAATTCTGCTGTAGAGAAGAATAATCTCTTAAACTCTGTTTAGTTATGTAGTGGATTACTTAACAACAGAAGTGTGAACTTGTACGTGTTTGTTTGTTATTGGCTTCTAATACAACAGCACTGTGATTTGTGTTGTGACTCAAGTTGTTTCAGACTAGTGCATAAATCCCATTCTCTGCTTTGTTTTTAGCCACTTAGAAATTCTCCAGCTCAGCTGGGCGGTGGTGGCGCACGCCTTTAATCCCAGCACTCTGGAGACAGAGGCAGGCAGATCTCTGTGAGTTCGAGGCCAGCCTGGTCTAGAAGAGCTAGTTCCAGGACAGGAACCAAAAAGCTACAGAGAAACCCTGTCTCAAAAATCCAAAAAAAAAAGAAAAGAAAAGAAAGAAAAGAAAAACAAAAGAAAGAAATTCTCCAGCTTATCTTGCACTTTGCTTACCATGTTCTATAGGTCCATAAACGCTGAATATTTTGATGGTTACAGAATTGTTTGCAAAAGTCATGTACGTTTTTGTTTTTACAAAAATAGTGTTGATGGGGCTGGAGAAATGGTTTGGCAGTTAAGGGCACCTCCTTCCTTTACCCAAGACCCGGGTTCCATTCCTAGAACCCACATCAGGAAAGTCTGCTTCTCTGGTTGATGACTTCATGTTACCTCAGCATTCGAATGGTGCTACCTTAAGTCCATTCTAGTTCTCCGCATTTCTCACTAATGTGTGCACATACTCATATGAAATCAATACTCACCAAATACCTCTCATTATACACGTGACAGGACTGTATTATTCCAGAGAAAGACGTTTTTGTTGTTTGCCCTTAACATCTGTCCTCTTTTAGCTGGTACATCTCTGCAAATCAACTGTTTTCTTTTTTCCTTTTAAATGTTATTCTACCTTCCATGCCTGGCATAGTTATCCCTGCCTGTTGCACAGGTAGCATTCTAGAAATATCCATTGATTGAACAGGTAGGTGGATAAATGTGAAGCTCTGTGACATCATCTGAATTCTAACTCAATAGCAAATGGTTTAGCTCGAGTTTCACTATGGTTCTGATACAAGTTGGCTCATGATAGTTAATATTTAATCTATTCTCTCAAGGGGGCTATAAAAAGCCCTACAGCACAACCTTTTACAGCAGGGACTATGTGGCATGTCTATACATCAGAAAGGAGATGGTGACTTTCACCTGTGGAGTGACCGATATACAGATGTCTGTTTTCCTCTGTGAATTACCCACAGTTGTAGTTATCTGATGTTTTCTAAGATTACCGACATTAGGTCTGCTCCCTGCAGAGGCAGGAGGGGAATCTGGAAAAGGGGGGGTTGTGATGAGCAAGTAGGAGGGCTCTGTGTCTTCAGAGGCTACTTGGAGACTACATATTCTGTCTCTTCCTCTGTTAAGAGCAAAACCACCTGAGAATGAGTAGCCACTCAAATAGTCAGGTGACCAACGCATTGTTGCTAGCTCAGGCTGAGCAAGGCAACATGGGAATGAAAGAGAGACAGACCCCTACCGAAGCATGTCCTTTAATCAGAGCGAGAGACCGCAGTCTCGCTGCAGTAGAGACTGTGTGCCTTGACATGGGAGGACTGGGGGTTTTAGAGTGCAGAAAGGGAAATTTTAGGTGGAATGAGGCCATCTACAAGCCTGTTCTCAAAATCTTAAGAGATACCAATGGAGTTTGGTGTGTTTACCTCACCTCATCAGAAGCTTTGCAGATCCTTACGTACACAGCAGCTGTTATCAGCGTGCATAACCTTCCTGCCTGAATTTTCTCATTCCATGTAAAACTCCACCAGTTCCATACTGCATGCTATATGGTACTATACCTGTAATGCCCATACAAGACAGTATGTGAGCCTTGGAAATGAGGCCTGGAGACTTAAAAACCCACAGACACAGACAGAGAGAGACACACAGACATGGGTCATCCTTGATACAAGAATGACAAGTTTATTGTGCTCAGGGGCAGCTTATATAGGGCTCTGGCCACGCCCCAGCTCTGGGATCTTTCAGCTGCAGGCTCACCAACCTGTCTGTCATCAAGGTCTCATGCGCAGAGCAGCTGCAGGCTGCTCAGAGCAGAGGAAAACAAGTTGTTTTGATCACAGCAGCTGAAAGCATAGGAAAAAAATCCACTTACAGAGAATTCAGGGTCTGGGGGTCCACAGCCCCCAATAGCTCCCAACAATTCCACCCGAGGCTATTGGGTCACTAACACTCCATCACTCATACCCCTTCTGTCCCATGGAGGGAGCAGCATCTGGCTTCAGGCTCGGGGAACAGGAAATGGAGAGACAAATCTTATCTGGTGCTTTGTCTTTTCAGTTTGCCTGTAGGAGGAAAACACACAGGTTGCCTTTGTTCCTTTCTGTGCTGTCTCAGTCTGGTGCTTGGCTTAGGCTTAAGTTTCAGCCCTATATTAAACAGGAGAAATTAAGAGGATGTGTTAAATTTCTTGATTCTGAGATTTCCTCTTCTATAAAGATGATAGATGTTCTTCAACCGCAGATACAATGGACAGAATCTGAGGAGGGGGAAAGCCTTCATTCCCCAGCCAAAGAGGATTCCTCCTCTTAAAGGTTTCAGTGGTGGGGCTCCTTCCGCATAGTTAATAAGTATACTATGTGTTGTAATTTAAAAAAAAAACACACACACACACAAAGAGAAGTCATACCATACAACAGGATTCACATGCGGGGCTTACTGGAAGGGCAGAGACAGGTCCCTGGGGACAAGAGTAATGGGGGGAGAGAAAGGTGTGTGTGTGTGGGGGGGAAGTGGGAGGAGAAAGACCCACCTTTTAAAAAGAAATGTAGTGAGTGTGCACAGGAGGTGCTCTTAGTGGCTGCAGCTGAGGACGTTTCCTGTCAGGACCCCAAGGGCAGGCCAGTGCAGACGCCCGAATACTAACATTCCTCCCTTTTGTGTATTATAAAAGGTGAGGATTTAGAAAGGGGTTGCAGGTGAGGTGGGGATGAGGCCGCATTGTCCTGAAGACTGCTTCCTGCTGACCTGAGGGGTATCGTTCATCTTTGGGGAACCTGAGAAAGCTAGGCTGCTGGCCATGTTCCGGAATATCTGACTGTTTCACTTCGCTGCCCAGGCTCGGTGGAACCGTTAGATGCCACTTGGACCTGGCAAAATGCAGTTTGAGGTGTATCCGAGTCAAGTCCCCAGACCTTAAAGCCCCTGATCCTTTCCCACCACTACAGCATCACGCAGACACTCACCTTCTGTCCAGGTGACACACAGGTGGCTGATTACCGAGAGCAGTCATTGTAGAGTTTGTACCTCAGAGGCGCTGCTGGTTCTCACCACCCAGACATGTTTGGTAGTCTAGTGCCTTCAGTTCCTGCAACCATAGCTGATTAGGAATGGTCAGTGGTTCTCCAAAAACATCCCAATGGGAGCAAGGGGGCACAAATGATGACACAGTTCCCATGAGTGAGCAGAGAAGACCCACGTGTCTACAATTCCTAGCATCCCAGGTATCCAGAGAGGGTCGAGTTTGAGATGGTACAGGCTGCTCATCGATTCATCAAACACAAAGCAGGGACCAAGGGTCCTGAGCCCAAGAGAGAAACAATAACATGGCACCAGGACTTTGAGAAGAGTCAGATGGCGAGGAGAAGACTGTGCTCGAGAAATGAAATCTCACATCTAGGGGAACGGTCACAGGTGGGGAGCCCCACAAGAGACCCAGCTGCCAATGGAAGGTGATGCGGCTGCCAGTGAAAGAGAAAACATAATTTTTTGCAGGTCGAAGAGAGCAGATCTGTTGAGGGTGGAGCAGGTGGGTAGGGCCCAGTAGGAAGTGATTACCTTTCATGGAATCTGTCACTAAGCAAACATGCTGTATGCAACAGAGTTAATACAGGAGTTTTATTGGGAGGAGGAGGTGGGAGAGGGGAAAGGTGACACCTCCTTCCTTCTATTGGGATCGTTGGCAGAATATTGTAAGTGTTCCCTAAAATATCAGTATATAAGATTCCGGGAAGCAGATTTTTGGTAGGCTAATTCCTCTTGAATGAATCACAAGATCCAGTGACTTCTTATAAAGCGAGAATCAATCAAGAAAGGCACAAGTCGCTCAGTGATTCATCGAGAAAGGAGCAGGGGCCAAAGGGCAATGGTGCAAAGACCCGAGGGTCGGAGAAACGAGAAAGGCACAGGCTGCCCAGTGAGTAGTCACGCAAAGGGTGGGGGCCGAGGGCTCTGAGCTCATGTGAGCCGTGGTTGCCTGGTACCAGAGGTTACTAAGGCCAAAAGTCAAGAAACTATGCTCTGGAGATGAGCTGGAAACAAAGGTTTACTCGTGGGAAATAGCCAGAGATGGGGAAAGGGGAGGGACCCATCATGCTGGTGTTGGATAGAGGGATCCATTGGGGAAGCAAGCTGTTTTATGTGGATGGGGTTTCAGAGTCCTCACACCGCTGGCAGGCAGGAGAAAGCACCAGGACAGCCTTTCCTGGCTAGGGAACCAATGTTGTAACTTAAAACATACCACAAGATAAGTCACATCATACAATAGGGCACACGTGACCTTCCAATAAACGGAAGAGGAGAGCGAAGGGGCAGAGACTGCTTCCTGGGACCAAGAGTAGCAGAAGTGAGAAAGACAGAGACAGAGAAAGGAACAGATGAGGGAGGGGTAGATGCAAGGTGGGTAAGGCCCACCTTTTAAAAGGGAACATAGTGAATGTGCACAGGAGGTGCTTTTAGTGGTTGCAGTTGAGGATGTGTTCTGTCAGGACCCCAAGGACAGGCCAGTCCAGATGCCTGAATAAAACACTATATACCTTCAGTCAGGCAGCCCTCAGATGCCGGGCCAAGGCTGCTAGAGATTGACATGCACAAGGGTAGGCAGGGTGCAGAGTCCGTGAGTTGTGAGATGCAGCACCTTCTCTAAATGGTCAACAGCTGGAACTCAACTTCAGCTCGTGACAGGGGACATGTGTGTGCATTGTTTGGTGAGTGATGAATATTCTCCTCCTCATCGTTCCGACCCCTAGAGGAAGGCTGGAAACAAAGGCTAGACATTCTACATCCTCCCTCCCAGTCCTTGCAAAAGAAATCTCCTGCTCTATTTTTTCATTTCAATATTTCCTTTCTCTTTTCTTGATTAGATTTGGCCCTTTCCCACAGTGAGTGCCATAGAAACCCAACTCCCATACAGCAGTGGAAAAGATAATTTTAGGAACAATTTGAGCTGTAAACACATTTTGCTTGCAGCTTCCCAGGGCAGTCCTGACTGATGGAGGCTGCACGGGGCCACTGGTTTTGTTTTGCTTTCTTTTCTTTTCTTGGGTATATATTTCTCAAGGAAATGGAGACTCCTAAGTGGGAGCCCCCAAAATCAGAAGGATATTTAAGTTCTGGTCAAAAGAAGAAGCTGCAGCAGCTCAGAGGCAAGGTGGTACAGTAGGCTGAAGTACCTGTGTGGTAGTTTGAATATAGTTGACCGCAATAATCCCATTATCCAATAATCTCAGGAAGTAGCACTGTTAGGAGGTGTGGCTTTGTTGGAGTGGGTGTGGCCTTGTTGGAGGAAGTGTGTCACTGTGGAGGTGGGTTTTGAGCTTTCCTGTGCTCAGGACACTGCCCAGTGAGTCAGTTGGTTTCCTGTTGCCTACAAGATATAGCAAGTTCAGCTCCAGCACCGTATCTTCCTGAATGCCGCCGTACTCCCTGTCATGGTGATGATGGACTGGACCTGTATGTGAGCCCCCTCAGTGAAGTGTTTCCTTTATAAGAGTTGCAGTGGTCATGGTGTCTCTTCACAGCAGCAGAAACCCTGACTAAGACAGCCTGTGTGAGACTGGAAGAGAAATGTACTTCAGGGGCCACAGGGACCACACTCTGGACAACTTTGCTTGCCAGATAAAGGAAAACTTAAGTAGGAATTATACGTAATTACATCAAAATTAGATTCGATTTGTAATTTAAAATATTCCTTTAGAAACTGTCTGTCTGGTCTCTCAAGAAATTCCTTTTCCCACGGTCAGGCATTTAGACAAAAGCCAACATTCCCTCAGGGGCTTGAGGAAAGTTCCTGACTGCTAAAAGGGGAGTCATTCTCTTATCTCTGGTAATAGAGACTTGTGGGTCTTCCACTACCTAGGACTGTTGTGCCCCGAAACTTGTCAAGGTCAGTGCTAACCTCTGGGCTCTCTCAGTCCCTGCTCACAAGCCCCATCCCAGCTCACCAGCTCCCTTTCTTCTGTTCCCACATAGCCCTCGGAAAAAATTTCCCTGTTACTTCTCTCTGCCTTCCTGGGAGACAGCCTTGGCAGTTTGGAATAAACTTCCCTTTTCAACCATAGAGTGGCTATTTTGGGTTCTTTACTGCACCCATTTTTCATTCATTATGCTGGTTATTTTTTTGTCATCCTGACACAAGCCCTGGGCATCTGGGAAGAAGGAACCTCAACTGAGAAAAGACATCCATCAGGTGGCTTGTAGGCAAGTCTGTGGGGATATTTTCTTGATTAATGATTGTTATGGAAGGGAGGATGATCTGCAGGAAGACTGTCCTGCTGGTCTCTGAAAGCAGCCCGGGAAAGCCAGCTAGAAGTATTCTCCGCCGCCTCTGCCTCAGCCCTCATCTCTGGTCTCCAGCTTCCTGCTTGAGCTCATGTCCTGCTTCCCTGATGATGGGCTGTAACCTGAAAGCTAAATAAACCCTTTCCTTTCAGAGTTGCTTGTGTCAAAAACTAGGAGTAAATGCTGAAATGTTGCAATATAAAAGTTTATTCAGGTCAGGCCAAATGTGCAGGCTCCTCCAGAGTAGGAGGCTGAAGGGTCCCTGACTGAAAGTAGGGGCCTTTTCATAGTGAAGCTCTAGCCTGAGGCACACAGCAAGTGGTTATAGAAGCAGATTTACAAAAATTAATTTAGTTAGCTCTCAGCAGTCCTCAGAACATACCATGAAACAATGGAAACAGTTTTCAATGTGTAAATCAAAAGATTAAAGAGAAAGAACAATTCAAGAAACCAAATTGACCTGTTGCTGGGTATTTGATTGCACTGTGAAGCCTGAGACTATTTGTTAATCAAATCAACCTTGGATCTGGGGGTGGAGTCAACAACTAATTGACCAGAATTAGTCATAGAGAGTATGGAAGAGCCAGAAAGAGGATAGAGAGTAGGGAGGAACTTGAAGCCTTGTGGTCTTTTTTAGTGTGGGGTGGCTTGAGATTGACACTTTCTTGCTGGGTCTCAAGTCATAAAAGAAAGGTCAGCTGGTTGCTTCTTATCTTCTCTGTCCTAGCAGGTTTTTACCCCAACATCTTACTCCAGAGTCTTTATAGTAAATAAAATGGTAGACACTTGGTTAAAACTACATTTGGCAGCAGAAGCAGAGCCAGTGATGTCAGGACTGAAGTCAAACCAGGATGGGGATTGACTGTGGGACACCAACTGTAGGGCTGTGGGGGCTCAGATGACAGCTAAAATATCAGTATATTCAGGTGCAGTCACTAACCTGACAGAAAAACATCTTTTTAACTGGAAAAAAAAAGAAGAAAAAAATGAAGTCACCTGTCTCTTAACATTCCCCTGAAGTGCAAATTCTAATTGGTCTTAATGATAAAAACCAGGAGTCAGATATTAAGGGGTAAAAGCTGAAAGATTAATGAAGCAAAGCAGCCAGTCTCTAAAGTTCTTAGCTCAAGGAAGTCCACAGACCCTAAAGGCTGAACTCCTGTCTCCTCCTACCTTCTATTCCTATCACTTCCTGCCTCCACCTCCCTAGTGCTGAGATTAAAAGCATGAGATCCCAATGCTGAGATCAAAGGCATGAGATCCAAATGCTGGAATCAAAGACATGAGATCCAAATGCTGGAATCAAAGACATGAGATCCCAATGCTGGAATCAAAGGCATGAGATCCCAATGTTGAGATCAAAGGCATGAGATCCCAATGCTGAGATCAAAGACATGAGATCCCAATGCTGAGATCAAAGGCATGAGATCCCAATGCTGAGATCAAAG
>NC_022009.1:63316711-63322378 GCF_000317375.1 Microtus ochrogaster | reverse complement strand
TTCCAGCCGAGTTAGGGAATCTGTGTTGAACCCACACGGGCTCTGACAGTGCATAAACATTTGACAAATTCAGAGAAAATACTCCATACCTATCCTATCTTGGTCAGTCCAAAAGCTTGTACCTAATTCACTTTCTATTCTAACTTACATTGCCAAGACTATTTTTTAATGTCTCTCAACCTTATACACTTTACATTTCTTTAGTAAATTTCTTTTCTGAATCTGATAGTAAGGAAAACTATAATTATAAATATAATGTCTTCAACTACATCAGAGACCTGAAAAGGAAATATTACCTGAGTAAGCAGGAAGTGCAAGCAAGCAGCTTCCAAAAAATGTGAGAAGTGATAGAAACAGCTGGGTGCCTGGACAGTCACCCAGGGTTTCTCTGCAACATTGAAGTATCCATTTTTGGCTTACCAGCCTAGCATATCTGACAGACTTTTCTGTGAAGCAAGATATTCTGAAGGGCTGTCCCTCCTTGTCTAGGTACTGTTCGGCAGCCACTTTCCGCTATCCTATTGTCCAATTTGAACAGTATACTGTCAGCAGTTGAGGCAAGAGCAGTTTCTTGCCCAGTGGCTTTCTTTTGCCAGAAAGTAAACTCCATGTGGAGTTTCTTTGATGCCCATCATCTTCTCTGAAGTAGATTGGTGCTTCCAGGAGCAGACATGTCTCATTGTGGAGAAAAGTCTATGTTTTTAAAACATTTTAAATACCATATTCTGTAGGTCTTTGAAGTATTTGATAATTATCTAATTAAAATATATCTTTGCATATATATATCATAATTAATATGATCCAAAATATAACATAATTTGACTATTATAGATGACTATTAATTTGCATTTTAATTATATATTACATTTTAAATAAGGTACATAGACATTAAACAAGAATAGAAATATACATACAGTATAATAAAACTGACCTTCAATTTGTATTAATAAACTAAAACCCTTACCAATGCAAAACATTTTGAGGCTAACAGTTGTTTTTTGAATAAAAATAGATTCAATAATCTACCCTTTCCTCCCATCATTTCTACATCATAAATTTTTATATCTTATTCCCCTTTCTTCTTTTAGAAAGAGATTGACCATGACCAATAGCTTTTGTGGTATGACAGTTGGCATTATCGGTAGCCATTTTGTCCCTTATGCCAGGGAGTTTCCTTTTGACTTAGTGTTTCAGCCCTTTGTGGGTCAAGGGAAAATGTTTTCTTTTCTGCAACTACTTCTAGATTAAGCTAGGGACTCATTCTCGGGTCCCAGAAGAGCTGAAATACTGTTCAAAGGCTTAGAGGGGATTCAGGCAATGGTGTATTCATCTGGTTAGCTGACCCAACTGAAGACACAGGGAGCAATCACATAGATAGGACTGATTTTCATCAGTGTTCAGTAATTCCAGACTTTAGCAGTTTGCAGCCCACAGGTGATTCCTGGATAGAGTTTGTCAGCCAAGTGGTGACATACACCTTTAATTATAGAACTTTGGAAGAGGAGGCAGGCAGATCTCTGAGTTTAAGATCAGCCTGCTCTACAGAGTGAGTTCCAGGACAGTGAGGACTACACAAAGAAACCCTGTCTCAAAACAAAAAACAAAACAAAACAACAACAACAACAAAAAAAACATGAACATTTTCCCTCTGTCCTGAGAGCTGGATATATGTTTCTAGCCCAGTGATAAGTATCTGTAAGTCTATGTTTAGAAGACAACCAAAGGAAATTTAAAATCTTTTGCCTGTGGCTGAATAGTAAGTAGTCAGTGCTCTACCAGCTGATCAGAATTCTGAACCTTTGAAACCTTAGTATAAAAATAGCATAAAAATTTCCAATTTTTAAATGAGAAATAATTTTGTTATATTTCACAAGAACTTAAGTTTTCATATCTTTAGACCTTTATATATATCTAAGAACATTTTTTCATATAATCTTTTTTCAAAGATATGAATAGTTATTATTAAGAACAATCTGCAAGACATGTTCTTTTAGTGAAAAGTTACACCTGAAACCTGATAATCCTTTAATATGCCAAGGCAAACCTGTTTTCCCCTTCTTAACAGGAGACTTAGTAGCTTTAGATGAACTAAGAAGGTGGCTTCAACCTGGAGGAAGAAGCTGGTTGCCTGCCGCTGTCAAACTGACAAAGCTACAGTTAGCGTAGTCACCAATGCCATCAGAGATCCGAGAAGGATAAATTATAGCAGGAAATATAACCCAAATGGCCTATGTAATCAGTCAAAATGATAGAGCCTAGTCCGTTACCTAGATAGGCATCCCAGCCTCCTGTGTTCTCCACAGCACTGGGGGCAGAGGTACCAGGAGAGTGTCAGTTTTTAGCTGCCAGACCCAGAGGAGGAGAGGCTTTCCTGTTGAGGAGGAGCATGGTGGTGAAAGGGGAGGGACTACCTTATTTTGTTTATGTAAAGTAGAGCATCAGCTTTTCAAGGTCCTTCTTGTGCACGGTTAGAGCTGGATCCTGGTGGCAGGTGAGGTGTTGGGGCAGTCTGGCTAAATGATTAGCATTATCAAAACCCAGGCGAAGTCATCATAGTGTCCCACTGTTTTCCTGGAGACCTTGTGGGGGCTGGGTCACCACGAGGAGCTGGGGTCTCTTGTCTGTCACAGCAAGCTTAAACATCTTAAACGTCATAATGCGCAGATCTCTGAACAGTTTGAGAACCATTACCTAGTAAGCAAATCTGAGCTTTAAAAAGTCCTTGATTATATTTAGTTACATGCTTTAGGCTATACTTTGAAAACATAGAGTAGGGTAAATAAAACTTTTCCCTATAATTGACTACCTCTTTGTTCACACATTCACTGCTATTATTAACGGCTCAGCTGACTTTCACAAAGCGGGGTGGTGGTGGCCCCTGTGACTTCTGGAGTCCCTGTCCTCTCGCACCCAATTCTCAATTACTATTTTGAAGCTCCGACATGACACTGGTTACCTTCACTTAAGTTGTATGACAAGCGAATAGCTTAAAATACAGGGGCGAGGGGCATGACTCGGAGGGCAAATACACTTTTCCCTAAGTCTGACCTGAATTTTGTCCCTGGGACTAACATGGGGGAGGGGGAGAACAGACTCTCGCAGGTTCAAAATATTTTATGGTAAATCTTAATGTTGATTACTTACCTCCTATAAAGTAATTCTTCCAAAATTGATCTGGAGAATTTAACCCAATCAAAGTTAAGCTCTATCCCATTCTTAACAACAAGAGCTACCAGAGAATGTCGCTTCAATACTAAAGATGAGAGAAACAAAAACCAGACAGTCGATAAAGTCATTATTTTTTATTACACTCATCTGGATGATGAGCTCACATGACAACCAAGAAAACAGAATCTTGAAAAACAACAGATTTGTTGGCAGGAGAAAGACCTGACTCAAACTTTGCAGAGGTGGGAAGTTAAATGGTTTTCATTGAACAACAGCAACAAAATCAGCTAAAATTATAAATGCTTCCAAAGGCTAAGACTTAGCTAACAGTTAGAAAAAGGTGAGGGTTTCCCAAACAATTATTTTCTTCATTCAGATTTTCTAGCAGATGGCCACAGAAATGCTAGGCTATTACTCAGTCACAAAGGACAGAATTACACCATTTGAAAATGCCACGGATATGTGTGGAGATGGAGGTCAGCGTGTCAGGTGAGTGAGACTCTGAACAATAAAGAGCATATGCTTCTCTCGCCTGTGAAATATAGTTTGTTTTTTAAAAAAATAAGGTCATGAAAGTGCTATTACCATCTATTTAGGATAATAAGGAAATGCATGTTTGTAGTTAGCCACCTATAACAATCAAACTTAAAGTCATATTAGGTATGCTTTCAAGGTCAAACAGATATATTTTAGAGAGACAGGTCATTTTCAAATGCTCCAAAGATCTACAGAATATGGTATTTAAGTTGTTTAAATTACATGTTTTTTTGTTTTATGACAATGAGACATCTGCTACTGGCAACACCAATCTATGGCTGGGCATCAAAGAAACTCCACATGGATTTTGTTTTCTTTGTGGTAAATGTGAGCTACTGGGGAAGACAGTGCTTTACTTCCACCGCTGACAGTATGCTGTCCAACTTGGACAAGCAGGTCACAAGAGAAGTAAGTGATAAACATTGTCAACAAGATAGGATAGCCCTTCAGAGTATCCTTCTTCACAGAAAAGTCTATCAGATATGCTAGGCCTGCAAGACACAGATGGATGCCCCAACATTGCAGAGGAACCTTTGGTGACTGTCTAGGCAGCCAGGGTTTCTATCACTTCTCACATTTTTTGGAAGTTGCTTGCTTGCCCTTCCTGTTTACTCAGGGAATATTATTTCCTTCTAGGGTCTCTGATGGAATCTGAGACTTTATAGTTATAGTTTTCCTTGTTACCCGATTCAGAAAAGAAATTCACTAAGAAGGTGTAAAGTGTTTAAGTTTGAGAGACATTAAAAGATAGTCTTGGCAATGCAAGTTGGAATAGAAAGTGAATTAGGTACAAGCTTTTGGATTCACCAAGATAGGATAGATATGGAGTATTTTCTCTGAATTTGTCAATTGTTAATGAACTAGACATTGTTGATGTATTTATTGCCTGTATATATTATATACAGTTATTGTACTTACTGTATATAATTTTTCTTATATTAGTTATAACCATTTTTATTTTAGACGTAAAAGGAGAAATGTGATATTTTGTTTGTGCCCTAAAAAATAAAGCTTGCCTGAAGATTAGAGGGCAGAGCTAGCCACTAGTTAACCATAGAGGTTTGGAGGTCTGTACAGATAGACAGGAAGTGATATGGCTGGGCAAAGAGAGGAATATAAGGTGGGAGGATGTAAGGTAGAAGGATGCAGGAACTTGTCCCTTTTTTGCCTGAGGAGTTAGCAAGGTAAGAGTTGGCTGTGAATTGCTCCATTGTCTCTCTGATCTTTCAGCACTTAAACCAGTATCTGGCTCCACGTTTTTGTTATTAAGACCAGTTAGAACTTAGGCAACACCTCTTACCCACTCTAGCCATTCTGTTCCATTATTTCTCCTCCCCTTATATCACAGTTTTCTATATTCCCTCAATTCAAAGTCCCTGACATTGACCTCTGCTAATTTTCCCGTCTCTGTGGATATTCCAAACGAAACACACATGTTTAAAGATTCAAAGCTAACATCTACAAATGAAAGAAAACATGTGGTATTTGTCTTTCAGAATTTGGGTTACTTCACTAAGAATGGTTGTTTTTTGCTTCATTCATTTCCCTGTAAATTCATAATTTAATTTTTTCTTCACAGTTGAATAACATTCCATTGTGCAAATTTTCCACATTTTTATTATTCATTCATCAGTAGATGAACATCTAGGTCGATTCCATTTTCTGGTTATTGTGAATAAAGCATCAATAAACATTGAAGTGCAGGTATTTCTATAGTAGGATGTGCTGGTTTCAGTGAGAAGGCTTCCCATAGCTTCATATGTTTGAATGCTTGGTCCTAGGTTTGTGGGACTAGTAGGTGTGGCCTCTGAGGAGGAAGGCAAGTGGGCTTAATTTTTGAGATTTCATTCCCAATCTGGGCGGTGGTGGCACATGCCTTTAATCCCAGCACTTGGGAGGCAGAGGCGGGCGGATCTCTGTGAGTTTGAGACCAGCCTGGTCTACAAGAGCTAGTTCCAGGAC
>NC_022009.1:63313844-63316206 GCF_000317375.1 Microtus ochrogaster | reverse complement strand
ACTACATTTTAACATTGTTTTGTTTGCTTGTTTTCTTGATATTTACCTTTTGAATTGTTTGTATCTTTAGATAGTAGCTCTCTGTCAGTTGTATGTCTGGTAAAGATTTTTTTATTTCTGTAGGCTGTCTGTTCACATAATGATGCTTTTCTTTGCTGCACTGATACTTTTGGTTTCATAAGGGTCCCATTTATCAATGGTTGGTCTTAATGCCTATGCTATCAGAGGTCTGAATGTCCTCTCCTGTGCCTGTAAGTTCAAGTATATCCCCCACTTTCTTCTCTGTCAGGTTCAGGGTATCATGTTTTATGCCAAGGTTCTTGACCTTGTTGAGCTGAGTTTTGTCCTGGGTGACAGGGTATGATTTAGGCTTGCTCTTTCACATGTAGCTTTCCAGTGTGATTTCACTTTTTATACTTAGGTAACAGGTTAGAAATTCAACACTGATCTGATTAAGCTCCTTCTAAACAAGGCTGAGGAGATGCCCAGCAGTTAAAATAGTCACTGCACACCACGATTCCTGAAGTTCAAATTCCCAGAACCATGTTAAAGACAAAAACAAATAAACAAAAACAGTTGGGCATTGAGGTCTTTCTGTAATCACATCTCCAGGATTGGAGAGGTGGGAATCCCTGGAACAATATGGCTAGCCAGAGTAGGTGAAGCAGTGAGTTGCGGGTTGAAGTGTGTGTTCAGTGTGTAAGGTGGAAAAGGATCAAGGAAGACCCCAGCATTAGCCTCTGCCCCCCCAGGCATGTTCACATACATATAAACACACACACACATACACACACACACACACACGAGCTCACACATGTGAACATACATTTAAACAGAAGTACATGCCACACACATACACACAAATTAAATAGCTAGTTTCTCTGATTGTTGCTTATTATGAACAAATTGTTACTTTCACTGTCTTTCTTTAAAGATTGCCTCATGGTAGCATGATACTAATTTAACTCTTGTTTTAAAACATACTTGGACACTGAGATTGCTGCGTAGGAAATTCTCTTTCTCTAATTATTCTCTCCTCCAAATGTCATGAGTAGCTCCATCTGTTTGTTTTATTATACTAAGTTACATATAATTTTCTAAGCTATATAAATAATCCCATACAGCACTCCAAAGTGATAGATATGCTTGCTAAGAAACTCGCACAGGTGGAAAAGCCTTCAAAAATATCGATAAGTTGAAAAATGTGAAAACCATATTTAATATACAACTTTGATGTTAAAAATGATTACAAGTTGTATTTGACTGAGTATGCAAAAGCTTGTTCTGGGATAATAAATTACAAAAAGTGACCAATTTCTGGATTGAAGGCCAGGGGTACTAGATTTATTTTTCACTGATAATCCTTTTTATTTTAAAATTTTGTGATGTTCAGGTTGTATAAAACAAATAAAACATTTAAGTAATAAAATAATAGCTCTGAAGGCTTGTTTCTCACTTTCAAAATTTATTCTTTGGTAATTTCATGTATTATACAATGAGTTTAAATCATTTTCACCATGAAATCTCTCATCTATGTCTTCCCAGACCCATCACATCCCCTTCAAAACTTCCTTTTAGATTTTCCTTCTCCTTTTTTGCCTCCCCTTCCCTTCATTCTTCTTTTATAATCACTGGGATCAATTTTGCTGTTTTTATGTGAAAGAGTATAACAACTTACCATGGGTCACATTCCTGATTGAACGGTCTGTTTCTCACAGATACCATGCCCTGCCAATAGTTCCTCAGCTTGTGGTGTGGTCAATGGTGTCTCACGAGCCTGTCTCTTGTCCGTGATGGACTGCTACATACCTTCATCTTATGCAGGTAGTCAAGCTGCTGTGCGTTCATGAGTACTGCACGCCTACATGTCCAGGAGATACTGCTTTGCAGTAGTTGCCCTCACTCCCTCCATATTTTCTCCATGCTCTGAATCACACTGAAGGTTATATATTGAGAGATTTTTACTAATGCCAGATCACATGGCTAACAGAAAGAGCCAGACAGGATGTTCTCATCCGTATGTTAACAAATTGGCTGGGTGGGCCTTTTCACCTCACCTGGGTAGAAATCACAGGTGGCAGAGGAAATATTCTTCCAGGGTTGATCTTTAGCAACTATTGTTTCCTGCAGTGTTTGACCAGAGTAAGTCACAGCAGCGGGAGCAGGTGTTGTCCCCAAGTGTTACAACAATAGGCTTTAGGTGGCAGTATCAACAAGTGTTACAGTTGTCTTCCGAGTCTAGTTTCAGGTTTCCTAGCTCCTTGGTAGCAACTGGCATTGTAGTTCTCATGCAGGCTTGGGTATAAGGAT
Organism: Microtus ochrogaster; assembly: GCF_000317375.1. Taxonomy (NCBI): domain Eukaryota; kingdom Metazoa; phylum Chordata; class Mammalia; order Rodentia; family Cricetidae; genus Microtus; species Microtus ochrogaster. Next base: position 63,313,896 of record NC_022009.1, on the reverse strand, counting down.
CCCTCAGTCCTCAACAGCAGCCAGTGTCGAGACATTTGGACCTAAACTTCGG
>NC_022009.1:63312423-63313362 GCF_000317375.1 Microtus ochrogaster | reverse complement strand
TTATTCTGTTGAGCTTTCTCGTCTTTCTGCACCAGGCAAGATGCCAGGCACCCTACTGTGTTTGTAGCTCATTCCAGGGTCTATTCAGTGCTGTCTCTTCCTCCTCTGGAAAGTGACCATTTCCTGGGCAACTTTGCAGTTTGGTTGTCAACTGCTCTGTTTGTCACTGTTTCTGCCTATCCACTGCCTCTAATGTCACTCTCCTATGTCTACTGCAAGAACCTAAAATTACATTCTGGAGTGGCTCCCCTTCTTTGAACATCCTGCACAACACAGAACACACAACATTTGGTGCCTAACATAGAGCTCAGGGAAGAAAGGGATTTGGACAGCCTAGGACTGTAGGTGAAGTATGCTCAGAGAAGGCAGTGCTCTAGGATCGGGCAAGGACATAGGGAATTCCCCACCTTGGGGGCAGCAATATGTGAGCTACTAAAGCGTTTATTAAAAGGAAAGGGCTGAATATGAAGAAAACAGGTTATAGTTTTGGTGTTAGTTAAAAGGCATTGCTATTGGTTTCAGGCAGTTCCTCATATTCAGTTAAACAGATGGCATGGGAGCAAGTGTTGAGAGCTTTAAGGAGAGCTCATCAGAGAGGGAAGCTAATACCAGTAAGGATTTTCTCTTTATGCAATTTGATCTCAACTGCTTTGGAGCTGCTGCTGAATTACAGAAAGTTCACACCAACATGGAACAGGGAAGTAAAAGGGAAAACATTCAGACTAGAAATTTTCAGTCAGCAGAGGAGAATGTTTTCTCAGAGGGAGATAGGAATGTTGTTTCAGAGGAAGAAGAAAGTCAGGAGGGTCAAGATAATAGAGATGAACCTCTTTCTCCTTCTTTAAATGAAACAGAATTAGAAATGAGAAAGGTTAAAACACTGGCTGTACAATTGCATGAATTAAAGATATAAATGGAAAAACTCCTAAGGGGAGAAAA
>NC_022009.1:63299027-63312323 GCF_000317375.1 Microtus ochrogaster | reverse complement strand
CCACCCAAATCCTGTTGTGATACAAAAGAGTTCCAAAATAGCCTGGAATGGAGTGTAACAAAGATTAATTTATTAGGGGACAAACTCACAGAAATAGTAGTGATCCACAGTTCTCTGCAGGTGCTAGAAACTGGAACTGAATTCAGCAGCCAAGAGGCTCACACATGCATTTCATCTGCATTTATAGTACATGAGACCACACCCAAAGTGGGCCAGTATCTTAAAGGCTATGGCTGAAGAAGTTCCCATAGCAAACTCCCAGTAAGAAGGGGAGAAGAATTTGACCAAAGACCTATGGTGACACATTATAGAAGAATAGAGGCCATGACAAGACTCATTTGTGATGATTCTAGTCCAGAAACTCACTGAAAGAATATTAAGAAGAATTTATAGGATGATTGGATTGATTATTGCTGTGGTTATGGGAATTATTGCATCAACTGCTATTGCTGTGACAGCTGGACTGGTCCTTCATAAGGAAATCCAGACTGCTGGCATAAGCATTCTGAGGAACTTTGTGCTCAACAAAATAAAATAGTGGGGTAGTTAATAAACTGCTGATTTAAGGCAAGATGTAATCCTAATGGGAGATCAATCACAAACATTGAGAGAGCAAATTAAATTAAAATGTGATTGGAATATTACATATTATTGTATTATACCTTTAAGGTTTAATAAAAGCAAGTATGATTGGGAAAGGGTTAAAATGCATTTGTTGGATCACCCTAATTTTTCCTAAATGCTTTATGATTTACAACAAAAATTTAAGGAAACTTTTCTATGTAAATTAACTGATGGATCTGTGATGGATCTTATGAAATGCATTGCAAATACCTTAGCTTCATTTAATCTTATGCATCATTTAAATAGATTTCTTAGTCTAGTGATTGTTATGCTGGTTTTTGTTGTAATAATTTTACTAGCTTTAAAATGTATTATGGCTTATTTACATAACACTATGAGACAACATGATAGAGAAAAGGCTATCATCGCTTTGTGGCAACATAATCAAGGTAATTAAAATAGATTAAAGATGGGGGGAAATGTGATGGGAATCTATAGGAGCCATTGTATCTAGGTTAAACATTAGAATGAAACATTGTTTCTCACTGTATCTAGGGTAACAGTACAATGTATTTGTGTTTGTTGGAGGTACCTAGACCTTGAAGAAATCATAGTAAAAAACAGTGATTGTTTTCTATGATTTATGGGGTTGTTTGTCTGAGGACATTTTCCATCCATTGTATGACTTTAATCACAAGACTATCCAGGCACACTTGGACATCTTGAATTACTGGGTATTGCAAAGAGTACACAATAAGGACTAAGGTTGCAGGGGTGTGATTATTTCCTCAGAGAACATATAGGATAGATCAAAGGAGCTTTGGTATGAGGAATTTGTGCTTCAAACACAACTTTTATTTACAATCAATAAATATGAACTTCTAAACAGAGCTTTGAGGTTCAGGTCACAGAAACAATTCCTCCTTGCTTTCAGAGAGACTAGGTCACATTCTGGGGTGATTCTCCCTCTTCCAATGTGCTGCACAACATAGAATACCTGACAGTATCTGCAACTGCCTTGGCTGAGGCTGCACCTTGGAGAGCCAGCACAGTTGGGCACATTCGTGTGTAGTTTCTTAGTCATCTGTGTGGTGTTGAAAAGAGCCAGGGCTCATGTAAAGACATCTTCGGGAGGTTTGACTGCTAGTCTTTTGGCCCAGGGGCAGCAAGAGCAACAAAGCAGAGACCAGCAGCTGCCAGCCATGGAGTCATTTTACCCATCTCCCGAAGTTGTAGAGTATTTGCAGGAGAATAAACCTCAGAAAAGAGGTTTACAATAATAACTTCAAGAATTTACCATCATCCCGCGGAATACTTTGAGCAGGTTTTGACTGTGTGTTTTTAATAATATTTAACTTTCCCAGTGGCTGAGGGAGAGATGTGTATCCCACCGCCTATCTCATACACAACCCAGCTCTTTCTACCCTTTGCTCTGTTGGAAAAAGCGACACATATTAAGGTTATACCCAGAAAGCTCATTCATGACTGCTTCTTCACTTTCTGCACCCTGCATCTTTGGAAAATAGTGGGGATAGGAAGCGGGTTAGGAGAGGGGTAGGGAAGTTAGAAGAAAAATCCCAGAGTAAGATAGACAGATAGGATAGAGAGCTCTGATTACCTATGGAATAGATGGCCTGAGAAGTTAGACAGCAGAGCGATCAGAGGGCCCTGGTCACCTATGGATACCTGGCCCAAGAAGTTATGTGGTACCAGGAACTGTGCTATGGTGCTTAATGGTGATACCTGCAAGGTGTCACATTCCTTCCTACATGGGTACACAGTTGGGGTGTTCTGGAAGAAAGAGCACCCCTTCTATCTCAACTGCAAGGGAGAAGCTGGAGTCTCCTGTGCAGAACACTGAGCAGCTAAATATTCTGCTCACAGTAGCCATAGAAGCTAAAAATGCAGAATACATCTGCAGGAAGACTGCAGTTCTCCCTGCAATGGCTTCATTACTTTGAACTGTGTTCTTTGGCTTTTCATTTTGTTTTTATTTTTTGAGACAGAATCAGTCTTATTATATGGCCCAGGTTGGCCTTGAATTTTCAACCTAACCATCTCAGCATCCTGAGTGTTGGGATTACAGACATGTGCATTTATCATATCCTTTGATTCTTTTTTGAAGTTATAGTTATCCTGAGATACTTTATATTATTTGTTGTTGTTGTGAAGTGTAGTTTCTCTGGTTTCTTTCTTGGCCCATTTATCATTTGTATATAGGAGGGTCACTGATTTTTTTTTTCTTTCCAACTAATTTTGTATTCAATTAGTTCACTGAAGATATTTATCATCTACCAGAGTTGCCTGGTAGAATTTTTGGGGCCACTTATATAAACCATCATATCATCTGCAAATGGTGATACTTGGATTTCTTTTCTAATTTGTATCCCTTTGATCTCCTTCAGTTGTCTCATTGCTCTAGCTTGAACTTTAAGTCCTATATTGAATAAATATGGAGAGAGTGGGCAGCTTTGTTTTGTCCCTGATTTTATTAGAATTGCTTTGTTTCTCTCCATTTAATTTGATGATGACTATAAACTTGTTACATATTGCCTTTATTATGTTTAGGTATATTCAGTGTATCCCTAGTCCCTTCATGACTTTTATCATGAAGGGGTATTAGATTTTGTCAAAGGCTCTTTCTTTCTTTTTTTTTTAGTTTGTTTATATGGTGTATTACATTGACTGAATTTCATATGTTGAGCCATCCCTACATATCTGGGATGAAGCCTGCTTGATCATGGTGAATGATCTTTTTGATGTATTCTTGGATTCCATTTGCAAATATTTTATTGAGAATTTTCACATTTAAATTCACGAGGGAAATTCATCTGTATTTATCTTTCTTTATTGAATCTTTATGTGTTTTGGGTATCAGAGTACCTGTGGTATCATAAAATGAATTTGACAATGTTCCTTCTTTTTTTGTTTTGTGGAATAATTTGAGGAGAATTGGTGTTAACTCTTCTTTGAATGTCTGGTTGAATTCTGTGATAAAACCATTTGGCTCTGGGCTTTTTTTTGGAGACTTGTAATGACTACTTTTATTTCACTAGAAGTTATAGGTCTATTTATATTGTTTTTATTATTTTAATTTAGCTACAGTAAGTTGTACCTATTGAAAAAATTGTCCATTTGATTTAGATTTTCCAAATAGGTTTTTAATATGTCCTTATGATTCTCTGAATTATCTCTGGATTCATCTGTTGTTATATCCCCCTTTTGTTTCTGATTTTATTAATTTGGATATTCTCACTCCATCTTTCAGTTATTTTAGTTAAGGGTTTGTTTATCTTGTTGATTTTCTCAAAGAACCAACTCTTTGTTTCATTGATTCTTTGTATTGTTCTTTCTGTTTCTATTTTATTAATCTTAGCCCTGGGTTTGATTATTTCTTGCTATCTACTCCTCTTTTGTTCTAGAGCTTTCAGATCTCTGTTAACATGCTAGTATGACTCCATATTAAATTTTATTTATTTTTATTATTTTATTTATATTTTAGTTTTATTATTTAGTTTATTTTTAAATGTAGGCACTTAGTATTAAGTGTTTTCCTTCTAACACCACTTTCATTGTGTCCTATAAGTTTGGGTATTAATAGTGTATTAATTTTTATTGAATTCTTGAAAGTCTTTAATTTCTTTCTATTTCTGTCTTGACCCATTTTTTGTTAAGTAGAGAGTTATTCAGTTACCATCAGTTTGTATTCTTTCTGTTGTTGTTGATATCCAGCTTTAATACTTGGTGGTCTGATAAAATGAAGGAGGTTATTTCAATTGTCTTGTGTCTGTTGAGTCTTGCTTTGTGTCTGGGTATGATGTCAATTTTGGAGAAATTTCCATGAGGTGAAGAGAAGAAAGAATATTCTTTTGTGTTTGGGGGAAATTTTCTATAAATACTTTTTAGGTTCATTTGGTTTATTACATCGATTAGCTCCTACATTTCTCTGTTTAGTTTAGGATGGCTTGTCCATTGGGGAGAGTAGAGTATTGAAGTCTCCCACTATGAGTGTATGAGGGTCAATATGTGCTTTCAGCTCTAGTAGTGGTTTTTTTTTTTCACAAACTTGTGTGCCCTTATGTTTGAAGAATAGATGTTTAGAATGGAAATGTCATCTTGGTGGACTTTTTTTTTATTTAGAAGTTTCTTATTTTATTTATTTATTTATTAAAGATCTCCGTCTCTTCCCCACCACCGCCTCCCATTTTCCTCCCCCTCCCCCAATCAAGTCCCCCTCCCTCCTCAGCCCGAAGAGCAATCTCTTGGTGGACTTTTGTAGTGTCCTTACCCATTTCTTTAGATTTGGTCTGGTTTAAAGTCTTTTTGGTTGGATATTAAAATGGCTACATCAGCTTGCTTCTTAGGTCCATATGCTTTGGATATCTTTTTTCAACCCTTTACTCTGAGGTAATATCTGTCCTTGATGATGAGGTGTGTTTCTTGGAAGCAACAGAATGATGGATTCTGTCTTTGAATCCATTCTGTTAGTCTCTGTCTTTATTGAGTAATTGAGATTACAGATGTTGAGAGATAACGATGTCAATAATTGTTGAATGATGTTATATTTCTACTGCTGCTGTTGTTGTTGTTGTTGTTGTTGTTTTTTTTGTTGTTGTTGTTTTGTTGTTGTTGGTGGTATGTGTGCATATGTGTGTATGATTCCTTTTCTTTTGTTGGTCTGAGGCTATTTATTACCTGTGTTTACAGGGGTGTAGTTAACCTCCTATAGTTAGAGTTTTGCTTCTAGCATCTTATGTAGGACTGACATATGTACTGTTTAAATTTGACTTTATCATGGAATATCTTATTTCCTCCATATATGGTGCTTGAAAGTTTTGCTGAAAATAGTAGTCTGGACTAGCATCTGTGGTCTCTTAGACTCTGAAACACATCTGTCCATGCATTTCTGACTTTTAGAGTCTCCGTTGAGAATTCAGATGTAATTATAATAGGTCTGCTCTTATATCTTATTTAGCCTTTTTCCTTTGCAGATTTTAATCTACTTTCTGTAGATACAAGTCTCTGTCCTTCCCAGTTCTGCAGCCATTCTGTCCCAAAGAAACACAGAGGTTTAAACTAATTAATAAATGATCCCACCTATTAGCTCAGGCTTATTATTAACTAGCTCTTACAACTTTAATTAACCCATAAGTCTTCTCTATGTTTAGCCACGTGACTTGGTACCTTTCCACAGTAAGGCATTCTCATCTTGCTTCCTCTGTGTGTCTGCCTTTCCTCTTCCCAGAATTCTCCTAGTTTGGTTGGCCCACCTGCATTTTCTGCCTGGCTACTCATTAATCAGTGTTTTATTAAACCAATATCAGTAACAAATCTTTAGAGTGTATGTGAGTATTATCCCACAGCATATCCCCTTTTTGCTTTTCAAAGCAACAAGTCTGAATCTAATCTCCTTTGTTTAGCTTTTTTCTTGACAATTATCCATAATTGTGGGGTTTAGGGCATTAATATTTAAATCTATTCAAAGATGTTTGTTGCTGCTTTTGTACTTTGTCCTTTTTTATGTGTCAGTAATTATAGTTTTGCTTGTTTTCTTTCTGTAACCTCTTGGTTCTGCTTATTCCTCTCTTTAGTCTGAAGTGTTCTCTGGGGCAGAGAGATATTTGGTGGACATGAGTTCTCTTAGGCTGCTTATATCATGGGATGTTTCTCTTTCCACTTAAACTGTACTCAATAATTTTCCTAAATTAAGCAGGCTTGGTCTCATTGGTTTTGTAAAACTTGGGGTCCAGGTTATTCTGCCTTCAAGAGTTTCCATTGAGAAGTTAGTTGCTATACTGATGGTTTTGCCTTCTTTATATGTGACTTGTGAGTTTTTTTTCCCGCATCCCATATTCCCTTTTTGTTATGTATATTTAGTGTTTTAACTATAAGATGCAATAGGGATTTTCTTTCCCAGTCTATTTGGTACTCTGTGTGCTTCTTGAATATGCATGGGTATGTGTGTTAGAATTCAGGCATTATTCTGGCCTGTCACCTGGCAGGATACACTCAGGCTGTACCCTGGCTAGTCTAGGGTCATTTGGCTGCTACAACACTAGTCTCTATGCAGGTGCAACAGGTCACTTTAAGAGATAAGCTCTGTCCATTCCCTCTCTCTCTTTTCTGCTGTTCTTCTGAAGGGGCAAGCAGGTCTTTACCTCTTTCTCTCTCCATCTCTCTCCCCTCCCTTCTCCCTTTTCTCTTAATAAATCTTTCTACATAAGCTCTGTCTACCTGGCATGTTTGCCTCTCTTACCTGCTGTCGTTTGGATCCACCCACCGCCAAGGTCCCTCTATCACTGAATCACATCAGTGTGCTTCTTTGACTTGGGGAAGTTTTTTTTCTATGATCCTGTAGGATGACCTATGCCATTGACTTGGGGTACTTCTGTGCCTTGTAGTTCATAGATTTGATGTTTCCCATGAAGTTTCAAAGTTCCTACATATTCCTTTCAATTGTTTTATTAAAAAAACTTTTCATTTTCTTTTATTGAATGGTCCAGTTCCTCTACTTTATCCTCTAATATTAATATTGTCTCTTCTATTTGATCTATCCTACCAGTAAAGCTTTAGTTCTGAACTTTCTAATTAGTGTATTTGTTTTTCTTAACAAAAGAGGTACATGTTGTCAGTAACAAAACAAATCCTATTAAGTGTGGATTAATGTGGTAATTGTGAAAGTAAGAGTCTTAAATACCTCCTGATTTATCAAATGATACATAAACTTTCAAATTACTTTTATATCAAGGAAATGCTAATTTCTCAAAAATATTTAGCTTATATACTTCTTGAACAATTTTCATGAAAATGCCTTGCTATAAGCTATGTTAAAAAAACAGAATTCACCACAAAATCCCAACAGAGGAAAGGGTCAGTGGACACAAAGTCCACTTTTAATTATGTAGTTGGTAGCTGCTCGGAGATAGGAAATCATTTTTATTCAATACAGAGGCACTGTGTTGAGATCACTCCAGGGCAGGCATCATGCTCAGAAAATGAAGTTGGATGTCTAGGGAGGGGACAGAAGGTATGTGAATTGTTAGAGGAGGGGAAAAAAGGTTGACAGATATTGTGTGGATATTAAAAATAAATAAACAAACAAATAAAATAATTGCATCGATTTTTAGTATTTGATCTTCATTACATCATATTGAAGATTCTTAAAACTATTATTGAATGACAGCTTTAGCTTACTTTTATTCTTATATTATGGGAAACGTGTATATAAAAGAAATATATTCAATTAGCTTTCAACTAGCAAAGCCCATAATAATGGAATACTGCAAAGCTTGTTGATTCCTTTATGTTTTATTACTAAAGTTTTTTTTTAAATTCTAACACAGGGAATTATAATTAAATAAGAAATAACTGGACTTTGCTAAGTGTGAAAAACAGATTGAAATTTTGTACACCCCTCATGATTTTTAAAATGTGTATACAATTAAGAGATGCATTAGATTCAGTACTAATGAACCAGTACTAAGTAATATAACTAGTAAATGCATATATAAAATATTAAAGTGTATTATGGCATAATGAGATACAAATTTAACCAATAGGCTAGGGTTTCTATCTTGTTTTCTTTATATATCTGTAATAGGATGAATGGTAAGGGAACTAAAGTCTGAGTGTTAAGTCTCTGTGGTCCCTTGAATGAAAACCTTTCCCCCATACAGTCAGGAACTTGAATACTTGGATCCTAGTTGGTGATACTATTTTCAGGAGGTTTGGGTGGTGTTGCTTTGGAGGAACTGTTACCCAGGGTGGGCTTTGAGATTAATAGCCCCACTGCAATTTTAGTTTGTTCTCTTTGGTTTGCGATTGTAATTGAAGATGTGAACTCTTAGCTTCCTGCCTCTGAACCTGCACCTGCCACTTGATGGGTGGATTCTTATATACTATTACACTATATACACTATACTTACAATTACACTATATATATTCTTATACACTATATACACTCTATACACTCTTACACACTATATACACTCTTTCTTCTGTAAGTTGCCTTGGTCATGGTGTCACAGGAACAGGAAAGCAGCTAACACATTCACAATCATTCAAGGTCACAAACTTATTTTCTCCACTGGGATAACTTTTTTTTTAACAAGGGCTCATGACCCAGTAGAATTTTCACTATCCAATGTGAAATGGCAACCTAAGAAACCACTTTTCAAGACAAGAAGTGACCAGATACAGAACGCAAGACACCCAGGTCTCTGAGCTTTCAACTACCTAGTAGTAAATGCGTTCTGCTTCAAATGTAACTTAAATCAAAAAGGAAGGCATGCACTATATCTCCCTGGATGGATCAAGGAGAAATTAAAAAGAAATCTAGTCCACAGGGTTGGTCACAACATGACAAACATATTTCAGTCATGTAATTTATTTTTTAATAGACTCTGTTTTTGGATCGTGCTTCATTTTGTCCTGACTTGTTATTTATGATATAGTTTTAACAAGGGAAACCTCAAAGCTAGGGCTCTCTCAAAGCAAGGGGAGCAGGAAGGTACTGACTTGAATCAGAATACCTACTATGTCTTTAAGGTCCAACTCTGCTGACCTAATTCTGTCTAGAATGTTTGAGAAGTCAGAGGCTTGTTATATTTAAAATGAGGACTGCAACGCTGGATTAGGAGCACCAAAGGCTGTGTGAGACTCAGATAAACCTAGCATGTGGCATACTCGAGGGACACCAGATTTCCTCTGAACCTCTTTAATTTCCTTCCCTGCCTCCTTGCAAATGACGTGACTCCTAATTATCAGATTCTCAGAGGGCTTTGTTCATTTTGTTTTTTAAAAAACTCTGATCCCCTATCTCTTTCTTCCCTTTTCCGGAACTTACTGAAATTACAAAATGATTATATAAAATATTTTTGGTTGAGGTAGTCCTCTGAGTCTAATAATCCCCTGTAAATTAGACACCCATCAAATACATGAAGATAATTCCCAGTGTCTTACTGAGTATCAGTGCAGAATCTGGCGTGAGGTACGAGGCTATCTTACTAAAACACATGACACAGTTTCAGTTAGGGCTGGGATCCAGCTCCAGCTCTTCAATTCATGCCACACCAAGCGTTGCCCATCACCAAATGACTCATCATGGCTGGAAGGTGTTGAAAATGCATCTCCAAGACCTATACAATTGCAGGAAAATCCCTCTTTAAAACGAGTAACATACATATTAAAGCTTAAGAAGAACAAGCCAAAAGTATGACATCCGTCAGCATATGAGCATACATACATGTATATGTGTGTAAGTATCTCTTTCCTCTTGTATTGTTTCAGGAGAAACTTTAAATCTCAAAGCATTTTTGAGATGACAAAGTTCAACTGCTTCCTTTTATAAATGTTGAAAATGATATATGATGTTTAAATATTTTTAAATTTTATTTTAAATGCAGGTGATTTTTATTTGCAGAATTTTATTCAATAAGATTAAAAATTCAAAAGCAGTATTAAATGAAAATGTACATATTTTTAGATGTTTCTTAAGCATTGATTGAGGGTTTCTCACCTGCCAGCTACATTTCTTGTGAGACAGGGATGAAAAGATACAGAAATAGTACCTGGGGGAGCATAGTGGGAGAAAAAAATAACAAATATGTGAAATTTGCCAGGGCTATGATAAAACTGTGTGTGCGTATGCGTATGTATGTGTATGTGTGTGGGTGAGTGTTGTGTTTGTGTGTTGCATGGCTTATACATGGTACATGTGAACAAATGTTATTCCATATGTATTATTACAGACAGATTACTGATGGTAGACCAAAGAAACAATTTCCTCCTAGCCTAGTCTGGTAAGGCGATAAGATGATAGAAACTACTAACAGGTGCATGGCTGAGTGGTGACTTGGAGGAGAATGGGTACTTCAAAGGCAGTTACATTACTGACAAGCTCATCCAAGCATGGGTGATGAATGATAAAACTGAATCCTTGGAACGTCTGACACAACTTGCAGACAACTGGGCCAACAAGGGGTCTCCTCTCCCAAGCAATTTTTACAGTTTTATGAAACTGTGGGGAAAGTGCCTTATGAATCTTGGAAATTTCAGGAGATCCTGAGCCTTGCAAGTGTCATTTACTTCCTGAGATTTATGAGCCCTCCTCTTCTTGATGGACAAGCTCAGGACAAAGACAATATCTATTGCAATGTGTTTTCTGTTACACAGAAGGGATGCCCGTATCAGAATCTGGAAAGACTTCTTCAAAGACTGAGTACTAGAGTGGTATTTTCAAGGATCAGGAGGTATTTCCCAAAGGCTCTGGAATTAATCCTTTTCCATTTGTAATGGGCCAAGAAACATCACCAGCCAACAGAAGGAATTACGGTGAGGAGTGGAAGTCAGTCTTGGGTTCACAGCTTGCAGAATTAATGAGAAGCCAAGATTGCTGTGGTCCCTTATGCCTGACTTTCTTCTAAATTGTTTCAATCTTCTAACATCTGGTTCTTGAGCCAGCCATCTGCCCTGGACATAAGAGCCAGCCTCGCCACAAGAAAACTTGTTGTGTGCTGGACCTTGAAATGAAGCTAGCATCAAATACCATATTTTTGTGATCCCTGATCATGGAGTTCTTTTTCTATAACACCAAACTTTCTGGGATCAGTGGCCATCCACAGACAAGCAAGCTAACCATTGGCAGTTTTTCAGACTTCTTGTTGTACTTTCCAAACAATAGGACGTAAAAGCATCAGTGAGCCTGTTTCCTAAACTAACGGTGACACCTGGGTGCAGTAAGAGAAGGACCAAAACCTTTGGAAATGGGGTCAAATTCTGACATGTTTCTACAGTACTGTGGTTCAAGTCCAAAAAGAAATCCCAGATTTCCCTCAAAGAATGACTTATGAGTGAGTACATACCATGTTTGTCTTTCTGGGTCTGGGTTACCTCACTTGGGATTTTTTTTTCTAGTTCCATCCTTTTGTCTGTAAATTTCAAGATGTCATTATCTGTTACTGCTAAGTAGTATTCCATTGTGTAAATGTACCACATTTTCTTTGTTTTTTTTTCAGTTGAGGGGGCGTCTAGGTTTTTCCAGGTCCTGGCTATTATGAATAATGTTGCTTTGAACACAGTTGAACAAATGTCCTTGTGGTATGACTGTGCATCCTTTGCCATATGCCCAAAAGTGATTTTTATGGGTCTTAGGTAGATTGATTCCCAATTTTCTGAGAAACTGCCATACTGATTTCCAAAGTAGCGGTACAAGTTTGCACTCCCACCAGCAACGGAAGAATGTTCCCCTTATTCCACATCCTCTCCAGCATAAGCTATCATCAGTGTTTTTTTTTTTTTTAAATTTTATCCATTCTGACTGGTATAATATAGTATCTCAGAGTAATTTTGATTTTCATTTCTCTGATGGCTAAGGATGTTGAGCAGTTTCTTAAGTGCTTTTTGGTCATTTGAGATTATTCTGTTGAGAATTCTCTGTTGGGATCTGTACCCAATTTTTGATTGGATTATTTGGTACTTTGATGTCTAGTTCCTTGAGTATATTAGCTATAAAGCAAAGGATGACCAGCCTATAGTCCACAACCCCAGAGAAGCTAAGTAACAAGGAGAACCCTAAGAAAGACATACATGGATCCCCTTGAGAAGGGAAAATAGACAGGATCTCCTGAGAAAATTGGAAGCATGGGGTGGGGAGAAGGGAGGATAGAAGGGGAGGAGGAGGGAAAATGGGGAGGAGGAAGGTGAACATAAGGGCAGAAAGGGTGAGCAAGGAAAGAGATATCTTGATAAAGAGAGCCATTATGGGGCTAGTGAGAAACCTGGCACTAAGGAAATTTCCAGGAATCCACAAGGATGACCCCAGCTAAGACCCTAAACAACACTGGGAAGAATACCTGAATTGTCCTTGCCCTGTAATCAGATTGATGATTACCTTAATTGTTATCATAGAACCTTCATCCAGCAATTGATAGAAGCAGATGCAGAGATCCACAGTGAAGCACTGGACCAGTCAAAGAGAGGGAAGAGCTATAATATGAGCAAAAGGGTTAAGACCATGACAGGGATACCCACAGAAGCAGCGGACTTGAGCTAGTGGGAGCTCACTGATTCTTTGACTGACAGTGGTAGAACCTGCATAGGACAAAACCGGGCCCTCTGAATGTGAGTGACAGTTGTGTGGCTTGGGCAGTCTGTGGGGCCATTGACAATGGGACCAGAATTCATCCCTAGTGCTTAAACTGGCTTTTTGGAGCTCCTTCTCTTTGGAGGAATACCTTGCTAAATCTAGATATGGGGGGGGGGCTAGGTCTTGCCTCCAGTGTTATGGTAGACTTTGGGGACTTTCCATAGCAAGCCTTATCCTCTCCAAGGATGGGGGGTGAGGTGGAGGGAAGGTGGGAAGAGTGGGAGAAGGGGAGGGAGTGGGAACTGGGATTGTTATGTAAATTAGAAAAGATTGTTTAAAAAAATAAATAAATTTAAAATAAAAATGACTTATAGACTGTAGGGAATGTAAATGATATATGTTGCTTCTTTTCTTTTTCTTTCTTTCTTTCTTTTTTTTGGTCAGGGGCTAAATGAAACAAAAAAAGCTCATTCTTAAAAAAATTTATTAGTCTCCATCTGGCAAAAAAAAAAAAAATCCCTTCAGTGAGGCACAGGGCTCCTCTGGCTGTGCTGTCTTGCTTAAGTACGGCTCTGCATCCTACCACAGAAGTAAAAACCCTTTTTTCTTTTCTTTTCTTTTTTTTTTTTTTTTTTGGTCAGGGGCTA
>NC_022009.1:63294506-63298927 GCF_000317375.1 Microtus ochrogaster | reverse complement strand
ACTTTTTATTATTTAAATATTTCATGCAATATTTTTTTCTCTTAACTTTGACTGGTTCTTTGTGGATTTCGTATCATGTATTCTGATCCCACCCATATTTCCATTCCTTTGCATCTGCCCTCTACCCTTGCACTCTTCCCTGCAAAACAAAATGAAATTTAAAAGAAAACCCCCAAACCAGACCAAATGACAACACCAAAAAGGAGAAGAATCTCGTCATGGGAGTTACAGTGTGGCCCATTGAGACACAAAGTTTACCTTTTAGTCCATGTTAACATCCAGACCCATTTCTGACATGGGCCACATTTTCTTTTCTTTCTTTTCTCCCTTTTCTTTTTACATGAGAATTGGAAGATAGACTCTTTCAAGGTATGATCATCTACGGCATGAATGTACTTTAAAAATAGATGTTGTGAGACCACAGAGGCCTTCCCTCTTCACTAAGATTGAGGTTGAGATGGCCGCCTTTTCATACCTTTGCCACGACCTCTTCTTGTCCTTTTCCTCATTCTTATATAAAAAAAAAATTAAAACTTTAAATAGAGCTGGAAACTGTGAATTCAATGCCATGGAGATGAAAGAATAAAAAAAAGCATTGTTTGTTTAGCTAAAAAAACAACTAGAAAAAGATTAAGACTTGAAAAGGTGGTGGAATTGATTATAATCCTTATGTAAGAACTATCTACCAGCTGGTAAACCTTTAATTTGAAATGTTTACTGTAGCTTTTATTTTTGATTGTGAGCCTAGCCTTCAATCCTGGGCCATCTTTCAAGTCCTTAGCTTTTATTTATATGCATGTGTGTCTGTCTGTCTGTCTGTCTGTCTGTCTGTCTGTTCATGCTGTGTGTGTGGGGAGACATGGAGTCCAGAAGAGGGAACTGTCCATATAAGATAGAGCTGCAGGTGGTTGTGAATCACCCAACATGGGTGCTGGGAATTGGACTCTTAGTCTCCTGCAAGAACAAGAAGCTCTCTTACTTGCTGAGTCATCTCTCCAACCCTCAAAGTCTTTAATTTAATATATGTTCTTCAGTTATCGTTAGTTACAGCATAATTATATTTTTGAAATGTATTATTTTCTGATTTTGTTTAATTTCAAGTGTACAATGACAAATAACTCATTTAGTTTTTACTCTAAAAGTATTTTTTAAACTTTTATTGATTCGTTGTGAATTTCCTATCATGCATCCAGTCCTATTCATTTCCCAGTCCTTCCATATGTGCCCTTGGCCCTTGCAACCTCCTCCCTAAAAGATCAAAATAAAAATTGTAAAAAAAATTAAAACTAAAATAACAAAACAAAACCCCAAACAAACAAAGAAGTCTCACCGTGGCAGCTGCAGTGTGTCATGGTGTGTCACCCAATTTGCCCTTTTGCCCAAATGTTTGTTGCAATGAGGTCCTGTTCCAGGCCTCTGGCTACTGCTACACGATCAATACGGGATCTACCCCGGGACTCCTCTTGGATATCCTGTTATTGCCCCGTGTCATGGAGATCCTGCAGCATTGGTTCTGCAGAGCTGGCCCCTTAGCATGCTCCGCAGTTCTTAGATGGGGTAGATGTTGGGATAGGTCAACTCAAAGCCCTGGATCTTGGCCAGGGTGGTAGCTGAGTTGGTCAAGTCACCAGCACGACTACGCCTGCACCATCAGGGCTAGCTCTCCTACAAGCACACCGCCAGGGCCAGCTCTACGGAGCTGCCTGGGTGGCTCTCCCAGATGCTGCAGCAGGCAAGGGGCCGGCCCAGCTCTGCTCTCAGGGAAAGCTTCCCAGACTGCCTTAGACAGCCAAGGGGGCATCTCTCCCACACCTATGCACTGCCAAGGTGGGACAGGACAAGCTTCCCCTGTGATAAGGGCCAGCTCTTATGCCCTCAGGGCCAGCTCTCTCAAGCAGAGTGCTGCAGTAGCTGAGGGTAGGGCCAGCTTCGCACAGCCCTCAGACATCAACATGGCCCCAGGCAATAGCCCTGATCTGCGACAGCCCCAAGGCCATTAGTGGTAACGTGGGCCATGGACACTGCTGCTGCCGCGGCTGACCAGAAATCCAGACATGGCGCTCTGCTGCAGCTCTGGCTGGGACATCTCCAGGACCTCAGGTGGCAGTGCTGGCTACTCACATCCAGCTGTTCCTTGCTACCCTCACCTCTTCAGTTCTGCCTTTCTTCATGGTGCAAAGCCTTTGTACTTTCTTTCCCTACCATCTCTCCACCACGTACTTGCTCATTCTAGTGGCACTTTCCCCACGCCCATCGCATGCCTGGGGATATAGGAGGGCTCTCCAGTGTCTCTCAGACCTGGCCTGTACCACACAGATGCAGGCAGGGGCATCTCATGCTCCTCTACCTCCCCAGGTGTCCTCCAGCCTGGGCCCAGCAGCACTGAGAGGGCCTCCAAAAGAATTTATTAGTGGTTCGTAGTAGAAAAAGGTATTTTGCTACAAATTTGAGTAGTTGATTACTTATTTATTTTAAAACACATAGTGACATGTACTGGTCTGTATTTGCATTAGTTACATACGTTTTGAAGTTTTTTGAAAACTTTTGGTTTATTGAGACAGGGCTTCTCTGTAGTTTTGGAGCCTGTCCTGGAATTCACTCTGTAGACCATGCTGTCCTGGAACTCTTAGAGATCTGCCT
Source organism: Microtus ochrogaster (assembly GCF_000317375.1). Lineage (NCBI taxonomy): Eukaryota > Metazoa > Chordata > Mammalia > Rodentia > Cricetidae > Microtus > Microtus ochrogaster. The sequence continues at coordinate 63,296,287 of NC_022009.1, read as the reverse complement.
GTCTCTGCCTCCCGAGTGTTGGGATTAAAGGCACGTGTCACCACTCTCTGGCCATTTTAAATTTTTATTTATTATTATTGGGGTTGCGTGTGTACGTACCATAGCGTATGTGGAGGTCTGAGGACACCTTTTGTGGAATGCTATGGTCCACAGAACTATACAGTGAGAATGCAGCTGTCAAAACCACTAGGCTAACAACCCATGGGGATCACGTTCCAGTGGAGAAAACCCAATCTGCAGAGCTTTGGGGATATCCGCCTTTTGAATAGTCACTGCCATTTCTTTAAAGCCTTTGTGAAGTCACAGTGCCCTCTTCTCCATAGTGAGATTCACCCCTAAAACCTCAGTGGTGTATTAATAAATTATTTGGCATAACTCCCTTCTGTGAGGATAACTGGATGACCATTTTCCATACTGTGGGACCCTGGTGTGAAGGTATTCACTCAGTCAAAGAAACTTTTGTTCTTCTCACTAAATCTATATAAAGCTAGATCCCAATTATTTTTATAGCAGGATATCAACAAAAAGAAGAGCCTTGCAAATAGACCACATTGAGAGTCTCCAAAGACAGGCACTGGGAAAGAGGACTGGGCACCCTGATTTCCCTAACAGCTGTCTTAGGAGAGTGGAACCCACTGGCCGCTGCTCCACCCTAACAAGCTGCTAATCGTCTGTACTTGCCTTCACCACAGTTTCATTTGATACAAGATCTTAGTCTAGGAAATAAACTGTTTGTGCCTTTGCCCCTAAGGATACAGCAGAAAGCTTTGGATCGCTTAACCAGCACCAGAGAAAGGAATTCCTTCTCACCTGGAGTCAGCAGAAATGAGTGCCCTGCTGCTTAGCCCAGGGCTCGAAGTGGCAGCCTCTGGATTTTATGCTAGCCCCAGCCTCTATTTACCTGGTTTAGACATGCCCAGGCACTTCACAGTCACCTTCCCCCTGAGATGTAAGCAAGGTAACAGGCACCCGTCTTGTCAGTCTTTCTTATCTGCCTTCTTGACCCTGAAAAATGCTTGTTTGGTATCCTTACTATTGCCAGCGTACTAATTGCGTCTGTGTGGATATAGAAGCTGGAAACCTTGTGGGATCCAGACAGAACTTTTGAAGAACAAAGAGACTTGAGAAGAGGACAGGTGTGGCCTGACTCGTTCACCCTCAGACCCGTTGGTCAGCCCCACTTGCTGTAAGTATCGTGTCTGAACCTTGAGGCAACACTGAGACTGGGACTCAGAGGCCCCCAATAGCGGAGTTGGTTCTCCATCCACCATTGTATGGGATTGAACTCAGGTCATCAGGCTTGTGAGGCTTGACCTGCTGAGTCATCCTTCTGGTCCTAAAATATTTGTACAAATAACATCTGTGCATGTTATGTTACGATGTTTCGATTCATTTCCATTGCTCATTGGTCAGCCAGGAAAATTAGCGTATCTATCTCCATACGCTGTGACCATTTCTGTATTGGTAATTACATTTAACTTATTTTTAAATCTCTTTTCAGATATGTAATGTTTGCTATTAATGTCATCCACCTCCCTCTGCCACAGAAGGCCAGAACTTCTGCTCCTATCAAATCGTAAGAAGGCACACATTGCCTGTCTCCCACCTCTTCTTTATACTTCTAGGTTTAGATAGTAATCTATAGTTTCTCTCTTTCCTTAGGAACCAAGTAAGTGCTAGGGGCTAACCTAGGATATCGGCTTCCAAGTATTTTTCTCCATAATAAATTACACCACAAACAGTAACCTTTTTTTAAATTCAAAACCAGATTCTATTCTCTC
>NC_022009.1:63283995-63294406 GCF_000317375.1 Microtus ochrogaster | reverse complement strand
CTCTCTGTACTGGAAATTGAACTCAGGATCCTGAAAGCACTCCACCACTTGACAATAGCCATAGAAACTCCTTACATTTTGATTTTTTTCTCAATTACCCTGTAAAGTTAATCATATAACAAATTTATATTCTTTGGCTTATGTCTCCTCTTGACAGTAAGCAAATATTGCTTGTTATGTTTAAGAATTTCTCATTTTCCCAACACTAAGTCTTGTAGTTCTGTGTTCACTGTCAGTGATCTATTTGTGTTTCTAACCTTTCCTTTACGTCTATTCAGGATGCCCTCTTGATCTCCCTCCACCCAAGTATGCCTTTATTTCTTTTCTGATCAATCATGTGAAACTATCAATTATTCTTATGTGGCCGGCGTTTTTACGCTCATGAACTTAACCCTTTAGATGCCCTTGTCTTGGCTTGTTTTGTGTCCCCACCTATTTCCAACTCACTATGAACTGTAATTTCTTTGGGTTTCCTTTCCCTCTTTGCTTTAATGGGACTGTTCAGTGTCATCAAAGACTTTCAATTGCGCAAGCATTAGCTAAAGCTATTCAGTATTGGGCTTGGAAGCAGCTACTATCAGATCTAGGCATTTTCGGGTATCCAATATCCTTTGTGATTTGGACACAACAATTACTGTGCTTCTTCAAAAAATGTGTTCTAATTATCATCACATAATGGTTTATTTATAATGAAAGCGAGGAGGCAAACTCCACTTCCTTAGATGTACTGTTGAGTGGGATATAACCCCTCTAGCTAGACCCTGTAGAAGAAAGTGTCTTATCCCTAACCGAATAAGAAATGAGTGTGAGCTTGTGTCACCATCTGCTTAGTGTGGACTGCCTATCTCTCTAGATAAATGCTTTCTGGTCCTTTTCATGGATGAGCTATTGGCTTGCTTCCCCCTGATTCTGTTCTTTCCTTACAGGCCTGATACCCATTGGCTCACGCTCCTTTATCCTCTCCTGACCCTCTCATTCCCAGCATGCCACCGGAACCAGGAAGTTGTGTCAAAGACCTCAATGATGATTCACTTTCCACTGACGTTGGATAAAATATTAGAACTGTGGATTCCTGGGAAAAGCAACTTTAAGTTGCTTCTAGCTGATGAGAATGTGGCATTCTGATTTCGTGCATGGCTTACTTCATTTTGGACTTCTGTTTACTATCTGATATCTCTATATTTATAGGTATTAATGACAAAACAAAGTTCAGCAAGACAAAAGAATCCAGTAAAAACGTCAGTACCTCCCCCTCCTTTTAGTAGGTGGATATCCAAGAATCAACCTACATTTCCATTATCAACTCACATGTGCCTATTAAGTTTATGTGCCTATTAAGTCTCTAGGGAATAAGTCTAAATTTTCCGATAAAATGACATACCACATATCTTTGTTTTCATGAATTTTGACATAATGTAAGAAACTTTATCATGTTGTTTTCATTACTTTTTTCTTTCAGCCAAATATACATAAGATAAAACTATATAATCTCAGTATAAATGGGGAAATGATTTATAAAGAAAATAATTAATAGCATTAATATAAAATGTGCATTTGACCTGACTTAATTTCTTTGCCCCCAAGAGCAAATATTATGTTGTTTAAAATAATTGATGGAGGACTCTGCTTCCTGTCCACTTGTTAAGTCCTAGTTAATAAAGCAACCAGCTGTGAATCAGTCAAAACCAAGACTTCACTTCTTCCTTCCTCCTACCATCAATAGACTTCTAAAAGAATCAGGCCCACCTCTTGACTCCCCGCAGCTAAATTGACCCCATGGACCCTATATCCTTCTTGTCGTGTAACCTTGTAGAAAACATATCCCAGTCAAGCACCACTAAAATCTCCATGAAAACAATTTCCTAAAAAGCCATGTGTGTTGGTTAGTTTTTGTCCATTTGATAGAAGCTAGTATCATCTAGGAAGAGGAACACCAATAGAGAAACTGCCTCCATCAGATTGGATTATATGAAAGTCTGTAAGGGAATTTTCTTGACCAATTATTGATGCCAGAGGACTCAGCCCACTGTAGGCTGTCCAGCTCTTGGCCATTGGTCATGGATTGGGTAAAAAAGCAAGTTGAGTAAGCCAGTGGCCAACCACGAAACAGTGCTCTCCATGGTCTCTGTTTCAGTTCCTGCCTTACACCCCTGCCTTGGCCTTCCTTAATGGCAGCCTGGAGCACTGAAGTATAAGCCAAATGAGCCCTTTCAGCCTTAACTGCTTTTGGTCAGAAAGATTTCTTGTCGACATAGAAACCCTGACTAGCATATCACACATATTACTTTTCAAGAGACAAATGAATTTTAGAGTTGATCCTTGTTAGTATGTTAAGTTCTAAAGAAATACTATTTTAATTAATTTGCAGTTACCTACAAGCAAAACTTAATTTCTAGAGACCATGTTGGGTTTTTGTTGTTAGTGTTAGTACCCATACAGCTATACATCAAAAGTTGTGATTCTTTCTTTATCATCACTTCCAGGCTTTCTTTAGAATTATGTGGTAGCTGTGGTCTATAATCTTTAATAGTTCCTCTACATATTACTAAGTTGTGTTTGGGTGGATCAAAATATTATTTTTATTATGGAAATGTTGACCTAATTTTTCCTTTTTCCTCAAAAGTTGACATAATTACTAAAAACAGGTGAAAGACATAAATATAAATTCTGTTACATGAATAGATGATACTGGATCTTCACATTCTGCTTGCCTGTGAAGACTCCATGAAACACAGGAAATTGGCTCACTTGGTCCGGTACAGAAGTTGTCCTTCTGAATTGAGGCCTATCCAGTTGGCAGTGCAATGTCAACAGCTAATTTCCTCCACCAGCTGCCATTTCCTCAGTTCTAAAGGATTCTGTGGCCACATGCTCTGTCTGTCTCCCTTTGAATGAGTGAAATTACTGTGGGAATAAATAAACCAAATGCTGAGGTTGAGGACAGCATTGTTTTAATATGGAGGATCTCCTGAACTCTTTGAGGAGCTGCTAGACCTATACATGGTCTTCTACTTCATTCAGCCAGAGATAAGAGAGCAGCCCAATGGGTCAATCCCATTCCCAAATCAGTTGGAGCTCTGTGGATACTGATCTCACCTCCATAACACCAACCCGGAATTCGGCATGAATTCAAGTCTAGCCTGGCAATTTAGTAAAGATATCAAAAGTAAGAAATAAAACCCTGCACCACCCACACTCTGGATAGGTGCTGTGGCTCTCAGATTAAGAACCAGGTCCAAGTTGCAATGTGCCTAAGATGAAGACTTCCCTGGAGCAGAAATTTTCCCATGTTCCATTGACAGACATTCTGAGTGCTATGTGCATTTCAGAAAATATAGAAGGCTCAATAGAGGAAGAATGGACTTTATTCCCTTCCTGGTAAAGAAAGATATTCTCTAATATTCCATGTGTTGAACCAAGGTCAAGTGGGAGAATCAGCCCTTTGCCTACCTTTATGGATGTTTGTGCAGGAGATCCCTCGCTCAGAATGATATTTTAGCAATCACATCTAACAACACCAGATTCAAGGAGGCAGAGAAGGGAAAGAGCATGTAGTGAAATCAAGGACACATATGGTGACAAATAAAAGAAAAAATAAATGGTACCTATTCTCTCCCATTGTCCCCATCATATTCTTCAAGAAAATGATGGTTCCCCCCACTAGGCAGCATGTCTGAAAGCAAGTGGAGTCAGCATGAATATGTTACTCCTTTAATAGTCTCTATCCTTGCAGAATTGTGAAGGATTTAATCTTGCCCTCCCAAATAAATGAGGCCTTGACCTTAGTTTCTGGGCACTCTTTCCAATGTCAAGTCTGATTGGAGATTGCTTTCCTGATGATTGCTTCACTAGATAGCTAACACATCCAGATCAGATTCATGTGGCATTTGAACATACCAGACAAACCACCAAGGTCGCCTAAGTTAGAGGACTTCGCATCACCCTGTGTCCAACCCTGGAAACTAAGAGTGGTTATATGGGCAAGGGGACAGCCAGCTCTCTCCGTATAAAAGAGCCTCAGTAAAAACTCCTTACAACAAGGTTGGAACAGATTTCCCTTGTTGGCAGTACTCCACTCAGAAATGTACTACATCTAGATCCATGGAGACAAACTCCTTGCTGGGCACTTGCCTGAACTCTTCCCAGTGTGCTGTTAAAAAACACTATATATTTATTGTTAAATCAGAATTGCAAATACAACAGCTTTTAGTGTGTTCTGAGTCCCAGGAAATTAATGAATTTGAGTGTGCGTTTTGGGTCCCCACAACCTCACCCCTAAATTTTCTTCAATATACATGTGCATATATCCATATCAAATCTTGATTGCATCACAGTAGTAAATAGGTGGGGACAAGTTTTACCTCCTTGTTTATCTGCTTTTGAGTTGTGTTTAATTTTTCTGACTATGCATTGTAGTTTTTAAAATATTAAGAACATTAAAAAATTTGAAGTCTCATCATTTCATCTTTACCCACATTAAACAAGCACAGGAAATTATGGGAGAGGGAAATGGTTTACAATGATCAAAGAAACAGTGAAATTGGAAGCCAGTTACAGAAGTACATAGTTAGAGTAAAATTAGACACCATACATTATAATTTATTTTAATCCTAGGAAATACCTTAAAGATTTCTATTGAGTCAAGTACATAATATATCTAATTTTAATAGCAATGGGGTTGTTTAAACTGTAATTATTGTTTAAAGGGAAAATACCATCATTTCTGTAAGTATGTGTGCTGAGTCATAATTCTGCATTATACAAACCACATCACAGAACTGTTTAAGCAAAGCACTGGAGTTTTGGGATTTCCTATTTATGCACATATTAAACAAAAGAAAACTCTTTTGTTAGCAAGAATATCCCCAAATTCCTCTAAACACCAAATTGTAAGAAACAAAACAGAAAGAGGAAATACAGTATCTATTACTTGAGAGGAAAACTATGGAAGTGTGGTTTTTGGACACAGGCAGTTTTCTATGTGGTCTCAGGCAGCTTTCGCGTTAGCAAGTTGGTTTCATAGAGGCAAGTATTCTGGTTTGTTTTCTGTTCTGGTATAAACACCATGACCAAAAGCAATTTGGGGAGGAAAAGTTTTATTTGGCTTGCAGTTCCATGCTGCAATCTGTCATTGAGGGAAGTCAGGGCAGAAATCCGATCTAAAGAAGGAGCCACAGAGGAACTGATTAGTGGCTTGCTTTCCATGGCTTGCTCATTTGGTTTCATATACAACCCAGGGCCACCTGCCCAGGGATGGCATTGCCCACAGTGGTTCAATGCTTTCCTACACCAGTCATTAATCAAGAACATTTCCCTACCGACATGCTTGCAGGCTGATGTGATGGAGGCAATACTTCAATTGACGTTCCCTTTTCCTAGATGACTCTAGTCCAATCGACAGAGACGAAATATCACAAGCAACCATAAAGGAGAAACTCCAAAATGAGGAGTGAATAGGATTTTTCACACTCAGTCATTGCCTCAACAAGTGTTGATCTTTGAGTTAATTAAAGTAGTTCTGATTATACTATGTACATATCTGATATATATTGATCAATCACTCTTACCCTGTACTCTTTTAATCACACCCCCAATTCCTGTCTACCCTGTACTTCCCAAAAAATCTTTCTCTCACATTTTTGTCTTTTTTTTTTTTTTGTGACCTATTGAGTTTAGTCAGAACAATATGAATGGCAATGGATTCAGGGCTACTCATGGAGCTTTCTTGGTTCAACATTGGGTACACAATTGAAGTCAGTGTTTTTTTTTTTTCGTCACTGGATATTGAGCTATCAAAGTCAGTAAATCATCAGTAAGGAGCAGGGACCCATGAGCCCTTCCTGATATGAGATTCTCCTCTTTAGGCTGTGAATACCACTGGTTAATAAAGAATCTGTTTTGGCCAGTGGCTTAGTAGAAGAGAAGTAGGTAGGGAAAACTAAACTGAATGCTGGGAGAAAGAAGGTGGAGTCAGAAGAGAAGCTATGGAGCCACCACCAGAGACAGATATGCTGAAACCTTGACAGTAGGCCATAAACTTCATGGTAAAATATAAAATACTGGAAATGAGTTAATACTAGATGTAAGAGCTAATTAGCAATACACTTAAGTAATTGACCAAGCAGTGATTTAATTAATACAGTTTCTGTGTGGTTATTTCGGGACTCTGAGCAGCCAGGAAACAAACAAGCGGCCACCATACTACACCTTCCCCTGTATATGACAAAACCAGACTTATGATCACTGCAGCCATTATGAGTTGATAATTGTAATAGTTTTATTGTCCTTCGAGTAAGAAATTTGTAGCTCTTCTGTCTTTTTTTCCAGCTGATTATTAACTTCTTACCCTTGTTCCTTGAGCATTAGAGAGGCTAGTATAAATAAATGTTTTGTTTAGGGCTAGGTCCTCAACCCTCACTCTTTCTCAGCATCTTGGACAATTCTGAGTCTCTGCATTCACCACTATTCACTTCAAAGAGAGGATTTTATGCTCAAAGCTGAGTGTAGCTTTTATTTATGAGTGCAATAATATATATTTGGAGGTCAGTTTAATTAAACAACAGTAATAAGTTGACCCTTGGGACTATGACTTTTTCAGGCATGAGATGTTTCTAAGAACTATAGTACCAAGCATGGATTCCCTCTTGTGAAAGCAGCCTTCAAATCCAACCAGGAGAGTTGGCTGGCCTCTTAACAGATATGCCACTGTTGCTCAGGGTGACACCTGCTGGGAAAGTTAGTTAGGTTTGGAGTTGATAAGGGCCATAGCTGGATAAGACTGTCGATGAGCTTTGTCCTTTATATTGTACCTTCTGGAGCCAAGCAGGAAAATTTCAGGTCAATTCCCACTTACTCTGTCTAGATCTTCATACTGCGGTGTGTGTTGTCTTCAGCAAAGGAGAATTATCCTCTAATTCTGGTGAGCAAGGAAGAGAACTGAAAAGAACTTGTAGGGACTGAACTGAGCAACAGCTCATTGTTGCAGATTTTTTGTTGTTGCTCCAGGACTACCAATGGAGTCCAACCTTGGTTCAACGAGTCCACAGAAAGTTTGGCCAGAGTGGACCATAGTTTTTTAGTAGACTTAGAGGAAGCTAGAGGAACACACAGAGGAGGAAGAAGGAGGGGCCAGGGGAAACACGTGATCTTTTTTCTAGCAGGGAAGATGGAGAGGAGAGCAGATGATCATTTCTCTGTCTTCCGTAGGTCTCCCAAGGTTATTTTCCTAATATTTAACTCCTGAGTTTTATTTTTTAATAGCACAATAAAAGAAGTCACAATAAGCCATACAAAGATATACAAAATTTGGTACAAAGAACTTTATTTAGTATTTCATTATTGTTAGGAGTAGCATTATTTAGCCATACAAGGTATCAACCTTCAATTTTTAATTTTGTTTTTTGTACTTTTTAAGTAGATGTATACAAGAAAGTCAGTTTCCATATGACTTTTACACATACCATTTTTTTATTTATTTTACACACCAACCACAGTTTTTCTTCCCTTTTCTCCTCCCATTCCCTCCCCCACTTCCCTTCTAACCCCCTCCCAACCACTTCTCCTCGGTCTCCATTCAGATGGGGTAAGGTCTCTCTTGGGAATCAACAAAGCATAGTATAGCAAGTTGAGGCAGGATCAAGCTCCTCTACTCTGCATCAAGGCTGAACAAGGCATCCTACCATAGGGAATAGGTTCCAAAGAGCCAGCTCAGGCATCAGGGACAGGTCCTGCCTGGTCACACCATTGGAGGTCCTACAAAAAGACCAAGCTACACAACTGCCACCCAGATGCAGAGGACCTACAATGGTCCCATGCCAGCTCCCTAGCTGCCCATCCAGAGTCAGTAAGCTCCCACAAGCTCAAGTCAACGGTCTGTGTGGGTTTTCCTGTCATGAGTTTAACTCTGCCCACCCCCCATATAGTTCCTCATCCCTCTCTTCAACTGTACTCCCAGAGCTTGGCCTAGTGCTTGGCTGTGGATCTCTGCATCTGCTTCCATCAGGTACCAGATGAAGGCTCTATGATGACAATTAGGGCAGTCATCAATCTGATTACAGGAGAAGGCCAGCTCAGACACCTTCTCCACTACTCTAGAAGTCTTAGCTGGGTTCATGTGGTGATATTTCATTTGTATTTTAATAAATATAGCTTGCCTAATGATCAGAGAATAGAACAGCTCCACTTGTCAGTGTTACAGACCAGGCAATGGTGACAAACACCTTTAATCCCAATAGCTACACTAGTTTGTCATAGAAACCAGGCAGTAATGGTGCATACCTTTAATCCCAGCCTTACCGAAGAATATAAAATGGGGTAGAGGAGGTAGAGGTAAGGGCCAGTGACTTGCTGTTTTGCTTTTCTGACCTTCAGGTTGAACCCCAACATCTGTCTCTGAAAGTGGGAGGCACCGGGAGCCCGCAGTTCAAGTAAAAGGGTCGGAGAAAAGGCAAATAAAATAAATGGTAAGAACATCCTCCCTGTGGCCAGTCCCCATTCACACACACATACACACACACACACACACACACACACACACCCAGCAGACTGCATAGGTGCAGGCAAAACCACACCCGATGTAAAAACAGGCAAGTGACTGGCCTCTCAGCTGGACTGCCCCAAAGTCCAGACTTTAACTAACCCCAGGGCACATCCCATGCCCCTCACCCTTCCATCCCAGCACAGCAAGGCAGCTGCCCAACCCCACACACCTGAACATCCTCCCCATGGCCACTCCCCTCAGCCTCTGCAACCCTAGCAGACCACATAGGCACAGGTGCAAACCACAACAGTTGGAGAACAGACAGAGGCACAAGCCACAGCAGTTGGAAGAAAAGATGAGTAACGCCAGTGTAAGAATACATTCAACAACCGAAAGAGCAATATGGCAGCCAGAACCCAGTGATCATACAATAGAAAAACCTGAACAGAAACACAGACAAGAGATAATCTCACAACAGCAAAACCCAAAGAAGGGAGACACACACCCTGCCATCACTAAAACTGAAAAAAAAATAACAGGAATTAACAATCACTAGTCAACAGCAACTGTTAATACCAATGGATTCAATTTGCCAATAAAAAGACACAGGCTAACAGAATGGATACAAAACCAGGATCCACACTTCTGCAGCTCACAAGAAAAACACCTCAAACTTCAAAGACAGACATAACCTCAGAATCAAGAGTTGAGAAGAGATTTTCCAATCATATGGAGCTAAAAAGCAAGCCAGTGTAGCCATCTTAATATCTTGCAACAGCTGTCCTTGTCCCCTGGCTCTTCCAGCCTTTCACCCCCACCTTTCATGACACTTCTTGAACCTTTGAGTGGTAGGGGTTGTGTTGTAGATGCATCATTTGAGGCTGAGGATGGAATGGTCAGTTGTTCGTTTTCTGTGTTTTTCCCAGTTGTAGATTTCTGCACTGGTCTCTGTCTGTTTAAAAAGAAGCTTCTCTGATAAGGGTCGAGAACTACACTTACCTGCAATTTCACATCCTCAGAGTTGATTACATTTTGTGTACCACAATTTCATTATTTACTCACTAGTTGATGCACATCTCGATTGCTTCCATCTCTTAACTATCATAAATATGGACATATGGGTATCTCTGTAACCTATTATAAAGTCCTTTAGGTGTATGCCCAGGAGTGGCATAGCTGGGTTATATGATAACTTTATTTCTAGGTGTTTTTTTGTTTTTTTGTTTGTTTGTTGGGACAGGGTTTCTCTGGTTAGCCCCAACTGTCCTGGAACTCACTCTGTAGACCAGACTTGCCTCGAACTTAGAGATCCTCCTGCCTCTGCCTCTTGGGTGCTGGAATTAAGGGTATACACCACCGCTGTTCAGCTATGTCTAGGATTTGGGGACACCACCAGACTGATTTATATCTAGCTTACTAGTTTACATTCCCACAAATGGTGTGCAGGGTTTATTTTTCATCACATGCATTTGTATTCTTGGTGATGGCCACTCTGATGGGGGTGAGAGGAAATCTGAAAATAGCTTTAATCTGCATTTCCCTGATGGCTAAGAACATGGAATACTTCTTAAAAATACTTCCTACCCATTAAAAGGACACTGAAATTCAAACACAAACTCAAAAGAACCATAGATTTCATAAAATTAATAAAACACACAGATTAACCACAGCACAGTAATACTTGGTGATTCTGAGACCTCATTATCACCAGTTATTATACATAGATAGATAATACATAAAAAAATTAAACAGAACTAAAAAATTTAAATGATGGCATAAGCCAGATGGACCTCAATCACACCTACGGAATAGTCCATCCAAATGTAACAGATAACACATTTTTTTATCAGTCCATAGAACTTTCTTCAAAATAGGCTACATATCAGAACAAAAAACAAACATATAGGAAAATTGAGATAACCTTCTCTATTC
>NC_022009.1:63281376-63283132 GCF_000317375.1 Microtus ochrogaster | reverse complement strand
GTTGCAGAGCAAGGCAGCCACAGACAGCATACACCGCTAGAGTCCCAGTGACAATGTGTTTATGGATGCCGAAGTGTGGATTTCAGGTGGGATGCAATATTATTATCTTTTTGATTGTTTTCCCAACCGCTTAGGAAAAACTCTTCTTCCCACGCGGGCAGCCAGTGGAATGGTTTGGCCCTGAGCAGGCTTCTGTCCACTCTTTTTTTTTTTTTTTTTTGGAGACAGGGTTTCTCTGCAGTTTTGGAGTCTATTCTGGAACTCACTCTGTAGACCACACTGGCCTTGAACTCACAGAGATCTGCCTGTGATCTCCCGAGTGCTTGGATTAAAGGCCTGTGCCACCACCGCCCTGCTTTCTGTCCTCTCTTGAACAGAACTGTTGCCAAGTGCAAGGGAGGCTTGATTACTTGGAAAACAAAACCTCAAAATCCTGGATAGCACAAGGCACACAGAGAGCAACACATAGATGCTCAAAAGCAAGATGAAAGGCACATTGTCCTTGTTCAAAGGATCCAAGGGATGCTTAGGAAAGAATACCAGCCCCTTCAACAGCTGTGGTCAGTGTAAGACAGAAAACCAAAGATGTTGGGTAGGCACTTCTGACTTGAGATTTATTTTTGGAAATCTGTAGTAATATCTCCTGCCTATGAACATGGTCAACCAAGCTACCACTGGGGATAACACTACCTCCATTTCCAAAAAAATTATTCTAAGACTAAAGTTAGATGTTGTCAGGTAGGTTGTACTGAGAAAACTGGAATAATCTGGCACCTTCGTACCAGAGAAGAACCATACTAAACATTGCCAGCTGCACCGAGTTCATGCACTTCCTTAAATCGTTTTGCAAAGTCTCCCCTTTGCTGTTAGTGTTCCTTGTCTTCAATCACTCAGCTTGTGACCGAATTCAGTGGCTTTGGATACACATGCAACATGCTTAAATATGAGTGAGATGAGCTGAGTTGTGAAGACAGTTGTGCAAATTCACAGCTACTGTGTGTGTAGTGTGATTCAGACCTGCGCTTCGATCTTACAGCCTGTTCTTCTATCTGTGGTTTTATTTCTAAATCACTGAAGCTTCTCAATTTTATGCTAATAATATTCTTTGTCTCTAGGGGAAATTGTTTCCTCTACAAAGAGAGGAGGTGGCATTAAAACTGTTTATCAAATTGTTATATCCATCTAACGTATTGGAGTCTTAAGTATGGCTATAACAGTATTGTCAGCCAGGAAAAGGGAGTTCTAATCATAACCTAGTTATAAAAACTCCTAAATTCTGTAACTCCATAAAACAGCCTTGCTTAAAAGATGCTTAGGAATCTGTGTGTGTGTGTGTGTGTGCGCGCGCAAACGTGTGCTTCTTTGCACATGCGCGCTCACGTGCACGCATGTGAGCATAAGTTTGTGTGGTTACAAATTAATTCCCTTTACCAGGCTTCATCAGATATGCAAAACTAAATAAATGGAAGTTCAAGTTAACGTTTGCATGATGCCTCTTGAAAGAAATATTTCCATCCAATATGACCCACTAAATAAAGTTCAGCTGTCTTAGTGTGCGCATCCTTGGGTCTGCTGCAGACACCTCAGCATCCTTCGGGAGACAAACACTCGCCATATATCTACATTAGAGTGCTGAACAGACAGGAGGAGGAGGAAGCTTCCACCCAAGTGAGGTGACTTTTGTTCATTAAGTATACCTGTGAAATTATCTTATAAAGATAGTAGTTTCTTATTTCACCATAGTTACAATTTTTTT
>NC_022009.1:63278137-63280426 GCF_000317375.1 Microtus ochrogaster | reverse complement strand
ATTTTGTAAATATCTTTATCCCTTATTTTCCCATTGGTGAGTTCTAAAGACACATTTCAGCTGAGCTCTAGTCCCAGCCCTAACCCAGATATAAGAGACACCCTTTAACAACATCGCCATTCAAGAATTTTTTCTCACTTTTAATTTGACTTTTCACTTCCAATCTAGAATAAGAAATATCACAAGTTTATTTATGAAGTATTTTACATTATATAAACTCAGTTTATGTGCCCAGTATGGAGAAGGCTTTTTCTTTTCATTTATAGTACAGGAAATAAATTGGCTTGGGAAATTTCCTTTCTATGTACTGATACTTTGGAGATGATATAAAAAGAGATTGCAGGGAATGAGATTGACAGGAGCATTTCATGATTCTTCCAGGCAAGTGGTGGAACATATTTATCTCTGGGGGAGGTGGAGAAAGAACATGACTTTTTATACTAGTAATCAGTTTTGAGTCTCTGTGTGAGGTTTCACAATAAATACTAATGGACATTAGCATATTTAAGTGCCACACCTTAAGTGATGGATGTATTATACTCAGATACAGAGTCAAGGATTAGAGGGTGATTAACCCCAGATTATATAGCTGGTGAATGGTCGAGGAGGGCTCAGCCTAGGCCATCTGATGCAGCACTTGAAATTTCTGAGTGCTGTTAAGTCTTCAGAATTTAGGATGCCTTGTTCTATATTCTCCTTGGCCCTACTGATTGGTAGCTCTCATGGGAAACCAAGTTTGGTACATAAAATTAATTTATTTGGGGAAAAAAATCTCAGACTCATTTGCAGGTAAAATTGGAAAGTTTGGCTTTGGTAGTGTTATAGGGTGGAGGCCAAGACAATGACGTCACAGAGAGGCAAGCATGAGAAGTCCTTCTTCCTTTTCTCTTTATTAGCATACAGGGATAGCAGAGAGAAAAATGAGATAAAATTAGATAACCACAAGGAAGAAGACGGAATGAACAAGTAAGGTGTAGTCAGGTGCAAGAAGAGCCATTTATTCTCATGACGTCTTAGAGGCTATGGGGCCATGAGTTCTTAAGATCATTGACAGTTGTTCCAGACATGCAGAAGCTTGACTACCAGTGTAGGCTTGGACAACAGGTATAGAGTGCCTGGATGAACTGTGGCTGAGCTGGACTTTAGGCCTCTTTTTTGATGGCCTGTGAATATAGATCATTACTTGTTTTCATCCAGAACCATCATTGGGCAGATCATAGGGCAGTGAGTTAATATTCTTTCCCACAGGGCATCCCATTTTCCCACACCCTAAACATTCAGTGCTTTAAAGCCTCTCTCGGAAATGATGGGCCCGTGCATCTGAACACAGCAGTGCTCTCCAACACACCACTGGCCAGTCCAAGCCTCTTCCTGTCACCAGTTCAGTGAGTTCCCCTGAACCCACTAACGAGTCTGAGTCACAAGCCAAGTTGCCTTGTGTCCCCTTCCTATGCATATTTTAATACAAAGAGGGAATTCTGACATTTTAATTAATAATCTGTCTTGCTCGCCCAACAGACTTCTGCATGGTGGGAGTTGGAGCTGACGTGTGGTTTAGGGTGAAGAACAATGTGTAGCAAAAAGAATAATTATTTTAGGGAGAGATTTTTCTTTCACTATGAATCCAGAAGAAGATGGGAGCCCGGGATGTACCCTCACTTATCCTGTACAAGTGAATTTGTTTTTATAATTTTTAGTTTATTGACCCATAAACAGGGCTGATGCTGATTTTGCCACAGAAGGCTGTTATGGAACTTACATGGCTCCCATGTGCAAGGCTCTGTGTTGATTGGTCACTGCTCTACGGATGATGCTCGTGGACTAAGACATAGGACCCGGGTTGGCAAGAGCACAACATATGGGGCCGTCATAGATGGACACAACATAGTAACCAGTTAGCAAGTGGCATCTCAGTGCAGCAGGCAGGTCCAGCTTTTCCTACCCACCGACACATGTCTGCTCGTGAGCTTTTCTTGTGTTCTATTGTGTAGCATAGTATTCTCCAGCAAAGTTAGCCATTGAGAATAAAAACTATTCAAAAATCTTTACTATGTTTATCTTAAAAATTTGATTTGAACACGTTTTCAGTAACAATAATTTTTATTACTGTGTTAAATGTGATTTTGATACAGGCCATTGCAACAGTAGATATTTGTGGGGCAGAGTGGGGGATGTGGGCGAACATCTGCATGATGTGTCTTTTTCTATCATTTTCCACCTTAATAGTTTAGATAAAGTCTCTTGCTGGAACTGGAGCCGGCTGATTTTGCCAGGCTGGGTAGCCAGTGG
>NC_022009.1:63272664-63277752 GCF_000317375.1 Microtus ochrogaster | reverse complement strand
TGATGTTGTGTCTGTTTTGGTTTCTCTCTGTCTTAGCTCAGTAAGACAGGTTTTTTTTTTTTTTTTTTTTTTTTAACCTGGAACTCACTGTCTTAGCAAGGTTGGCTGGCCAATGGACTCCAGTTGTCTTCCTGCCTCGACCCCACCAGCTCTACATCACAGGTAGGTGGAGCCAGGACAGTTTTTATGTGGTAGTGGGGAATCCAAGCTTAGGTTCTCTGACTTATGCAGAAAGCAGTTTACTAACTGAGTTGTGTTCCCAGCCCAACCAGTAATTAGTCTAAAATTCGTCCACAAACTGTCAGAATTTAATTCGTATGCATCAAAATCGCTAGGAAGACTCTGCTTATGAATCCAGTTTCAGGGTTGGAGTCTTGGCTCAACTGTTAAAGTGCCCATTGAAAACAGATAAGGCTGTAAATTCAGATCCCCAGAACCTGTGTGAAAGAAAGGAAAATCTGCACACCTGTGTCTGAAAGCTTAATGCAGGAGAGGCAGAGACAGGAGGCTTGATCGTTGAAGCTTGCTCGTCTTCTAGGCCAATGAGAGAACACCAAGTTTGGTGAGACACGTTGTTTTAAAAAGTAAGGTAGAAAGAGACCAAAGAAGAGAGTTTCACACTCATGTATACATATGCACATGTACACACTCACACATATATAAACATACAAGCATATGCACACACATGCACATACACTCACACATATACACACATGCACACACACATACAGACTTGCACACACAAACATGCACAGGAACATGTGCCCACGCATGTACACACTCACACATACATACACACATAAGCACACACACAGACATGCACATACACACACATACATACACTCACACAATTCACACACATGCATACACATACACACATGGGCACACGTAAACACACACATGAACACGCACACACAGATACATACAAACATCAACATACACACAAACACGCACATGCATATGCACACACACACACATGCATGCACACGCTCACACAGAGTTCTGCTTTCAGAGGCAGCACACAACGCACACACTCACACACATACACACATACACACACACACACACATACTCACACAGGGTCTTGCTCCATAGGCTCTTCTCTGTACTTCAGAGGCAGCACACTGAGATGCAGGCTCAGGCAGATGGATTTCTGGAACGTTCTCTCAGCAGATGAGAACAGGAGCTTATAGGAAAGATCTGGAGAAGGTGCTTTCTATTAATTTATTTATTTTCTCTCCTGGGAAGAGGCAACTGTTTATTTAGCCTAAACAAATTCTATACATCTTACCAGCCTCATCTTTCTTTCACTATCCCCAATTCATAAATGCTCAATATAAATTTACACGTGAAAAAACTACCCACCTACCCACTCTTGGGACCCTCTCTAAACTTAGAAACATTTCAATGCCTGCATTTGAATCTCTATTGGGACCTTTTTTTCTCCCCATTTCTAGCTTTAAAGTCCACACTTATACATAATTCTAAATCATTTTCCTGAGTCAGATATTTCTCTTTTCTTATTGTTCAAAATTTGACGGGAAAACTCAGACCTCATGGTCTCCATTTTCTTCCTCCCTTTCTCTCTTCCTCATTTCCTCCCCATCTCTCCCTCCTTTTCCTCTTTCCTTCCTATTTTTTTCTTCCCTTAATGGGCCTCATTAATTCTCACATTTATCTACGTCCTAGTTAAAATAAAATGACAGATGGTCCCTGTTTGCAATAAATGTAATTAGGCGATACTAATATGGGCTTTGAGATCATCAGATAAAAGTGCCTTGTATGCACTTTTGGACCTTAGCAACAAACCATGGCTGCAGTGCAGCTTGGGGTTGATGTCAGCGGATGTTTGCATGGCCTTCTCTGACTCCAGGAGTTTCCCCCCTCTTAATGAGTCCTCAGGCTCTTTTGTTCAGCCTTCTAATTGCAGATAGACAAATGGAGCATCCTACTACTCCACATCCAAAAATTCATTGCGCTGAGATTATTCTTGTTGTCGCCCTTTCTACAGGACACATAACTTCTGTGTGAGGTTCTAAATGTCCAAAGAACAGGTGACACCCCAAACCAAAGGGGCCAGTGTTTGGCCATGTGGCCCCACACTTAGATGTGGAAGCATGAAGTCCTATGGAGAATGTGAAAGAAGAAGGAAAGTGTTGTGTGTGTTGTTCTCATGAGCTGGATGAGCCGCAACAGCCAACATTCGAGAAAATTCACAGAGGAGTGAGTAGTTTATAATTAGCTGCAAGGTCAATTAATCTGTTTATAATTTTCATATTACAGAGCTTTCCTGCTCCCAACCTTCCCTTTCTTCATTTACTCTTCCATGGGTCAGGTATGCATGAGTTCAGTTCCTTCAAATATTCAGCCAAGGAGCATAAATCCTTCTTTTATTGACAAGGCAATAGAATTGTTACCCAGAGGAAAGAGCAGGTTACCGGGGTTCCCTAGGTAACTCTTTAGAAGCCTTTGTCACTTGTTGTGACTTTCATCTGTGTAGATGGCACAGCTGGGATGAAGCAACAGCTTCTTAATGACTCCCTTTTAATAATGTTTGAGAGCCTCCAGAACTAATGATTTAGCTATCAATCAAGGATGCATTCCTCACTTGTGTGCTTTCTGTTTCCCAGATGGCTGCAACTAGCATACTTGTGAGCGCCTGGGAGTGCTATACAGTTTAAACTGTAAGAACAAACCGCGTCTGCGTTCAAACACAGGTGCTGATCTTGAATCTTCTTCTACAAATATTTTTGGAAGCAGGGAAATAGCTTGACAGAGCAAATCTTTATGACTGGCCTACTCTGTGCAAGGCAGGATGCTGAACATAAATCGTCAGTCAGTGGCCTGGAGGCAGCCATACACGTCAACCCGAAAACTCAGGTACAAGAAAGGTAACCCTTAAACAAATGCGTGTAGAAACAATACTTAGTGGACTCAGTATGCCGTGGGTTAGTGTGTAGGTATATGTATATATATATATGTATATATATGCATATTGTTACGTACACATATATAAGGTATATAGACCCACACATGTAGCAATAATAATTTTAAAAGAAGAGGTCAAGAGTTTGGGATGGAGCAGGGTAGGATGAGAGGAGTTAGAGAGGGGGAAGGGTACAAATAATATTATATTACTCATGTATGAAATTCTCAAATAAAAATGCTTAAACTAAAATGTTTCCTGATTAAGAAAACCACCAGATGAATCATGTTTCGAGCAGTTTCCCCCTTCTTGCATTTGTTTTTCTCCCTGTCATCCAGGACAGCCTGGAGCTTATAGTGTATGGTCCACCTTTTCTGAGAAGGGTTGTGACGCCCTCCAAGTAAGCCCCGTCAATTCTTTCTGGCTACTGTCTCCCAAATCATAAACCAATGTTTGCAAACCAAAACATAGAGAGCCCTGGCAGGCAGAGTGACGGGAGGAGAGGACTAGGTGGCCACTGACGAGCTTGACACCGTGCATAGGCGGTGGCTGCCACAGTAGCCTAGTCTTTGTTCTGTGCTCTGTGAACCCGGGAAGCCCAGATTTCCAAATTTTAAATCTGAAAACCACCTTTTAGTACAAACTGCCTCTCACCTTATCCTACAAAGCAGACACTGTTTTCCAGAGCAAAAAGGGATTTTGCCAAGCTCAGAAAGAAAGATAATTTTGTGGTGCCAGGGAGAGAGAGAGGGAGAGAGAGAGAAGAGAGAGAGAATCACTCCCGGGTCTCTGCAGGTGAGAGAGGATAAGATGGGCTTCATGGAGACCCAGGGAGGAGGTGTTTCAGCTGCCGCCATTTGCAGAGGTGCTGCCAAGAATGACTTCGTGTCCTAAAAGGAGCTTGAGTCCATTTTAAATTGACTTCTGCACAGAGAAAGAGATACAGGACTAATTTTATTTTTCTTCCTATGCTCATCAGTGTGTTCCTGCATATTTCTTCCAGAACTGTATGTTCTTTCATCTTTATTTGGGGCTCCTTTACTGAGAATCAGATGTCTGTTTCTATGTGGATTTATTTCTGGATCCTTTATTATTCTTCATCCATTCAGTTGTTATTTGTTTTGTTTTAGTTTTTAGAGATAATGTCTTAAGTAACCTAGGCTGGCCTTGAACTCCTGACCCTCCTGCTCCTGCCCTATGGGTGCTGGACTTACAGGTGTGAAGTACCAATAACCTTAATGTAAGCCCAGAAACTTTGAAGATGGTTGAAGAGAACAGAAGATAACATGCAAGGACGTTCTGAAACAAAACAAAGCAAATAAAATACCAATAGCTCAGAAAGCAAAGGCAAGAGTGTCATGAGGGCATGGGGAGATGATGTAGCTGGCAGAGCATCTGCTACACAAGTGTGAAGACCCGAGTGTGGCTCACAAGGACACATATAAAGTCACACACAGTGAGGCATGCCTGTAATCCAAGTGCTCCTATGGTGTGGTTAGAGACAGGACAGAAAAGTCCCCTGGAGCTCCCAAGTCAGCTAGCCTGACCTCCACAGAGGTCAGGAGACTTCACCTTCAACAATGACAGTCAGGCCCTGATACACAAGGCTGCCCTCTGATATCCACACACACTATGTCACATTCATGCCTGCAATCACAGGCACGCACATGCACATCACGCACACAGGCACTGTAATGAAAAGAAAACGGACATGTGAGATTGCATGAAGTTGAAAAGCTCCGCACTGCAGAGGGAGCCCCAGCCTACGGAATGTGAGGGAGGCAGCATCTGGCAGCTGCTGATCTGGCTGGTATCTAATACCTATAGTATAAAAGAACCGAAAATGGAACATCTCAACAATGATCCAGCCAATAAACGGGCATATGAATTATGCAGGCAGTTTCAAAAGAATTACAAATATTCAAGAAATATATGAAAAAAAACATTTAGCATCCTTAATCACTGAGGGAATGCAAATCAAAACTACATTGAAACTCCCCTCCATCACTGCCAGAGGCTGTCGTGAAGAGAACAAAAAGCATCCGTGAAGATGTTCACAGAAAGGAGTGAGGCACAGAATCAGGCCAGTCCCTTCCTCAGTCAGAATGAAGGGTCTTTCTTTAGAAAAACTCAAAAGAAAGCTCCCATGTGATCATTCTATG
>NC_022009.1:63262520-63268158 GCF_000317375.1 Microtus ochrogaster | reverse complement strand
ACACTCATCCATTGCTGGTGGGAATGCAAACTTGTGCAACCACTCTGGAAAGCAGTGTGGCGGTTTCTCAGGAAATTCGGGATCAACCTACCCCTAGAGTCAAATTTTTAAGTGAAGAGAGCTTTATGTTGGTTTAACTTAGAAGCCTCCAGAATCAAATGTCTTTCTGTAGTCAAAAAATTCAAAGAAAACACAATAACATATATATTCCAGACTCTCTGTGTATATTCCATCTTATTTTCTGTACTCCTTTAATCTATGACTGTCTGTACTCTGTCTCTTTAAAGATTTTGCTTTATCTTTTAAAGCTATTTATTTCTCTTTATATTACCTATACTCTTTTTCTTTCTCTCCCCAGCCTACATACATTTTTTTTTAAAAACACATTTTTGTCTTGTTTAGATGTCTTTTATGTCTGAATCTGTCCTATTGTGTATCTGAAATCTTTTCCTGACCAGGAGCACATTTTTTTTTTAATTGCTAAGTAGGTGTGGCTAAGACCAACTCCTCAGCCCTGCCTGTTTGCTCCACCCAATGCAACATGGTGGAGGTATGTTCACTGCCTCTGTGAGCCATGCTCACCACCCCAGCTGCAGGGACACAGGAGGTCTGTGTTGCCATTAAACTATTTATAACACACTGATCACATGTTGGGGACTGTGGACCCTCAGACCCTGCCAAAGCAAACAGCTTGTTTTCCTGTGCTTGCAGCTGCTCTAAGCACAAGACTCTCATGAGTTCCTGATGGCCGTGGAGTGGTTTCTGGTGGACTTGCAGTTGAAAAATCCCAAGAGCTAGGGCTTGGCCTTTGTCAAGGATAGCCCTATATAAGCTGCCCTGGAACACAACAAATTTGGCATTCCTGTTTCAAGAGTGACTCATGTCTCCGTGTGTTTTTTAATCCCCAGACCCTTGCCTGGTAGCGGTTCCAGGTGGTGCAGGCACCACAATTACACACCCCATTTAAGTGCAGCCTCCTGAAGGAGCCAGAGTTTGTTGTGTCAGCATGAACCAGGAAGCCATCTCTTAAAGAAGTCAGGCAATTTTGCCACTAACACTGAGTCAGGAAGACTTCTCTTAAAGGAGCTGTGCTTCTGCTTGCTGGCAGGTAGCAGAGTCTATCTAAAAATGTGACTAACACGAAGCTGTGCTAAACTCTGTTCTTTTGTGCCTAGATTTACTTCTCAAGCTCTCGCAGGTTTTATGTGGATGTACTTGCTCCATGTGGAGCACCGTTTGTAGATAGAGGCGTATGTTCTGTCTGGTCCCACAGCCGTTCAGTTCCAAAGAAACACACAGAGGCCAACATTAATTATAAACTGGTGGCCTATTAGCTCAGGTTTCTTATTAACTAACTCTTACAGCTTAAATTAATCCATTCCTATTATTTTATATTTTACCATGAGGTTCATGGTTTGCTGGCAAGGTTCCAGGCCATCTCTCTCCTTCAGCACCTACATGGCATCTCCTTGACTCTGGCCTCTTTTCTATCTCTGTTTGGAATTCCCACTTTGTTCTTTTCTATGCTGTCATAGGCTCAACATAGGTTCTCTCCTAACCAGTGGTAATAAAACATATTCACGGCATACAGAGGGGAATCCCACATCAATGTGTAGCAAAAAAGTTAAGACCTCCTTGGATGAAAGACAATGACCAATCAAGGGGTGTTGTGGCCAAGAGAAGGTAATGGGAAATGGTGAGAAAACAGTATATACGTGTATGAAACACGTTTATTTTATTATTTTTAAAGAATACATGCATTGTGACAAATGAAAGAGGGGTGAAAGAGTAGTCAGGAAAAGTAGCAGAATAATCAGAGATTTGATGAAGAGTTCTACTTGAGAGAGAGAAGCAGCTGTGTCTCAGAGGATGAGATTTAAGATTCTTATGTGTCCTTGCTTAAGCTAGTATGGGACTGTGGCATCCGAGGCAGAGTGGCTGAGAAATCACAGTTCAAACACTGTCTGCCCCAGAACTATTTCCTTTAGGTGCCGAGCAAGCTTCCTAAAACTCTCGGGGCATTCATTGGTTTCCTCGCCTTCACAATAGGAATAATATTTGATAAATGAGGATGATATCACCAACAGAATTAAAGTAAATAGAGTGTGTCCGTGTGTGTGCAAGTGTGTGGATGTGCTTGCACACGTGTGTATATGTTTGTGTATGTGTGGATGTGCATGTGTGTACTCGAGAGTGTGCATCTGTGTATGTGTGCATATGTGTGTAAGTGTGTGTGTACATGGGGGTCTGTATGTGTGTGCACATGTGTGTATGTGTGTGTGCACATGTGTGTATGTGTGTGTCTATTTTTACTGGGGCTTTTAGGCAAGCACTACACCACTGAGCTCTGTCCTTGACCTCAGACTCATTACCTCCCTGCCTCTCCTCCTGCCAGGATAATAGGCCTGTGTTGTTATGTCTGGTTCTTGCTGCCTTTAACAGTTTTGTTCCCTAGGGAAATCTTTTCCTGCTGCTAATTGGAAACACAGGTTAACCAATGTCTTTTCTGCTGTTTAATTAAAAAAAAAAATCCGTTTTTTCAGATACTCATGTTTGTAAACAGACCTGGATTCTAAAAGTAAAGTATTATATAATAAAATCTACACATTTCATTTGAACTTAGCTTTTTTTTTTCATTCGTGCATGAAATCTATTTTTCCTACAGGAATGCCGGGAATGGGTATCTCTGAGGTGTCTGTAGCGGTCATCTGATATTGCCGTGCTGAGTGGAAAAACAGGTCTTCACCTTGGTTGTTCTTTGATCAGGATTGTGCAATGAAAGCAAGCCAAGTTCTGTAGTGTAGTCCTACATTTCTTTCTCCGCCTTGTTTTCTGTCGCTTCAATTGTTTGCTGTCTTCCTGACTCACCTGTCTCACCCCCACCCTAGGTACTTTTTAAAGCATCCCTTTGCCATCACTGCCACTACAGTTCAAATAACAGTGTTGAGAGGATCACAGAAAAGCACATAAAACTACTTCCAAATTAGGCACACAATTAAGTATTTGTTTTTAACACAAAATGTTCTAAGTAAGATGTGCTACATATTATGTATACCTGCTTAAGTTTATGGAGGAAGAATGGGGCAACACAGGTTACATTAACTTAATATATGTGAGATATTATGAAGGGGCCATCGATGACTTCCTGAAAGGGGCAGTGCTGAATTAAATATCAGAGCAGGAAGAAGAGGTTGGCATCTATTAGTTTAGTTGTTCAATATCCCCCAAAGTATTAAAATCTTAGTCCTCAGTGCAGTATCACTGGGAGAAGCTAGTGTGTAGGTCCTGGAGGGGGTTCACTGTAGGTACACCCCCATAGTGTGTGGGCCCTGGGGTGAGGTTACGGGGTCATTGAAGGATTGTGAAGCTGGTCTCCTTCTTGTCTCTTCCATTCTTCGTTTACTGCTTGCTTGTCAAGCACTCTCACCAGGGTAAATTGGTTTATCAGAAGCCCAAAGTGATGGGGCCACTCAAAGCGGTGACGATACACGTCTATAACCCTACTGTGTGGGCGGTAGAGGAAAGCGGCCAGAAGTTCCAGGTCATGCTTCAGTTATACAGTGGGTTTCCAGTCAGTGATCCGCAAGACCTCCCCAGAGGAAAGGGAAGAAATCACGTGTTATGTATGGAGTGGAACTGGCAGCCTGTGGTCCCCCAGTTGCTGAACACAACAGCCAGATGTGGACCCTGGCTAAACAGCAACCCCCTTAACTAGTGCAGTCTATGGGGCCTTTGCTGCTCGGCTCATAGGAAGCCATTCACCATGTCCTCTCGGCTGCAGGGGAGGTTGAAGATAGCCAGGGTAAATAGGTTTCAATTGCAGGTGAAATTATCAAACTAAGTAGAGACACTCAGCTTCTGCTTTCACAATCATCTTAATCTTTAACTTCCTATCTCTGTGTCTCTTTCCCTTGCCAAGTATTTTTCATCCTGAGATTAAATTTACCTCAGGAGATACCATTCAGTGGAAATACATAGTATCTCCATTATTATAGCAACTACCCTTCAGTAGGTGTGACAGAGGATTTTTAAGAATAATTTTGCCCAAGTACTTAACACTAAAAATTACTTTAAAGTGTGTGTATGTGTGTGTGTGCATGTGTGCATTATGTGTATGTGTGTATTGTGTGTGTAATTGTGTGTTTGTGTGTGTGTGTGTGTGAGAGAGAGAGAGAGAGAGAGAGAGAGAGAGAGAGAGAGAGAGAGAGAGAACCAGGAGAGTCCAGCCGGGGGTGTCAGATACTGTGGAGCAGGAACTACAATTGGTCATCCCACTTGACTTGGGTACTAAGAACTGACTGCGGGTCCTTTGCAAGTGTAGCCTGATCTCTTAACTGACGAGCTAGCTTCTCAGGGCAAGTGTGATTGTTGTCTAAATGAGACAGTTATTACAACTTAAGATCTAGATCTTTGATCTAATAGGATGGGATAAGGATGTGTGAGCTAGAACCTAGCGTTTTAAAAAATGTGTAAGAATTAACTGGAAGTGGGGAGAGAGAAATGTTCCAGGGGAAGAGAGGCGTGTCCTGGCAGCAGGACCAGCAGTTACGAGGGTCCTGTAGTAGCAAGAACTTGTCGCAAATAAAGCTTAAGTGGTTGGTACTGAGTGAACAAGGAGCGGGCAGAGTGGAGAGTAGTAAGGAGAGCAAGGCGGACGCCGTACACGGAAGAGCTTTTCCTTTAGTCTAAGGAAAAAGCACAAAGGAGAGAGGTGGCAGGGGACAGAGGCAAGAGGAGGCTGAGAACGGGCTGGCAGAGAAGTGGGGTGGGAGTCAAACAGGCAGTGGTGGTGCCTGACAGAGAGCAGTAATACAGCGATAGAGACACCGTCAGGGTGATGCTGGGGAGAGACCTGCGGGCCAGGAAGTGGAGTCTTCAAAAAGTTCCCTCCTTGTTTAGGTCCACAACCTGGCCAGGCTGCCTTCCCCGCAGAACGAGCCGGTTGCATTTGTTTGAGTTGTTGGTGGTAAGAAGTCCATGAGTTTGAGTTGAGGTATCTTCAAGCCTTCAAGGAATTCTGGAGCCTTAAGTTTCGTTCTGTTTCTGTCAACATCCTACCTTGAACTTTCCCATTTTTTTTTGTGCTTAACTATTGTTATATTAAAATAAACAATCTTCTCAGACCGAAAGCAATTGCTGCTGTACCACCAGCCAGTTTGGCCTGAGAATTAGCCTCCACTGATAAAATCCCACCATCTACCCAGGGTGCTTTGGGCTTGTCAGCTGACACAGACCTTCTGATGTGGATTCTGCCAGGCTGCTACTCTGTCCTGTTGAACTCCCGCCCGTCCTTCACGCCTCACTCCCAGCTCCTTGCTGTCTCTCCTTCATCCACCTCCTCACCAAATAACTACCATCCATGCTGGCTGTGGCCTATTACAGTGGGAAGACCCACAATCCTCTTCTTCCACTGCTTCTTCAGTTTCTTTTTCTTTGGATGAAGTGAAGCAGCAAATCCGAAACCAGCCACCAGATGGCGCCAAAACATTACATTCTAATACAGCACACCTGTCCTGCGTGTTAATGGGACTGGAAAGCTTTTATTATTTTGAAATTATTATTCGCAACTCCAGATACAAACTCAACACACATTAAAATTCGTGTTTCAACTTCCTAGAACATATTGGGTGGAGAGAGA
>NC_022009.1:63260176-63262413 GCF_000317375.1 Microtus ochrogaster | reverse complement strand
GAGACAGAGAAATGGAGAAGGGGAGAGAAATAAAAGGAGAAGGAGGGAGAGAGAAAAGGGAGGTGGCATGGACGGGGCGGGGCAAGGGAACCTGTATTAAGAATGGTGATTTTACTGTTTGCTTGGTTGGATGTTTTCCTCTATAGGCTCAGAGAACTGAGGCCTTGCTAAGCGAAGTGCACGCCAGGGCCCCCACTCTTTGCCCTGCCCAGCTGCTCTGTTTGCCACAGCCCCTAATGCTTATCTCTGATAGAAATGCAAAGCCTTTCCTTTGCCCAGCAGCCAATACAAACGAACATCATTCCGGGCACCTGTCTAAAACCAGGAACACACTTAGCTGACTTTTATTACTTTAAGATGCGATCATTTTTCTGTCATTTAAAATTTATTTTTTATTGATATAAACAGCATAGATGGTAACCAGTAAGTTAGTAAATCAGTAAAACAATTAATAAAATTAATGAAAATAGAGCTTCTTACTATTATATCCAAACTACAGAAGAAGCCGTTATTGTTGTTGCTGTTTGTTTTTGTTTTGTTCTTTCTAGTTAACATAGTTAGCTGTCAGTGGTGTCCACGACATAGATTAAGAAACTTTGATGGCTTTAAAAATTCTAGTGGATTTTTTAAAATTCTATGGATTAAAACATTCTACCTATTTGCAAATTTGGAAAAAAATACTGGTAAAAAGATTGTAGAAGGAAAAATCTGCAAAAAAAGAGATAAAGATGTCATTACAAATTTGGAAACTTGCAGCTGGGTATGACTGTGCATCCTCCTGTAACCCAGCACCCAGGAGCTGGAGGCACAAAGGTCAGAGGAGCGTGAGCAGACTCTCAGCCACGCAGACTGCCAGAGGTAACCCTGTTACTAACAAACAAAACAACAACAAGTCTATTTGATAGCCGCATTGCCAGAGTGACTGTGGGGTAAAGGGATGGTGTACATTAATCTGCTTTGTGTTTTTTCTTTTTTTTTTTTTTTGAGGAGGGGGCAGAAGGATTATGGGGGCAAACAGTGGAGCATGGGATGAATCTGGAAAGTGGTACCGTGTTAAGAAACAAAGTAATAGACACTGCTGCTGTCATATTGTAATGTTGTATTGCAATTGTATCATGTGAGTGCAAACTCATGAACACCCAACATCCAACAAAAGTGCATTTGTGTGGGAGGTGCCATATTTTCCCACTGTAGGGAATAGAACGTGGCTTGCTGCCCAGCTCGTATGAACTCTGACTACCTCTCTGCCCAGAGAAGTCATTTGAATGTCCGCAGCTCCCAGAGGGCTTTGGGTTCACTCATGCTAAAGGATGCCATTTACCGTGATGCCATCTCATTGTGCTCCCAAGGGAGCTGGTCTGCTTTGTGCTTGTGAAAACTGTCAGTGTGTCTTTCTCAAAGTGTGACCATCTGAACTAAGCCAACCCACACCGAGTGGACCCCGTGCCCACAGCGTCATTTTATTAAGAGCAAATTAGACTGGAAAAATGATCATCTAAAATGCATTTTCAATAGATTGCTGTCAGGCTCGCTACCTGTCAAACGGAGAGGCCTGAAGTCTCATTGTGACACATGGATTAGCCCAGTCTTCCCTGCAGCGTGAAAACAAAAGGCCATTGTTGATGTATGGGGCAAGTGCATCTTCAAACAGAGACATCCACAAAGGACTATGACAGCATGAAGAGACAGGATGGATGCTGCTGTCCACATTTGCAAGGAGACTCTGTCTGCGTCCGTGACTTCAATCTACCCTGAGACAGACAAAGAGAAAACACGCAGTGAGTGTAATTGTTCATCGTAACTTTGCATTAGCAAATGCTGATTCGTGCTCTAAGAGGGGAGCAGGTGGAAGCAAGAGATTAAATTGGTGCCGTTACAAAAAAAGTATTAAGAAAACGCCTATGGAATTAGAATTATTATTTTTTTTAAAAAAGATCCATCATTAAGACTTGAATGTTCAAATTTCCCATCTGTTAATCAATCCAAAAATAAAGACTTGGAGTTACAAAAGAACTGAACATCAAAAAAAAAAATCTTTTCTGAGATAAACTTTAAGCTGGGCTGCTGAAATCTGATTGTTTGGGATTTATTTGGAAAATATATCAAAGTTTGGGAAAATCATAAAGATAACCTTAGTTCTGGAAAGATAGTTTCTTTCCTTCCCTCCGTCCCCTCCTCCCTCTCTCCTTCCCTCCCTCCTCCCCTCCCTCCCCCTTCTCTCCCTCTCTCCCTCCCTC
>NC_022009.1:63253234-63260066 GCF_000317375.1 Microtus ochrogaster | reverse complement strand
CTCCCTCCCTCCCTCCTGGCCTCCCTCCCTCTCTCCCTTCCTCCCTCCTTCCCTCCCTTAAGATCCCACGTGAATAATCACACAGCACACTTATCTAAGCAGTATCTTTCAATTAAACAGATACGAAACTTCCTCTAACATCTGTATTAACCCGTGTTTCCTATGGGGCTCCACAGCCAAACATAAGGATGCAGTGCAGGAGTCCGTGAAGGAGCACGACGCTGGGATTATAGGGGCTGTGTTTCACAGCTCTGTATCTGGTGCTATCAAATCCAAACTAAGGTTGTGTAGTCACATGGGGCCACCACAGAGCCAGCAGCGCTCAGTGCAGAAATCCAGAGAGACACCAGTTCTTCATCCTCAAGGAATTTGCCTACTGGGTGTCCAACCTCCAGCTCTGTGACAATCCCTTTGCTTGTAGACAGGGAGAATTCTACAGAAGGGCCAGTCTGGAGGCCCATTGTCGTGCCCCGAGATGAGCCACACCACCGCTCCCCAAATCCGCAGGAAGCGTTGACAGTTCACATAGAGGCCACATATTTCCTAGTTAATGAGTTTGTTCAGCATATTCATGTATTGTATCTTTGGCAATGCTAGAGGTTGTATCTGTGAAGCAGTGTGCAAGAATCCATGAGGATCTAAAGGATCTAAACGCCTTTATTAGTGCTCCCAGGTTTTACCACTGCCCTACTGAATTCTTTCCTCCAAATCTGTGTGTTCTACGTATGTGTGTGTTCTACGTATGTGTGTGTTCTACGTATGTGTGTTTTCTATGTATGTGTGCTCTATGTATATGTGTGTTCTACATATGTGTGTGTTTTATGGATGTGTGTATTCTGTGGATGTGTATGTTCCATATATTGTGTTCTATGCATTGTGCATTCTACATATGTGTTCTATGTATGTGTGTTCTGTGTATGTGTGTGTTCCATGCATGTGTGTTTTACATATGTTTGTTCTATATATGTGTGTGTTCTATGAATGTTTATGTTCTATATATGTGTGTGTTCTATGGATGTGTGTTCTATAGATGCATATGTTCTATATATGTGTGGGTTCTATGTATGTGTGTGTTAGTGTTTGCATGTGTTCTATGAATGTGTGTGTTCTATGTAGGTGTCGCTTGGGTCTGTGTGTGTGTGTTCTATGTATGTGCGTGTTCTATGGATGTGTGTGTGTTCTAAAGATGCATATGTTCTATATATGTGTGGGTTCTATGTATGTGTGTGTTAGTATTTGCATGTGCTCTACGAATGTGTGTGTTCTATGTAGGTGTCTCTTATGTCTCTGTGTGTGTGTTCTATGGATGTGTGCAGTGTATGAGCACCTTGTGCACAAATGATGCACCGTGTGTATGCAGGGCACTGAGGAGACACCGAAGGTTCTATTTTTTCACTCTCTTCTGTTCATTTGTGAGATTTTCTCTCATTGAAGCTGGAGCAGGGTTTGTGGCCAGCGATCACCAAGAATTCTCCTGTCTTTGCCTCCCATGCCCTGGGGTTCTGCCGGCTAGACCTGGGCCTGTTTTACTGTTGTTATGTGGGTGCTGAGGATTTGAACACAGGTCCTCATATCTCTCCAGCACCATCCTGCTGAGTGCTCCAGCCCACTGAGCCCTTCCCCCGGCGCCTATCAGCTGAATTCTAATTTTATAGCTGCGCGGTGCCAGGTAACCACCCTAGCAGAAATCCAGCTTTCAGTTGCACTCTGAACCAGTATTATGTTTGCATGGAAAAAGAGGCTAAATATTGACGATTGGCAGGCTCTGCCCTCACTGACATTTTACAGCCTCAAGGTAGAGTCTAATCTCTTAAAAGTGATTCAAGAGACTGGCAGGATGGCTCAGCAGGTCATGGCACTTGCTGCCAAGTCTGACATACTGAGTGTGATCCCTGGGACCTAAGGTGGAAGGTAGGAGGTGATTCCTGACCTTACCCCTCTGATCTTTACACACATTTTTTGGCATGCTCTCTTCCCATCTCAAACAAACAACTAAACAAACCAACAAACACGTAAGTAAAATCTCTCTAAAATGATTCACTATTTAACTGCTAAGGGTATAAAGTGTCTTGGGGACTTATAGACTGATGGGAGAGGGGTGGCTTAAATTTTGAGTTGGGAATATGGAAAAGCTGTGGTATTCTGTTTTTTTTTTTTAACAAAGTACATTAAATTGCTTTTAAATTTCAAAAGTGATGTTGACTTTTTAAAATGAAGGAGAGAAAGCACAAACCAACGCTTAGGTGACTGAGTTCAGGCCTTCATTGTTCGAAAACCTGAGGTCCCAGGTGCTCTGGATTAGTTGTGCCTATTGAGCCACACTTAATGTGGTAGGCTGGAGCACAAACAGAGCAGGGAAATTCCAGTTGCTGCTGCAGCACACATGGGCTGGACCCGCGGCCTGGATTCTAGCTACATGGGTGTGATGGGGTGCAGTTCTGTCCCGCTCCACTTTAAACAGTGCAATCCACAGAAATATGGTGGGGCAGCAGCCATGATGGGGTGGGGCTGTTTGAGTGACAGTCTTCACAGCTGTTCTTCCTCATCTCGGACAAGTCACTTAACCATGGGGATAGCTTTTTCATTCAGTTAACCTCGTAGCAAATCAGAAGACACTAGTGATGGAGCTCAGTAAAACATCCAGGGAATGGTATATCCAAACAGGATGTATTGTCAGCATTAATACAGTGTCAGAGTATTTTCCAGTTAAGAAAGTTCCTGCTTCCCAAGGACTCCAATAGAACAGAAGGAGGGGTGGGAAGGGTTTGGGATCATTAAAATCAAAATCACACTTGACCTGTGTAGATAAACTATTGTCCGTCTCCAGCAGCAGGGACTCCAAGATTGACATGTCAGAAGCCAAGCCATGTTCTAAAGTATCCCTCGTGATTTTTTTTTTCTAGATGAAATGAGAAAAGGTTTTATTTCATATGTGTGTTCCAGAGAGAGAATATTGTGACCTGCTTGAAACCTTACCTTTGCGGCACTGGTCTACCTGTGTAACGAATCATGGGCACGGAAACAGCACCCACTAACAGGGGTGCAGAACAATGACTACCTTGATCAGGGGAGTGTTCACTGAGTTCCCTGCCCTGTCTCAGCTGGCAGCAATTCCCAAAGCAGCTAGGCTTCACTGCAGCACAGTGCCCACACAGGCTGCCAGTTCTGGTTTCTTTGGGGGTCACATATCAGATAGCCTGCATATCAGATATTTACATTATGATTCATAACAGTAGCAAAATTACAGTTAAGAAGTAGCAGCGGAATAGTTTTATGGCTGGGGTCAGTACAGCATGAGGAACTGTACTAAAGGGTCCCAGGGCTAGGAAGGCTGAGAACCAGGGCTGTAAATTATCTCTGAGCTGCACAGAAGAAGAGGTTCCAGTAAGCTTCTCCTAATTGTTAAAGCTTAGGTAGATTCTAACACACTCCTTTTATGCCTCCCACGTCATTTGCTATTTGTGCAATATATTGAATTTCTATTCCAATTTTCCTTAATTTTACTTAAGGGACATTTAGTACTTGATAACAGCTTTTTCTAAATGGATACACCAGAACTTTTGCCTTCTTCGCGTTAGTTCTAAAGCTTTCAAATGAGGTTGAGTAGCGGCTGCTGCTTTGCCTTTTCTGTCTCTATTGCTCCAGTTCACCCCCACCTCGATTCTACCCTCTTATCTCCCACGGTTCTCTCCTTTCTGCTGATGCCATCAAACGCTAACCAAAAACAACTTCATGCAGGAAAGGGCTCTGTTGACTTTCACTTCCAAGGCATAGTTCATCCTTGAGGGAAATCATGGCAGGAACTTGAAGTAGAAAACATGCAAGAACACCGGTGGCTCACTGTCTGGCTGGTTCAGACTCATGCCCCTGCAGATTCCTTGGACAGCCTAGAATCATCTAAGCAAGGAATGGCAAAACCCACAGTGATCTGGACTCGCCAACAATCAAGACAGTCCTTCACAAACATGCTGAAACCAACCTGATAAAGACACTTACTCAATTTAGACTCATTCCCCCTACCCCCCGTGATTTAAGGCCATGGTGTTGACAGTTGATACTAACCAGGACTCCATGCTCCTATGCTACATTCACCTCCTGGATGACTTCTGCTTGCTCCTTTTTCTAGATGAGCTCCTTACAGCATCTCCTGCATGAAGTCACTCATTCTCTTGAGTCTCAAATTTCAGTGCACATCCTCTTTTTATTTTCCATCCAACAATGCGGATACTTGCATTAATTATTCTCTCTGTAGCATCTATAATGAGCTATATCTTACCAAGCTCTTTGCTTAGGGATAATCTTGACAGATTTTGTTCTGTTCTCCTAAGTATTGCTAAGCAGCATGTCTGAGGGATTTCCAGTTACCAGGACCCATTCTCACTGTGCAGGATGTGGCGGCAGCCTGCGTGTGAGATTATAAGAGTCCTGCATAGGCCAAGTCTCTAGGTTGGGACAGATGCCCATGGCTGGGTGGTCGCTTGACAGATGCTGGATGCTCATGAAGGGAAACTCTGTGTGGTTACCACTGCCAACGGGAGGAACTGCTGGCATTATCTCAGGTGCAGGCTTGTGGTTCAAGGATGAAAACTCCGCTCGCTTTCAGCTCCTGAATGCTTGAACCATGTCACAGTTGCCCTTTGCTGGGAATGGCTTGTGTTCCGCATGCCTTTAGCAGGCTTGGCCCTGTCCTCCCTTTCTCATTAAGCCCTCTGCTCATCCTCATCCTTTCATGTGTCATCCTTGCTTTGGAGAAAGGGAATCTCTATCTTTCAAGCGTATGCTTTATCCATTACAGGAGTTCACCGTGTCCTCCAGGCTTAAATCTTTAGCAAAGCCAGAAAGAAGCAGCTCTTTTCCTCTCTCCTTTGCTTTCACCCAATTACGCTGCTCTCCTGGGTAACACAGCCGGAGCGGAGCAGGTGCTTTTCTGTGGGGTGACGCAAAGGTGGGAAGGGCACAGTCTGTGAGAGGAAAGAATGCCGTTGATTATATTAAAACACAGGCTGAAGGACTAGGCTGTCACTCGGTGGCCAGACGTCCTACGCTGTTCCTCTGTGTGACTACCTTCCTTTTCTCCTGCCATGCTGTCCTGTTTACTAGGGGATCAGGAGACCATGCTTTTGCACAAAAGGACAGCCCGTTGCTACTATTTTTTAGATGAATTTTAAAGACTATCCAGCGAAGGCCTTGGGATGCTGGGTGAGCAGATCTACAGAGTGTCCTGATAATGAACTTCTCCCTACTCCAGAGACCTGTCTCTCCAGAGATCCAGGGTCAGCAGCGCTGGTTGGAAGCCAGCAACAGCAGACTAACTTCTCTCCATCTGCTTCTTTCTGGGAGGGGATGTCGGTGCTGAAATGACTTTCTCCGGGGAGCGAGCACATCTGCTGTGACATCTATCTTCAGAGTCACAGAAGCAAAGGAAGAAAGTGCCAACCTCTTCTTTTCCTCTGGATCTGGGTTTATTTTGGACACATTTTTGACTGGCAATGCTGCAGTGCCTTGCTACTGGGATGTCACCTCCAGCAGCACTTCCTTCTCTGATCCAGTCCCATCCTCCCCGTTTGTCATCTGCTTCTTGGAGCCAGCGACGTTAGGCTATTTGTATCTGAGCGTCTGTGTTTCTGACTGAGCTGGTGTTTAGGCCAATTGAAGTGTGAAGAAGAAGATGTGCTCCAAGCTTCTGTGCCATCAATTGCTTGGTGAGCTCAGAAGCAGGGCCTAGTCCTCAATGCTGCCTTCAGCACATGCAGAATTCTGGAAGGAACCAACCCAGTCCTTGAGAGTGCCGCTAGGAGGAAAGCCCTCGGAGAGATCGTCCATATTCTTCACGTGTTCCCTCTTGAAAAGTGAACAGAAGACTAAATCCAATCGTGTTTAATTCCTCCAGTCTTTAAGATACTGCTATCAACTATATCTGACCTTAGGGTAATGACTCCTTTATTTTTAGTTAGTTTATATTTTTTCATTTTTGAGATCATGTTATAACTGTATCACCCTTCCCCCATTTTTATTCATCTGTGAAAAGGTCTTGATTTACCATAAGATCTTGAATCTTAAAAAATTCAAAATTTTTAATTCTTAGTTTCTTTTATGTGACTCTATATTTTTTTTTGTCAAAAAAAATGAAATTCTAGTTTGGTTGTTTTGAAGTAGTCCTGAATATGTTTATGCTTCAAGACTTTCCAGGTTATTTTCTATTCAGTCAGGTTGGCTACTCATTGGCTGAGTGTGGGCGAGGCCATCTCTTTCTAAAATAGACTTGTCAGTCTATTTTATGCACATGATCTGTTGATTGATGACCTTTCTTTTATTAATTTCATTATTTGTTTTCAGTAGAGAGATGCACAGAGATTGGAATGTAGGGTTAAATGGTTTATTCCTTGTGACTTGGGAATGCTGTATCTTAAATACTGTGTGGTTCTGTGTGTTTTGACAGCTTTCCTGCCTCTCTTGCCTCATGGAACAGTGCTCCCGGTCAATGTTGATATTGTGATGAGGTAGAACCATTTCTAGAATGCTCTGTAGGGATGCCATCAACAAAGTGACCTTTGTCTCTATACCCAGTCCATCTGCATCTAGACTCAAGGATGTAGAAAAGGAAGGCACCCAACAGAGATCAACCTGCCTTTTCTTTGCAAGTTAGTGGGAAGGAAGAAGGGCTGGTAGATAAATGCACAATTGACATATATATTTTTTTCTTTCTTTGGGATGAAAACTCAAGAGGATTATTGAAGCCACTTTGAGGGGAAATGCAGAAAAACTTACTCGCTTTCTTGGAAACTGCAGGGATAGAACAGAAGAACAACATGAATGTCAAGAGAGGAAGGTG
>NC_022009.1:63238880-63252964 GCF_000317375.1 Microtus ochrogaster | reverse complement strand
TCTTCTGGCCCTCATCATAGAAGCCATGGGAATGTTTTTGAGGCTCCAGGGTGGAGTATATTTATTTCAACACCTGCATGGGATTTCAAAGATACTCAGTATATGGTAGATGACTTTAGGTTGGCATCTATTTAACTGATCTCAATGACTTTCAAAAATCTGCCACACAGCCACCTGCATTATGATTTTCATTTTCTTTGGTTTTCAGTAAGTATTCAAATGTTGTCTTCATTGTAATTGATAAAACATTTCTTCTTCTTTAGTGACACCTTTGACTGCAGTAACAGGTGAATGCGAAAGATACAAAGATCTGTCCCTTGAAAGAGACTTCTTAGGAGCCCAAGGCTTTTAAATTGAGTATAGAGTATTTATAGGTATTAAACATTAGGACTTTCTATACTTCCACCGACTAAAAATCCATGCATAGAGGCACAAACACAAGAAGAACTCATTGGTTCCTAGAGTGGAATATGGCGCAGGTTTTTTTTGGCTCACGGCGGGATTTGATTCAGGACTTTGTTCAGTATGGAATAAGGTTGCCACATTTAATTTCTATTTTCACCTGTGCAGCCTCTGGCTTATTGACTTTGTAAGTTCGTTCTACTTTTTGCCTTTTGAGATTCTCCACAGTCAATTCCATAATAGCAGCACCACTTTACAGTCCCACCATCAGTAAATGAAGGCCTCTTGTTCTCACATTCTTGCCAGGATTTGATGTCAGTTATTTTCACAGCTAGGCGATATTGGTGAATACCTTTCTCCTCCGGTAATGTGCACAGAACTGTTCAGCTGGGGTGTACTTGAGAAAGCAGTATTATTTAGGATAGTGCATCAAATTTTAGAGTTAGAACCTCTGAGTTTGTCCACGCCAATCTGCTATTATGTAGAGGAGAAAGCTAAGGGACAGGGAAGGCAATCGTTCTTCTAATCGTAAGTAGTTGTTAGATAAAAGGTAGACTATATAGTGCCGAATCCTAATGCTTAATTCAGACTTCATTCTGTTCGACATTACATTCAACAAGACAAAGGCAACTGCCTACTTGTTCATGGAGTAGCAGAAGAAAATATGCCAAATGGGCTGCCAACAAACCAATCCCAATGTCTTTGTAATCATTTTCCTGAGTTACACTAGCCGTGTTTTCTCAATGTTACATACTTGGCGGTACCTCTCTTCATGCTGAGAGGTCTCTGAGATAAGAATCATTGGTTTGGTTAGTACATGGATATGTGATTAGCATCGAGTTAGAGGTTATTGACCATTTAATACACATGTCTATGCACACTATTTAGAGTAGTTTAGCCACATAGAAGTGCTTTTTGAAGCATGATCGGTATTTGGTTTTGGCTCAGAGTAATTTTATTTGTCTTGGACACTGAAGGGGGCTGCTGCAGTTATTAGCTGTGCAGCTAAAGCTTGCTAAGCAGCTTTGGTTCGTTGTCAAAGGAGACACACTTCTCTTTGTACTTCTAGTATGTAGAGCACTGAGTGTGCAAGTGAAGAGTGAGGGATGGAAAGAGCCCTCGAACTGGAGAAACTGTGAAGCGGGGAGACATACTAGGGTTGCTTCTTTCCCTTCTGTTTTGCAGCAGGTACTGTTTCCTCTCAACTCTTACATGCCCATGAACAATGCTACCAACATTTGCAAGGACATTGCACAAACATTTTAGAAGAGAGGTCAGAGAGACCGCAAGATGCAGAGGATCAGGGTGTCTGCTGTGAGACTGTATCTCCTAGGAATGTCAGCGACACTATGAAGTCTCACCAACATGACAGCCTAAACACTAGCTGGACAAGGAAGATACCGATGTGCATGGCAACGCAGCCAGGAAAGGCCCATGAGGCTTCAGCCTGACACACAACTACAGGCAACCAAGACATCTCGAGAGCAGGAAGAATAGTTTTCCCCATGGAAGAGCATGCCTCTAAAATGTAACTTCAAGATTGCTTCTTTTTTGAGATGTTTGTTCTTAGATTTGCCTATTTGCAACAAACAAAATACAGTAGAGAGGGCTCACTGAGAGCTCATTTGGGTCCTTTCCCTGTCCCTTCAGAGGCATGGAATGACACACGCAGATCTACAGAAGTTAAAAAGAAGGAGCTTCGCAAAAGCTCTTTGTCCTGGAAATGACTTGAAGAATCAAACCAAAATATCTCTGAGTTCCCCACCTAGATATGAAGCAAAATAATAGAGAAGTTGCTGACAATTGGACATCAAAACAGCAAGGAAGCAGGAGAGGGTGCATTTAGACTGTTGCCCACTCTTGTCTGAAAGTTCATGCTCTCTGGTTTTTCTAATACTGCAATAACTTGAAATGAAGATTTGTGTTTTAAATTTCTTTAATGAATGTATCAGGTATATGTTTTGCATTTATTTGCTTATTTATTTTTTGTTTTTGCACCCTTGCTGCAGTTTCCCTCCCTTCTCTCCTCCCAGTCCCTTCACTGCCCCTGTACCCTCCTCCTCCTCCTCCTCCACTTCTCTTCAGAAAAGGGCAGGCCTCACAGAGATGCCAACCAGCTATGGTATAGCAAGTTTTAATGAGACTGGTAGGCAACTTCTCTCCTATTAAGGTTAGAAGAGGCAAGGATAGGAGGGAAGGGTCCAAAATGCAGGCAATAGAGTCAGAGGCAGTCCCTGCCCCCACTGTGATGAGACCCATAAGAAGACCAAGCTACACAACTGTAACATATGCAACATAATTGCAACATATGTAACATATGACCTAGGCAGAGGGCCGGTCTGTCACATGCAGGCTTCCTGGTTGCTAGTTTAGTCTCTGTGAGCTTCTATGAGCCCAGACAAGTTGCATCTGTGGGTTTTCCCGTGATGTCCTTGACCACTTTGGCTCCTATGATCTTCTTCCTCATTTTACTCAAAATTTCCCGAGGTCCCACAGCAATCTACTCTTGGGCATATGCTCAAAAGATGCTCAATCAAACAAAAGGACGTTTGTTCAACTATGGTCATAACAGCGTTATTTGTAAGAGTCAGAACCTAGAAACAACCCAGATGTCCCTCAATCAAAGAATGGATAAAGAAAATGTGGCACATTTACACGTTAGCGTACTATTCAGCAGTAAAAAAAAACAATGACATCTTGAAATTTGCATGAAAATGGATGGAACTGGAAAAAACCCACCCTGAGTGAGGTAATCCAGACCCAGAAAGATGAACATGGGATGTACTCACTCATAAATGGATACTAGCTGTAAAGGAAAGGATATCGAGCCTATAGTTCATGATTCCAGAGAAGCTAAGTAGCAAGGTGAATCCTTTCAAGGTCTGTAAAAAAGTTGTTGTAATTTTGATGAGAATTATTTTGCTGAATCCATAGATTGCTTTTGGTAAAAGGCCATTTTTACTATGTTAGTCCTACCAGTCCTTGAAAATGGGAGGTCTTTCCATCTTCTGATACCTTCTCCAATTTCTTTCTTCAAAAACTTGAAGTTCTTGTTACATTTGTCACTCGTTTGCTTGGTTAGAGTTACACCAAGATATTTTATGTTGTGAAGGGTGTTTTGTCCCTGATTTCTTTCTCAACCATTTATCAGTTTATCATCTGTATAGGGTAGCTACTGATTTTTTGAGTTAATTTTGTATCCAGCCACATTGGTGAGGGTGTTTATCAGTTGAAGGAGTTTCCTGGTAGAATTTTTTGGGTTGCTTATGCATACTAACATATCATCTGCCAACAGTGATACTTTGACTTTTTCCTTTCTGATTCGTATCTTTTTGATCTCTTTCAGCCATCTTATTGCTAAAACTACAGCTTCAAATTATTTAATACTCCTCAAATTATTCCACAAAACAGGAACAGAAGGAATATGTCAAATTCATTTTATGAGGCCACAGTCACCCAGATACCAAACTAAACAAAGACTCAACAAAGGAAGAGAATTACAGACCAGTCTCCCTCATGAACATTGATGCAAAAAATACTCAATAAAATATTCACAAACCAAATCCAAGAACACATCGAAAAGGTCATGCCCCATGGTCAAGTGGGCTTCATCCCAGTGATTTGGTGATGGTTCAACATATGGAAAACTGTCCGTGTAATCCACCATAGAAACTGAAAAAAAAAAAGCGTCATACTATTGTCTCATTAGATGCTGAAAAAAACCTTTCACAAAATCCAATACCCTTTCATGATAAAAAGTCTTGGGGAGATCAGGGGAATACCTAAATATAATAAAGGCAGTTTATAGCAAGCAAGTAGCCAACATCAAACTAAATGGAGAAAACCTTAAAGCATTTCCACTAAATTCAGGGAAAAGACAAAGCTGTTCATTCTTTCTATATCTACTCAATATAGTATTTGAAATGAAGATTTTTATGCCCCAGAGAAGAAATTAGAATTTAGGGAGCTATATAAGTGAGTATCTCACATGGCTAAGATCTTGACAGATGAAAAAGATGTTCTAAAAATTCAGTAGTACCGTTCAGCTTCCAAGCCTCTTGTCCAACAATAACATGTTTCAGAATATCTCTACATGTAGGAAGCAAATATAATGAGTCATTATTTTTCCTAAAGAGAACAGGCTCAAACGGTTTTCAAAAGTTCTTCTAGAAGGCAGACAGATTCTGACAATGATGATGGGCTCACAGGGAGTGTCTAGAGACAGGCTTGCTAAAGAAATTTTAGT
This sequence comes from Microtus ochrogaster, assembly GCF_000317375.1. Lineage (NCBI taxonomy): Eukaryota > Metazoa > Chordata > Mammalia > Rodentia > Cricetidae > Microtus > Microtus ochrogaster. The sequence goes on along the minus strand of NC_022009.1, from coordinate 63,248,316 downwards.
AAAATGCTACCCAAGTGTCCTGAAAGAGTTGACTGCAAGCTGTGGTACTGTGGCGTAGATGATAAATCTCATGTTCCACTCTCCCACTCTTTTTGCCTGCAGCATTCACCTGAACCACCAGGAAACCGTCTCCCTGCAGTAGTGTTCTTAGTGAAGTAACCTAGGAAGGAATATACATACTCTAGCCCCCTGCAGAAGTTGGCGGAAACGTCTTGCTACACTGCTGATTCCACACAGTAGTGACATTTGAGTATATGAGCAAGTCATCCATTAGAGGCTTTTGGGGGGGGGGTGTCACGGACATTACTGTGTATTCCGCTATGTCTAAGCCATTCTGGACAGTAAATGCCCCAATAACTGTCAGGTGTGTGACTCTTCTGTTTGCTTACACCCTCCCCTCTCAGGATGTCTGTAGAGTTAAGCCAGCCCCCTTTAGGGGGCGGGTTTGCTTCGGGCGAATGCGTAGGGATAAATTGGGCGCCCGGGAGGCGGCCCTTCCCTTTTCTTTCCTACCTCCTGGGCTACGCGGGAACCTAGGTTCTGTAAGTTTATCATTAAAGTTGTAAATATTCCTTTATATCTGCATTGCATTTATTTACGCTGGTACAGATGTCTGCTTGCTCATATTTGATATTTCACATGGATTCCAGCTCCTCTAGCAATTGTAAGTTGTGGTTCAAAAGTCATATCATTGAAACCGAGTTCTGTTTATCCAAGTTTCAGTTCAATTGCTGTCCTAAAACACCGGACCAAGAGCAGCTTCAACTTTGAGGAAGAAGGGATATGCTTAGCTTCCATTTCCAGGTTGCTGCCCGTAATTTCAGGGAAGTCATAGCAGCAGGAACCTGAAACAGCTGGCCACATCGGAGCCACAGTCAAGATCTAAGAGAAGTGAGTGTGCCTTGGATGGCTACACTCAACTAACGTGCTCTCTTGCTCTCATCCAGCATTCTTTGGCCCTATGTGTTTCAGGATCGAGGCCATGAAATGGTGCCACCCACCATGGACTGAGTTGTCCTACACCAATTAACAGTCAAGACAATTCCTGTGAGATATGCCCACAGGTTGACCTGATCTTAACATTTCTACAATTGAAGGTCTCTTCCCAGTTGATTCTAGGCTGTGGCAAGCTGATACCGAAAGCTAACCAGCACATGACTCCAGCGGCATCTTCCACTAGGCCCTTGTTTTTTACCCTGGTATTCCTACCCCAGGAATTCTGGAAGCAGCGACTCTAGAAAACAAGGCAAAGAATCACACGCCATGATTCGATTCAGTCTTCATTCAGTTTGAGGGAACAGGGTTGTTAGAATTTGTAATGTGGAGTATTCCCTTATTTCATGCCTCTTTGGAGAAGAACGCTGCACAATATTCACATTCGTTTTGGATTCCCCGATGACTCTGTGATAAGACTATCAGAGCTAAGGGGAATATTATAGAAATATAATAAATAGTATAGAAATATTCCTGCTATTGTTATTTGCAGCAATTCAGTTTCTGGTTCTGTAATTATCTATGCTGGTTACCTGTCCTATTGCTTAGACTTAAGCAACTTAAAAGAGGAAGGATTCATTTTGGCTTATAGTTTATGACAATACAGTCTATCATGGTGTGAAAGGCATGAGAGCGCTCGTGACAGTAGACATGTGTGTGTGGGGGGTGGGGTAGGGAGGCACCTTCTCTCTGCTGCACCAGCAAGAGACAGTTCAGGATGGGAGAAAGGTCCTGAGCTCTTCTTCTCAAGGCCCACTTCCAGAGACTCACTTCATCCAGATCTCCACCTAGGGACCAAGTGTTCAAACACATTATCCAGCGGCGAAAGTTTTACAGCTCACAACAGCATTCATAGATTCTAGTAAGTCCCTCGGTAGTATTGTGTATCTCCTCCCTCCGTCCCTCCCTTCCTTCCACACCCTTTTCCTTTCCTTCTTTCCCATACTGTTTACAACTCTTTGTGGCTCTACCTGCTAACCCATCCACTTCCTAATATCTGTCTCTATCATCTTTTGTATTCAAGAAGTATTTATCGTCCCCTATATAGTAGACACTGTTCCAATTTCTGCAGAATAAGTAGTAAACAAAGTAATATTTTTCACGTTTGTCTTTGGTGTCTTCATTTTAATTTTAAATATTATTAAAAATACATTGCAAGGACTATGTACGAGTAGAAAAATTCACGCTGAAATAGGCAAAGAAATGAAAAGTAGAAAAAAAGAATAAAATAGTTCTCAGGGATGAAATTAACACAAACACAATGAAACATATTTGTTTTCACCACAGATTTTGCTCTAGAGAGTTTCCTTAAAGTTTTCTAAGTTCCCTTGTTCTTGAAAAATTCTGTAGAATGGACACCTTTTTAAGAAAGCCAGGAGCACAGGTACCTAATTGGCTTCTCTTTGCAATTGATCTTTAGGTAAGTGTCCCAGGTGTCTGAAGGCACCTAATTCCAGCAATCATATGCAGAAGCCACAGAGCGGAAGTCCATCTGAGACCTGTCCATTTGTCCATCCTCCTAGGTCCAAGTTCACTGTTCATCATGGTTGTGGAACTGGATAACTGTACCTCTGATACAGTTTTACTTCAGAAGCAGAATAGTGACTATTATTCTACTGCAAGTGGTTTAAATGTCATCTTCATAGGCTCTTGAGTGTGAAGCAAATTCATACGAATTCCATTACTTGTTCTTCATTGTGCCCAACTTCTGGCATCTTGTCTCCATGAGATCCGAGCTTAGTCTTTAAGACATTTCTCATATTAAACAATTGCAATAAGGGTTACTCAGCATGGTGCTTGTTAATAAAGGACGTCTGCATTTGTTTTAATGCTTATTTAAAAGAAATTGGGATTTAGTGCTTGTCAGCACTAATGGAATCAATGGTACTTTAATATGTGTTAATGGCACTTCGGTTCCCTCAACAGCAGCAAACAGAGCGGTTGTTAACCAAACACAAGACTGTTCCAAATGAAAGAGAATGTGTGTATATGTTCAAAAAGAAAAGATGTCTTATGATTCTGCTAGATGAGGATCATTTAAGTCTAAGGGAAATGTGTACATTTTCCCTCCCTTTCAATGTTTTTCTACTTCTTATTAGTGTATATTTATAAAAGAATGAGTTTCATTATGACATTTTTCATAAGTGTACCAGTTATCACACACTTTGATCATATCTACCCCATCACCCTCCATTTTCCCTCCTCTCCGCTGCTATCTGTGCCTGTATCTTTTTTTTAAACTTTAGTTAACTTTATTTCATGCACATTGGTATAACGATGTCAAATTCTCTTGAACTGGAGCTACAGACGGCTGCGAGCTGCCATGTGGGGGCTGGGAATTGAACCCCGGTCCTCTGGAGGAGCCGTCAGTGCTCTTAACCACTGAGCCATCTCACCAGCCCCATCTGTGCCTATATCTTGAATGCTTTGTCCTAGGTCCCTTTGCAAAACTTCCATTTAAAGGATAGAGAGATTTCTAGTGGTGGGTATTGTTTAAATCACCATGCATCTTGGCAGAAGCGATGGAAGGCAAGTACCCTCAAGAGTCCACAGGAAATTTCAGTGCGATGCTGGGAACTGCTTCCTGTAGGAAGAGGTGGTCGGGAGGAATAAAAGAGAAGCTATGTCTAAAAGGAACAGAGAAGGGTAACACAGTGGTTAGGCCTCAACTCATATAACATTAGAGGTGACTCAGCAAAACTGTTGAGGGCCTAACCAGTGTCCTTTGCATTTCAATCAGTCAGTGTCCCCTTCCTTTGTGCCCCTATGGAGTATTAATCTTTTAAGATCCGTTGTTATATCTAGTGATTAATTATATCTATTGACAGAATTTATATTAAAAACCACATGTTGCTAAGTCTAAAAATATTATAATAAAAAGAAAGATATATCATTACTAATGCAAATAACTATTTTTATTTAATATATATTTTAAAGTTTGTTGAAGCCGGGCGATGGTGGCACACGCCTTTAATCCCAGCACTCGGGAGGCAGAGGCAGGCGGATCTCTGTGAGTTCGAGACCAGCCTGGTCTACAGAGCTAGTTCCAGGACAGGCTCCAAAGCCACAGAGAAACCCTGTCTCGAAAAAACCAAAAAAAAAAAAAAATAAAGTTTGTTGAATATTTCTCAATACAGTGAACCTTTATATCGCTTTTAAAAACTGGTAAAATTGTCTGTGGCTAAAAATTCAGTGAGACATTCTGAATAAAGAGTATGCTTGGTTTTTAGAATATTTTGCATAGCGACTAGAATATATCTATTTTATTGACACTTCTTTAGTCTTCATATTATCCTTCTCTGGGATAACAAAACAGATTTCAATCCTTAGCTGAAAGATAAAGTCCCTGGAATTCCTATACAATTGATTTTTAAATTTATACTAGACACCTTATAAGCGTCTCTAAAATACAACCTTTTCCTCGTCGTCCGCAGACAGAATGGATCATTGTTGGCACTTTTGTAAGCTGAAAGGACCTCTATTGATTATGCCTTTGCAAGACTAGATTGGGAAGCAGGGAACTTCAGGTTTTATCTCAGCTTAGTGCACTGTGTACTCGGGCTCTATGCAGTGCCTACTTGTTAAAAATCTCAATAGTGCATTTCCAAGGAAATGCTCTGTGCTTTTCAGAAGAAAGGTTTTATATCAATATAAAGCATTAGGACAACCACTTGGTGTGCCATTGTTGGAAATGTGGGTGTCAATACATTGTTCCCTGTCACCGGTGTCTAGTCACGTAAAGCACTCTGGGATTTCACACCCTCGCAGGGTTTTGTTAACACTTACTCCAGAAGGGGATGCTAACAGAGAGATCAATAAACTATTAGAAGTCACTCTGCATGTGGGCAACATTTCTTCCTGTCTCATCCCTCCTCCTTTGCTAAGAGAACATTGTCCAGTCCTGAATTTTGACATGCTCCATTTACTTTCATATCACAAAGACAAACATACGGTTTTTAAAGAACAATGGCAAATAGAACCAGTTGCTTTGAATGTTTCACTAGTGGGGGTGGCATGTGACAATCACTACATTGTGATTTTCTACCTGTCTGCTGGATACCAGCCAAATACCAAAGAATTAAGTCAACAATACCGCAGCTTCGACCCAGGAAGAACGGGGTGCCCAGAAGGCAAGATCATAACACAACTTCTGCCACGGTAGTGGAGCTATTTTCAAATCTTTTAAAATGTATTTCAGGTAGCATTTCCAGTACTTTAATGTAGGGCCATTTTCTCCACTGTGCTCTTCAGGGTGAGTAGCTATCATCCTATAAAATGAGAATTCAGGCCACATGTCAAACATTCAAGGAGGCACAGTGGGAGGTGATAATGCCTGGAAGATAAATTGGAAAGATACCGTAGGTATTAGGTTGTGTAAATGCTGCTTTCAATTTGTGCAGCAGCCTCACTAGCGTTTCCAGAACAAGATAATGAATTAAATGTAATACTTGGCTGTCCCCTGAAGCCCTAATAAGGACCAAATAGCTGGATTCAAGATGATTTGAAACTTATCCTGGAACCGTTCCATGGGTGCCTCATTCTCATCCTATAATTGGGCCAAGACAAGCTTTAACGTAGCGTAATTTCTACTTTCTTCGCCGTATTGGCAGAAGAGGCTCCTGAATTACAGAAAAACCTTAATATGTCTTCTTGCTTTCAAAGGATTTGCCACATTCTAACACTTTTCCTTGATTCATTTCTTAGGTAGGATGGTGTTTATATTTTAACTAAAGGAAGAATCTCTCTCTCTCTCTCTCTCTCTCTCTCTCTCTCTCTCTCTCTCTCTCTCTCTGTCTCTCTCTCTCTCTCGTCTGTTAACCAGAATGTTAACCACAGCAAATGAAGCTAATTGGTTATACAGTTTCTTAAGTTGGCTTTTAGAAAATTTCATTTTAGTTAAAACATGTTACTTATTCAATAGTGCCTAATCAAACACTCTCAGGTGCTTTGAAAGATACAGATGATTTTAAAAGGTATGGTTGATACTACCTAGTGGGTTCAGGGCAGACTGGTCTAAAACCCCAAACCTTCCTGTTTCAGTTACTCTTTCGAAGGCTAAGATTTTAGGCATAAGCCACTATAGTCAGCTTATGTGTATCATCTCCAATAGCTCAAGCTAAATTTAGGTGGGAAAAATAGACAATAAAGTATCAACATTTGCATTTTACCTTGAAACAATAAACTTGGATTTCCTGAAGTTCATTGGCAAGTGGACAGGGAATGCTGGGTTTTACTTTACTTTAATTGTTAGGTCATTGGGATTTAGGCTGATCATTGGGAATACTGGAGTTTACTTCCTTTTTATTCTTCATGATTGGTAGGAGGCTGTTGTGGAAGAAAAATGGGAGGGTGAATACAGAACTCACCTCAGTTCTTTAGAATGTGAGAGCTGACAGTTTTGATTCAATTTCTATTTTGATTCATGCTTTGCAGAGTATTTTAAAAACTGGTTCAACAGTAGGCTGGAAAGGACTTATAAAACCCTTTTCCTGCTAGGCATCATAGCTGTCAAGGTGTTTGATACAAAACAGCTGCCTCCTCCACACTTAAAGAGACTTGGCCCCATGAAGACATCTGGTTATCCATTGCTTTTTCTTGGATCTCTACCTAGCTCTGGTGACTACCACCTCATACTTCCCAGAGGACCTTTACTGATGTGGGATGTCCTTCTGTATATGTGTTGCCTTGTTGGTTGATGAATAAAGCTGTTTTGGCCAATGGCTTAGCAAAGCAAAGCTAAGTGAGAAATTCTAACAGAGATATGTAGAGAGAGTAAGTAGGCAGAGAGATGCCATGTTGCTGCTGAAGGAGACAGATGCCAGATCCTTACCAGTAAGCCACAGCCTCATGGAAATGGGTTAATTTAGGATGTAAGAGTTAGTTAATGAGAAGCCTGAGCTAATAGGCCAAGCACTGTTGTAATTAATATAGTTTCAGTGTGATTATTCAGGTCTGAGTGGCTGGGAAATGAACACTCTCTGTTTACACTTTACCACAGTAACTGCTGATCTTTCTCCATCAGATCGCAGGCTCCACCTGATTTACAGTTTTCTTGACTAGTTTCCAGCATTGCTGGAGCCAATGGCTTAGATTCTGGGTGAGTCATCCAGTTTTTTAAATGAAGAGTTTGGCGCTACAACCTTATCTGTCTTAGAACACTCAGGACCTGTGTGACCATCAAGATCTACAGGCTTTACTTTCAGGAGTGTGATCTATGGTCTGTGCTAGAGAACCACACTGGTGACCACTACAGTGCGTGTCTGTGAGGAGTTCTGTGGAGCTAACACCAAGTGTAGAGCAAGGGGTTAAGGTCCAGGTCCATCTCGGGGGAGGGGAAGTAAACTTCAACCTGCTTGATTTGCCAGAGGTCCAGTTTTTGAGGCTTCTGAGGGATTCCAGTAAATCAAACCAAATGCTCAAGGCTTTTATGGATTTAAAGAAAAGGAGGTACTATTAAGAAAAAGAAATTCTTGCTTCTGGCTAAAAAGGCTTAAAACAAGCAATGGCATATAAACAATACAAGCTCAGCTGACAGGAAGATAAGGAATTCTTTCATACCTAGCCATTTCCTAAAAGCCTCCCTTTGTCTTCTAAGTTCTTTCCTGTACTTAGTGTCTGTTTGGAGTCTAGGTATTTTTTTAATGGGTTAATTAAAATATTCCTTGCAAGAGAACATGAATGCCTTGCACCCACAAAAGCTACTGTTCTTTGCACTGTGTAGAAAAGGATTTGACAGAGATGGAGTCAATGCAAGAACAGAAGTGGTAAGAAGAACCTAGTGTCAGGTATCATTTTGCATCTGATCTTGGGCCCGGGACAGGAAAAGCAGAGAGTGTTCACCAACAACAGTAACCAAGAGGAAAACCCAGGACACCAAATCCAAGAAGGCAGAAGGCCAAGAAACACCAGAGTTCTGGTAGCAAGAAGAGAAAGTAGGCTGCCCGGTGAGGTAGCTTCTAAAGTTTGTACCGTCACATTTCTCAGAGCAACCAGTGGGACCATCTATGATCTGTGAACAGATAAACAGCTGCAGATTTAGGATGCTCAGGTTGCAGGCACAATCACCACGTTGGGATTTTGTTATGTGTGGGAAGATACAAAGAAATACGCACATAAAAAATAAATTGATCTATCTCAAAGATGTTCTGGGCTTCTCAGGTTCTACTCAACACACAGGAGAGAGTCCTTCCAAAAAGAAAAATAACATCCTAATGTTCAGTTGTCTTCAAAGTGTAGCGTCTCATATGTTTTTCTGTTGCCTCTTAGAGTACCTATCTAACAACTGGGAAAGCCATGTGCAGGGGCTATGGAAAAAGTCCCCAGTGAGGGCTACTGTGAAGACAAATGGTTAATGTCTCCTCTCCCAGCTGCTCAGTTAATTACTATCATAGAAAACATCTTGAGGGAAAACACTGCATACAGTTATTAGCAATTAACCCTCAACTCTTAAAAAAAACCATAGTCCTTACTAATAATAGAACCGTGCCCAGCCAGCCTAATTATCATTTCTACCCATCTTTAGTGTCCCAACCCGGTGACAGATTATACGTTACCACACTTTAGGAAACCACGATGAAGAAGTTCATAGTGTGCAAAGTGAAATGAGGCAGGGGAGCTAGACATGGGATGGGGCATGATGTATGTGGTAATGGGATAATCCTCCAGCATGCAGTAGACTTAGATAGATGAGCCAGAAGAGCTCTCTGTTTAGTAGAATCCAGTCTACACGGCATGAGCAGCAGGCGGGACTAAATGGGTGGAAAAGGCAGAACCAGAGGAAACCACAACATAAAATACAAATATGACATGGCTTGATTTTTCTTTGCACCCTGGAACCTTAGAAGTCGTGTTGCAGTCTTGAATGGCAATTATTTTCCCTCCCAGTTAGATGCGTCTCGTCCCCCCCATCTCCCCCATTGCTCATTTTACTCATTGTCTTCTAGTCTTCTTTGCTCTAAAACACACTGCATTTATTCCTGTTCCAACACCTTAATGCTTGCTACCACTCTGCCTGCAAGATTTGTACCCCAGATTTGGACTGCTTTCTTCTTAGAGCTTTGGTATTAGCTCAGAGAAGGATTAAGTTTATACAAAGCAGCTTGCCTCTCCTTCCTTTTATCTTAGAATATTCTTTATTTTCCATACTTAGAGATTGTCTAACAGACTATCCCATTCAGCTATTTTTGTTTGTCAAAATTAAGCTATAACTACTGATTTCTTTCTTGTTTTTGACTTGATATACTCTCCACTCCTTTTTTGTTTATTCTTTCTTTTTTAGTGTGTGTGTGTGTGTGTGTGTGTGTGTGCATGCATGATGTATACTTATGTACTTGTTCCTGTATCTGTCACTGTCACTGTCTCTGTTTCTCTCTGTGTGTCTCTCTGTCTCTCTCTCTCTCTCTCTCTCTCTCTCTCTCTCTCTCTCTCTCTCTCTCTCTCTCTC
>NC_022009.1:63237422-63238780 GCF_000317375.1 Microtus ochrogaster | reverse complement strand
TCTCTCTCTCTCTCTCTCTCTCTCTCTCTCTCTCTCTCTCTCTCTCCCTCTCTCTGTGTGTGTGTAACTTCAGGAGTTTTTCTCAGTTATACTCCATGTTATTTTTTGAGTAAGGGTCTCTCACTAAACTAAGAGGTCTCCTGGTAGGCTAGTTGGCCAACAGTCGGCAGCCATCCTCCTTCCTCTGGTCCACAGAACTACAATTACAGTCAGTGTATAAGAACACCTGCTTTTTTATTTTACATAGGTTCTGGGTATTCAAACTCAAGTCTTCATATCTCTCCAACCACACTTTACATAGGTGCTTAGGTTCAAATCTCAGGTCCTCAAGCTTGCGTGGTGTAAGCACATTACCAACCCAGCCAATTCTCAGACACCAAAATAATTTTTGAAAAACTCTCAATATTCTCACTTTAGCTATGCAAATAATCTGTACAAATGTTTGCATTATTTTAAGCGCTTAATATTGCTTATAGACAAGATAAAGAATATCATCCTTTACATAACAATGTTATTCTTTCTCCTCTCTCTTTCTCCTGTGTAAGTGATCAGCCCTAGTCACCTATGCTTGCATGTCTAGGAATAATTTCACTGCCTTCACCCATCCCAAATGACCACTCTCCTCTTTCAACTTCTGGATCCTCCCCCCCCCCCATAGTCTCTGCTTCTATGCAGCTGATAGGATGGTTTTAGTTTGGACTCACAGCTTCAGGGATTGTAAAAATTTCCTTCAGGAACTACTCATGAAACTCACCTTCTCGGAACTCTTCTGGTGGTGCCTGCCTGTATTTTCTTCTTTCTTAGACTACTTCTTCCTTTTGCTAAGGTAATTGCTCCAATAGTTTCCTAAGACAAAGCACATCTACTGTCTTTTGAGGGTTTATGACTAAAATGTTTTTGTTTATACTCATTGCGTGTATACTATTAGGTTGAAATCATATTTCCCTCTGTTTGCTGGGGTTATGGTCAGCCTATTTAATGCTGTTTGCTTTTTTTTTTTTTTGAGAAACTCTAAGCTTTTCTAAACAGTCTTTTGCATGCACATCACCTCTCTCCTTTAGAATTTTCTCCCTGACCTAGCTTTCTGAAATTTCATGATGGGCATGATACCTCCAGGAAGTCTGTGGGTGGTTTCAGTCTACAGCTATGTGATTTTAGTTCTTATGTTCTTTCTTTAGGCTGGAGCATGATACAATGCTTGCCTTGTGTGATGAAGCTGAATCCCCAGCACCCTGGAGGCGCATTCCTGTAGTTCTAGCATTTGAGACTTGGGAGGTAGAGGCAGAAGGACCATAAGTTTAGGGGAATCTCTAACTATATCTGGTAGAGGTCATTCTGGGTTATAGGGGCAGGAGAGA
>NC_022009.1:63208859-63237322 GCF_000317375.1 Microtus ochrogaster | reverse complement strand
AGAGAGAGAGAGAGAGAGAGAGAGAGAGCTCTTTATAATTTGTCACTTGTTTTCTCTTTCTCTCTGGCTCTTCTGGATTAATGTTCTCATTTTGTTTTATTTTCTTTCCTTCCTAAGCTCTCTCTCCTTTTTTTCATTTGATCTCCTTTTTTTCTGTTTCCCCCCACTTTTTACTTCCTCCATTCCTAGAAAATTCCTTGATTTGTCTACTATATCTCTATTAAAACTTTTCATTATAATGACCTCATTTTAGTCTCAAAGACAGATTCCTCATTTTTAAATGTTCCTTTTCATATTTTAATATATTTTATGTGTAAATATCTTCTTTTCTTTCTGAAAAAAATTATTTTTAGGCAGGAGGATTATTGGCCCTTTTCTGTCAGGCACCTCTTGTTCATTCTTTACATGTAGGGAATTAGCTAAGTGTCATATCCAAACATCATATTTCTTCTTGTTGAATGGTCATAAGTCCTGCTAGAGAGCTGTTGGTTACTGCCAAGTTATGCAGGCCACTATTGCACCCTTTGCACCACTGTTTCATGTTGGTCTTTGTTGGGTTATAAGCATCATAACTGGGTAGGACAGCTATTTGCTTTGCTTCTATGAAATCTTGCATGATGCTTTCTGGTACCGTAAGAGATGATCCTCAGGAAGAAAGTATTCAGCTCATGACTCTGTGGGTCCTCTGAACTGATGGTATCTTCAAGAATTGGCACTTACCATCCACCTTCACGGGGCAACCAAGAGCAATAACAACCATCTCTTGGATGCTTCTGACTGATAACTCAAAGAAGGCCTCTCATGTCTGGTGTTGGGGAAAATTTAATTTAAATATATATGCATATTTATACACTCTTACACACATTTTAGGTAGATAGTTAATAGTATGATTCCTTACAAAGTTTTCAGACATCCTCACTGTTATTTTACTCTTTTCTCCTTCTTCTGTATTTATCTCCACCCTCCCTAATTAAAGCCCCTCCCATTTTCTAATTTTCCTTCAGATCACCTGAAACCTACTACTCCCCTTCTCTATTGTTTCCCCTGATTTCCACGAAGGCCTTTTCATTCTCTTGCTTTCCAGAGTTACTCCAGGTTATATACTCATATCTGAAGATGTGGCTCTAGGAGCTTCAGATGAGAGAGAGCATGCGACATTTGTCTGTATGGGTTTGTATTCCTCACTCAATATGATCTTAGCTCTTAGGCTGGAAGGGTCTGAGTCCGCAGAACAGGAAGTTTGCTGTCAGGTTGTGTTTCTTAGGCATGTCAGAAGCTACAGTCATAGAATCTCAGCAATGTGACTGCCTAGACATGAGCTGAGCAAGGAAGGACATGCTAACACGGATGGTGAAACTCACGAGCACTCAACCTTACACAACGATCTACACACAACTAAGGAATCCTGAGAGGGGAAACACAGTTTTTCACAGGGAGATCATGCTGATTGGTTAATCAATGCGAAATGGTGGTCATTCCAGGAAGCATACAGATACAAATAGTAATATAAAGACTAAGCAGGTTTTATTTATTCGTTTAGGAACACATATCAGCAGTTAATGAGGAAAGAAACCATGAGTGAGAAAGAGAGGAAGGAGGGATATATTGAAGGGTTTAGAGAGAAGAAAGGAGGGATATATTGGAGGGTTTGGAGGGAAGAAAGGAGGGATATATTTGAGAGTTTGGAGGAAAGAAAAAGAAGGGGAAATGATATAATTATGTCATAATTTTAAAAAATAAAAGAAATTATTTAAAATAATTTGAATTGAGTTAATTGATTTACCATTAAATTCCATTGTTCAAACTGTACAATTGTTTTTAACTATATTGACAAAGTTGTGTGACCATCAACACAATCTAATCCCCAAAATTTTCAAAATCCCTAAGAGATGTCAATACTCTCTACCCATTTGGTTCTGGCTTTAGAAAAGGGGAAACTCTAAGTGTAGACCCATCTTCATGGACTTCTCTATCATGGAACATACTTTCAAATGTCATCTCAAGTCAGTACGTGCTGTCTTATGTCTAACTTCCTTCACTCAGCCCCGTATTTTAGCTTCTGTAATACTCATTTATGATGTATGTCTGCATGTACGCAGTCATTTCTGTGCATCACATGTGCACACACCCAGGCAAACCTGTGGAGGTTAGAAGGCAGCCTTCAGGAGTCAGGAGTCAGGCCTTTCTTTCCTTTTTTCCTCTTTCTGTCACATCAACATTCCTTTTCTTCTCTCTTTTATTGACACAATATCTCCATTGATCCTTTGGGAATTTCACATCATGCACCTCATCAGACTCTCCCAGTCCTTCCATGTCTGCTGCCCCCGTTACCTCCCCCCACAAGAGATAAAAATAATTATAAAAAAGAAAAATAAAGAAAAAATCCAAGTTAAATTCATGCTATCTACTAATGGGAGCATGGTCCAACTCTCAGTGGCCTACCCCTTAAATAGGACTGAGTACCTTCCCTCCTGCCCCCCTCCCGCCAGAAGCCATCAATTGTGGAGAGCTAACTTCAGCATCCTTATCACATGTTTTAAGAGTTCTCTTCATGGCTTCCTGTTTAGGCTGCTATTTTGGTGGGGGGATTAGGGTTGGGGTAAGGGTTGTCACAGAAGTCTTTCATGTCCCTCTTTTCAACTGTGCATCTACAGTCATCAATAACACTGTAAAAGCAGCTTTCTTGCTCTTTACAGCCAGTGGGAGCATGGATGGTGGACTTTCACATAGTTTCTGGAAAAGCACAAACCATGAGCATAGCCCTCATAGTAGGACCCAGTAGGCCCATGGACTCAGGCATGGCCCTCCGTGGCAGCCTGGTCTGGACATCACCATGGCTTTAGTGGCAGTGCCCATGTCGTGAGGTGAGATGGCCTGGCTGGCTTTTACCCTGGTCCCTTCTTTAACCATGTACTTTTCATAACCTTGAGGAGGGCTTTGTGAGCCTGGTAACTTTCTTATCTACCTGAAGACTCTTAAGTCCCGTTAGGTTTCTGAGTCTTGTCAGTTTCCTTTACTTTCTAACTCTCATGATTCTCTCTCTTCCCAACAAGAGGGGAGGATTGTGTTTAAAGGCAATGGCTGTATAACAGGGCCTCAGCCTGAATCTGAGATTATCTTTCCAAGCACCCTGATGGTGCTTCCTGACCTCTTAAGCCTACTTGAATGGATATGATGAAGACCATTTGGGTTTTGAGGGATAGTTTTACCTTTTCCCTATTTACTTATTGTTGTGTGACAGATTTTTCCTGAGGAGACACAACACACACACACACACACACACACACACACACACACACACACACACACCTAGATAGGAGGCCTACTACAAACTCATGCGTGGATACCATTCAAGTTCAACTTGGTGACCCTATGAGTTTTATTGGAGCTCTTCATAAGAATATGGTGAGAGGTTACTCACAGGAGCAGAAATGACTCAAAGACAGCTGCATCACCAAAGCCTACTCCAATATGAGTGACAGCTCACAAAAGCTGGGAACCTGGGACACAGTGCAGGCAGACGAGCATGTTGGAAATCATTCTTTCCAATGACTCAGCTGGTTTAACCCTCTTCCTGGCAGCTCCTCTGGTCTTTGTTTCTTCTAGGCTACTTGTTTGACTTATGCCACCTTCAGGCAGTTGGTTGTGTCTGAGAGTTACGCAGCATCTCAGCAATCTTAAATGTCTACTCATCTGGAGGGAGGAGCCTAGTGAATCTGATCAGTTTCAGGAACTTCCTGAACATATTTTGAATGGCTTAGTTCCCTTCTTCTCTTTAGGATAGAATGTTTCAATCTCAAGAGGAAACTGCTCCATAAGGCTTAATTTCATTGCTTGTTCATTTGTAAGCTCATATAGAATCCTCTTCTACTTGATCCATGTTGAGTTAGAAAATGAAGATACAACTACATTATCAAGTTTTGGTTTTGATTATTTCTGGGTATTAAAGTTTGATTTGCAAAAGATAAGTTAATGAGGGTTGCAGTTGCTTTTTTTCCCTTTTTGCTCTTTGGGGTCTGCTGCCTTGCTCCCAAATAAATACACAGAGACTTACTCTTTCTTATGAATGCATGGCCTTAGCTTGGCTTGTTTCTCGCCCACTTCTTAAAAATTACCCTGTCTTTCTGCCTCTGGGATTTTACCTTTCTCTATTCTACATGTATTTCTTTACTTCTTGCTCCATTGTTGATTGTGTGGCTGTGTAGCTAGTCCCTGGAGTCTTCCTCTTTTTCTTTTCTCACTCCTCCCTTTCATTCTTTTCCTCTTTCTTTATATTCTCTCTGCCTGGAAGCCCTGTTTATCCCTCTTCTGCCAAGTTATTGGCTTTTCAACTCTTTATTATACCCAACACAGCTTTACATAGTTAAACAAATTCAACAGAAAAGAATGCACACATCTTTGAATCATTGAACAAATATTCTGTATAAACAAATGCAACACACCTTAAGCTAATATTCCACGACAGAGGAGTTGTCATTAAGGCTTTGCTCCTACTAGAGAATCTCTACTCCCTAGCACATATCTCGCTGCTTGGCTCTATGCTGTACTTCTTCATGATAAAATGTATTGAACTATGTTATCAATGTTATTTGTAGCAACATTGTTTGGATATGACCAGTTATTAAAGTAGTAATGTGTAAAAAGAGAGACTTTAGAATAAAAACAGTCTCTTATTGATAACCTACAATAGGAACATAGTAGAACACTTCAATAAGTTGAGATCATTGTAGTACAGTAACAGTAGGAGAGAGTAGCCCACTTTCAGCAATGGGTGTGCCACGGTGTCATTAAAACAATTAAAGAATATAAATCTGACACACATAAAATAAATTCAAGAGCAATAGAATTATTTCATAAAGATATCTGAGATATTATCCATAGTGGATTGATGAAAGCTCAGGAAATTTGCAAATATATGAAATTAAACAACATGTCTTTCTTGAACAACCAACAAATTAAAAAAAAAGCTAAAAGGAAAATTGAAAGCATCTTGTGACAAATGAAGATGTACACAATAAGACATACAACTTATAGAATACTGGGAAAGCTATACTAAAAGAAAAGTTTAAAATAATAATTGCTTATATCAAAAGTAGGATTATTTAAATAAAAGCCTGATGTTATACCTAATCATACCAGAAAAAGAATAACAAAGTAACTCAATGTTAGTAATCTGTAGCAGGCTTTCTTTTGGGTCACCAACCAGCTCCCAAATCATGACATGAAGACTTACTATTAATTATGAATGCTTGGCCTTATTTAGCTCTTATTGTAATCTGTTTCTCTTTATATACATTTTCCTTGGGGCTTTTTACCTTTCTGTCTTTCTGTATATCTTACTTTCTTGCTGTATCCATGACTAGATGGTGGGTGATTGTCTAGCTTTTGGCCCTGGGCATGTCTCTATCTTTCTCCCTAGTTCTCTTCTCTTCCTTCTCTCTTGAGCTTATATCTCCTCCTACTTATTCTTTGCCCGCCAGCCCCACCTATATCCCTCCTGCCTAACATTTGGCCATTCAGTTTTTTATTAGGCAGGCCAGGTGAAAGAGGTGCAACACACCTTTACATGCAGCAGAAACAAATGTAGCACACTTTCACAGAGTCAAAGTAATAACCCACCACATAAATAAATGCAACATATCTTTGCCTGTTCAAATAATGTTCCACAACAGTGAGCAAAAATGAAACAGAGACTAAAAGAAAAAGAAAAAAAAAACAATGTAAGTGGCCAATGAAACTAAGTCTTGGTTTCTTGAAAAGATGAGGTTGGCAAATCTTGAGCTAAGTGACAAAAAAGAAAAGACTCAACTCAGTAAAGTCATCAGTGTAAGAGGAGACACTATAATTGACACTATGAACATACAGAGGACCACAGGAGAGTGCTATGACGCATTCTATATACTCCATATACTCCAAGAAACTGGATAACATGAAGAATGGATGAAAAAAATGGCTACCAAACATGAATCATGGGGAAATAGCTTGAAGAGAAGCAAAAGAATCAAAATTAATGAATCATGAATAATCAAAATCATGAATAAAATGTTTCCACTAAAGAAAATCCTGTCTTTGTTGTTGCATTTTTTCAAGCATTTAAGGACAAACCACTGTTGAGCCTTCTGAAAAATCTTATAGATACTTGAAAAGGAGAGGGCCACCCCAATCTAATATAATAACTTAAAAACAAGCAGTAAGGGGCTGAAGTAATAATGCAGTTGGTGAAGTACTTGTAGGGCCAGAAGGAGGACTGGAATTTGGCCCTCAGCACTCAAGGGAAGAAACACAACCTGGTGATGCATACTACAATATCAGCACCAGATGTGGATACCCACAACCTGGGAAAGCATGCTCCAGTACCAACACCAGATGAGGATACCCACAACCTGGGGATGCCTGCTTCAATGCCAATGTCAGATGAGGATGCCCACAGCCTAGTGATTGCTCCAATACCAATACCAGATGAGGATACCCAAAGAAGAAAACCAAGGAGCAGTGTCCCTGATGACTTTAGATGTACATATTCTTAATGGAGTGCCAGGAAACAGAATCCAGCAGAATATGAAAAATATTCATGGCCCCAAATTAAGTGATCTTTCTTCCCTTGATATAAGGACATAGATGTGAAAACTAGAAAGGCAGCTTCCCAAGGGTTGCAGGGAAAGGAGAATTCACATTTCATGAGTTTGGAGTTTCACTTTAATAAAATGAAGACATTCTGAATTCTACTGCACACAAATGTGATGTGCTTAACACTGTCGAATTGTCCATTTCAAAAACTGTTACGGAACAAACAAGGTGTCTCTGCGTCTGTATCTGCTTCTTGTACCTTCTCTTGGGCTCTTCTCCGTCTGTTTATGTGTTTTGTCCTGTAGATACCTATTTGTTTCCTAATGAGAGATAGAAAGGGGTAGATCCAGATGAAAAGGAGGTTAGGGGGAAGAGCATAGGGAAAGGAAACTGTAATCAGGATAATTATATGAAAAAAAACTATTTTCAACAAAAGAAAAAATTAGGACTGTAATTTAATGTTAGATTCACTATTAGCTGTACAAGGTGTTAGTTTCTAAAAACCAAAGGTACAGGTCAGCTGTGTGTCTGCCCACGTCTTTCACTCTAATAAATGCTCTAATAAATGCATGGGAGTTCCATCCCGACTTACAATTTTAAAGTCCCTATTACTAACTAAAAACGTGATAGATGAAGTATTAAACAAACGTCTGAAGATGTTTCGTTGAATTTATCATTTTTCTTTAAGGAGACGCAGTTAGCTATGCACTTGTAGGGACACAGGTTTGTGGCAGATGAAATCAAAGTGAGAATGATTAGCTACATCTTGGTGTGACAGTCTCAGTTGGGTCCTGGGCGAATTTCATTCTATTTTGCCTGACATCTAGATTTCGGTGTGCGTGGCTCATTAGTGCTTCGTAGGCACTTCTATAATGGCAATTCATTGCACTCGCTGGTGGCAGGGACTGCCCTTTGAAGAATTGCTTTCTGACCTCCTCTTTCAGCCCGCAACACCTGCTGAATGGGATGGCCTGCGCTTTTTGCTCAGTCCCCATACAGACACTAGGAGTTTTTGTGTTTGCAGGAGAGCAGTGCTGAAAGGCATTGGCAGGAGGGGCTTTTGCAGCAGTCTGCCTGTTGAACTGCATGGATCAACAATTTCTCAATTAGAAGAAGATAGACGAGAAGATAAAGTATTCGGTGGCTGCGAAGCTTCAGCAGCAGCTGAGGAAGATTTGAAGAACATCTGGCTTGAATCTATTTCTTTTGAGGTAAGCACTCCTCTCTATAACCAGCATACACAAAGCATAAAAATTGGCTTACCCCTCCCCGCAACAAGGAAGAGGCTAGGATTTATCACTCTTATGATACAGATATACAGACAGTGGGACTGTCATGAGGCATGCCCACCGAAATCCCTCCAAACCATTGGGCTAGCTTCAGAGGTAACATTTGACAGCTATATTGTGCCTGTTATTTTTTAAGACTCAATCTGGTTTGTTGATATCTCTATCTCCATATCTATATGTAGATAAAGAAATATAGATATATGCTGATATATAATATATAACATATATCAGCTGAGAAAAAAGATAACTCAATTCGTGATGATTCTGGATTACCTTTTCCATGGGGGCTATTATTAATAATAAATTTCTTTTTAAATTTTGAAATTAGTCCTTTTCCTATCCTACTCGTTCTCTTGCTTTACTAATTCAATAACGTCTTCCACTTTAGGCAATGAGGGAAAATTGTTTTTTCATTTCTAGCTTCATTTGTATGACTACAGTACTCTGAAGCCAGAGAGCTGTATTGTTGCTTTAATATGAAAGACTATAGCTGACACATTTTCAGATGCTCACTGATCCAAACTGGTTGTGAATATAGTATGGGCAGATTTGTATGCCTTTTCAGTGGGGAATGAGCACACACATGCGTGCATACATGTGTTTGGAGGCCAGAAGTTAACCAAAAGTGTCATTCCTCATGATCCCTCCACCGTGGTTTTTTGTTTGTTTTGTGACAGGCTCTCTCTCTGGGACCTCGCAGATTAGGCTAGGCTGGCTGGCTTGGCTAGCCACCTGTCTCAATCTCCTCAGTGCTGAGGTCATGAGCATGCATAACCAGGCTGTGCTTCTTTAGCTGAGTGCTGAGAATTGAACTCCGGTCCTCCCGGTGGCCCTACAAACACTTCACTAACTGCATTATGCCTCCCGCACCTTACTGTTTGTTTTTTTAAGGTGCATGAGTGTGCTACAAAAGGGGAGCTGAATTCAAATCAGGTTCATTCAGTTCTTGGAAAAATATTAATACTAAGGTCATTTCACATAATGATGTTGCTTATGCAATGATGTTGTATTTAGATAATTATCCATGAAAGAACACATTGAAACAAACCTCAATTTATGGAATATACACTAATCATATTTATTCTGTTGCTTCTAAAGTGCTCTCAGTGTTCGTTCATCTATAATAAATGTGCTTTCAAACTAATGTACATGAAAGAAAACTGTTCAGATGCAGGATTTCCAATGGACTGATGTACTTCCCACATACCCAAGCCATCCTTCAGTATAGTCATGCAAATCAGGTAATTTACATATATTTCAGTATCTTTTCATTATCTTTAGGCCTTCACATATTTGTGAGTTTCAGTTATGACTTACTCAAAATTTGGTTTTGTAATAAATATAGACTATTGCTTCTGTGAAGTTTTCTCTAATACAAGGAAAGCTCTTTGGGCTGACAAGGGAGGGAAACTTGATTGGGGGAGGGGGAGGGAAATGGGAGGCAATGGCGGGAAAGAGACAGAAATCTTAAATAAATAAATAAATAAATAAATAAATAAATAAAGGAAATGTTTTAGAAAATGTCTGCATTCTAGAAGGGAATGGGATTAGTTGCAGACCCCCACAGAGTTAAAACTAGTCTAGAAGCAAAGAAAGGCTTAGCACTTCACAGGGAATTTCAGGAGACAGTTAATCCATCCTGTTACCTTTGGGTATGCTATACATTGTCATTAATACAATTAAGATCAAAACAGTATTAAAACAACCTGGAGTTTTAAGAAGTGGCCTTAAAGGTGAGCCTCATCCTTTCTTCGGGGTCCTGCACACAGTCAGGACACACAGTTTAGAAGACACTGTTCTATGTATTAGCCAGTAACTTTCTTGCCTTCTCATCCCCATAGGACTCTGCTTGCCTTGGGCCATTAACATTGCTGTGGAAGAGGAGAGATCAAAGAAGAGGAGAGAAGATTAAACAATAAACTTGTTTATTATTATTTCTTTATAAATAAAGATGACCTATAAATTCAGGATCCCTGAGAAGAATGAGGAGTGGATATTACAATACCAGCGTGGTTTAGGAATCTATGCTGAGAAGGTGGTCCAGTGACCTCAGACCTCTGGAACACTCACTGACATTATCCCTAGGCTCAGTGACTCTGGGTTGGACTTCTGGTCTCCAGGGCCTGCAGGATGCAGAACCGCCTCTAGGAAAGAACCTAAGAATGAATCCTTCTTTTATATTTTAGGCGGGTATAAATAAATCTTTCTTTTGTGCAACCTGCTCTAAAATGATCTTTTCAGGATATATGCCAAAAGCTGACTAGCTGAACATTTACAATTTTGAAATTTTGTTCACAAGTTTAACTCAAATAAAGAAGGCACACACACACGTGTGTGTGTGTGTGTGTATGTTAAACTTAAAGAATAAGTATATAATGACAGATAAATCTAAGACAAATAGGTGATACTACAAGAATTCATCTCAAAATCGAGAACTATTAAGAAGTACTAAAGCATGCAGGTATGACTGTCTTTCACACAGACCTTTCTTTCCTTTTCAAAGACGTCTCAACAGAATGCCTTCAGTCCCTCCAGAAATGCCCACTTGTTTCCTCAGTGTCAGAAAAGCTGAAAGAAATAAAGGAACATTGGTTTGAAAGATGGAAACTAAGGGGCAGGTGATTAATTCATCCACGGAGGGCGAGGGGGGGGATCCCAAACATCTTTTCAGAAAGGCTCTTTTAGGGTTCCTATGAGCAAGAAAGCCAGGTAGTATCACTGTAAGTATCTGACGAGGAACAACTCTCTGGAGAGCCACTTTTTCTAAGTTTAGGAATAAAAGAAAAAGTTGTCCCCGTGCAGATTGCTGCACGTTTTGTTGGGCTAAAGCGCAGATTATGGCTTCCAAGCCTGGGTTGTCCTTGTTGGAGGGCATGACGCGCCATAGATTTTTATTTTCACGAAACACACTCCCAGAGGCTTGTGGCCTTCCAGACAGCAGCTGGCGCCGGCAAAGGCACAGCCTCCAGTAGGAGAAGCTACTGCCTACCGCTCTGCTCCGCTCTTGGCTTCGCATCCCTGGCGGCGCTGGCCAATACCACAGCCTAAGCTCCCTGATTCCAGCAAAAGCTGTTCCCTTCTGGAAGGACCATAGGGGCTAGCAACTGGAGGTTGCTTTGCGGATTTTAGGCAATTGGAGCTGGTTTGAAGGAAGAAGAGACTAGATTTGGAGAAGATGACTCCAAAGAGTTGGCGGTGCCTCTTAAAACTTGGTGCCTAAGATGAGTGAGGTGGTGGCCAAATACAGCGGAGGGAGATTATCTCATTTTGAATATCCAGGACTTCTGGACGCGCCAGCGATGTGTACAGCAACTGTCGATTTGGCAGCAGACTGCACTCGGTCAATTGCAATTCCTTCCCCACTTCAAGCTTACCTCCCCCAGATCTGTGCTCAGACTGTCCTCACAGCCTTCAGGTGGGAGGGAGCTGAGCGGGAGGGAATAAAAAAGTCAGCTTGCTTTTGCTCTCCGCTGGTGGCAGAGGCGCAGCTGGTTGGTCCTAAGCAGGTTGGTGTTGGAGGGGGGAAAGCCCGCACTGCTTAGCATCTTTGCTGGTTTGGGGCGGAGGATGCTCAAAGGCTTTGGAGGAAGAGGCTGGGAGTAGAGTTGTGTGGATTATTGGTGGAAGAACACGATGTGAGGTGCCAGATGCTTCCCCAGCCACCGCCCGACGCCTCTTGGGGGAGAGAGGGTGAAGAGGGCGTGGGGGCGGGGACGGCCCTGCAGTGCAAGGAGCTCATGGTGGCCAGGGGGCTGTCTCTTTAAGCGCTCCGGAGGGGTTGGGGCCAGAGGGCGGCGAGCGCGTTGCCATGGCACCAGGACTGCGGGGGCTGCAGGACCGCTGGGCTCGCTGGTCTCCAGTTGTCTCCAGCAATGCAGGGGCTGTGCAGCTCTTGGGCTACAGCTCCTGGGGTTGGCTTGGCCGGCCACTACTAGCACGCGCTCGCTTGTTGCCTGTGTCGCCTGCTGGGGTCTAGCTGCTGCCGCGCCCTCCGCTGCGAGACGCACGTCGCGGTCCTCGAGAGCGAGCCCGGCACTTGCAACTTCTGCCTGGCGAGCCCAACTTCTGCGCGGGATTCGGACTTGCAGATCCCGAGCGGTGCACCGCGCGCGCAGTTGGGGCGGTGTCCCTACCATCTCAGCCTCAACGAGATGACCTCCCCACTGTGGTTCTGGTGCTTCTGCGTCTGGGCCGCCTATCACTGGCCGCCAGGAAGCGCCCTGCAGCTCCAGCCCGGCATGTAAGTGGAGCCCGGCAGCTCCGGAAAGCGTGCGGACAGCTTCGTAGTTCCATGTGCCCCCGCCCTACCCGCGCGACACCATGGCAGAGGAAGAGACCAGGTCTCTAGGGGAAGCAATGGAGGGATGCGGTGCAGTCAGGCACTGGGCATGAGAACTTGAGGATGTCATTGACTGGGTACGGGGCGGGAACCTTAACACACACTAGACCTTAGGCAGCGCCCCCTCCCCGCCCAGCACAACTACTGCCACTGAAGATGCAATGCTTCCAACCTGATATTTTCCAAGCACCTGTCAGACCCCGACCCCCGCAAGAGTTTGAGTGTATGTATCTCATATTGGGGAGTAACTGTCCACTTCCCACAGGCTTTTACGTTAAATCCCGTTGAAAGGGAACTACCTTGACTTTTTTTTTTTTATTCAATGCGTTTCTGCACATCTCCCCCCCCCCCTTATGGGAGGTATGATGAAGTCCAAAGAATGGACTATTTCAAAGATCTGATGAGAGAGGCGAGAACCAGCAATGCGTGTGTCAGCAGCAGGGAGAGGCCCTGGGTGGTTAATCCAACAGTTAGGAGGAAGGGGCGCAGGAGGGATTCCTCCTGCATTAGTGGGTAACACAGGGAAATGTCTTGTTCTTGGTCACCATCTGGCGCGCTGGGAGGAGTTCGGAGAAGTCTAGTAGCCTGGTCTACTTAACTGGCTCAAGAAGTTTCTGCCAGGTCTTCTTTACATTAGTCTGCTGGAGAAAGCCGGGTCCCACTCAGCTTTCCCTGTTTTGCTCTCGGGCAGACTGCAAAGTCCTTTGAACGTTTCTGCATTCCCTCTTCTTTGCTTTTCTGAAATATTATATAATAGAAAAAGTGGTTGGGAGAAATAACCCAAAGGCACACATACCTTTTCCTAGCTTTGCTTTTCCAGGTAAGAAAAACACCGTTCGGGGTTCACCTTACCTTTCAATATTTCATTCTCTGTGAAATTCAGTCTGCTGTTTGGTTACTG
This sequence comes from Microtus ochrogaster, assembly GCF_000317375.1. NCBI lineage: Eukaryota > Metazoa > Chordata > Mammalia > Rodentia > Cricetidae > Microtus > Microtus ochrogaster. The sequence continues at coordinate 63,224,226 of NC_022009.1, read as the reverse complement.
CTCGGGTCATGAACTAGGAACAGAGCTAGGGTGTCATTCTGTTTCACAACTTTGACTATGTAGTGCCTAAATGTGTATTCTGAAATTTGAGGAATTACTGTGACTTTTGACATAGATTTGCATTGTTTACTTTGAAGAAGTGAATTTAAACTCTTCTGGTTATCCCAGGAAACATCACACTGTGCGTATGAAAGCCTTTGTCTTACAATACTTTAGAGCAAACTTGCTTTCGCCGTATTACTGTTATAGTGAGCCCTGGGTTGCCTTGTCTCACTCACCCATAAACACTGGACTGAGTGGGAAGACACACCCCACTTTTACATGACAGTATTCCTCTCTTCATTGTCCACTCTTTGGTCTAGAATGATGATCCTGCAATTGAAAAAAAAAAGAATTGTAACTCATTTACATATCAGATGAGATGAAGTCAGATATTAAAACCAATACAAATTCTTGTAAGATTTAATAAGGACATGTTTTTCAAGGAATTGCTAAAATTGCTCTGACTTTGAGTACTTTAGGGTAGGGGAAATCCAGTCATGTTAGTTTGTGGTCCCCTCTGTGCTGGAGCTCATTCATCAGGAACTGCAGTAGGATCTACTGCCAGGTTTCTTTGCAGTTCTTGGCGTGTAGAACACAGTCACATAAAGCACTTGGCTGTCACACACCTGCCTATTTGTTAAATGTGAGAGAATTCTCCCGGAGATTGTTAGGGAACTCTGCAGTCAATCACTGGTGGAGACAGCCTGCAGATGAGGTAAAGATTGTAATGAAAGTATGCCATCCTACCGAAACACACTTCCCAGTCATCAGTGCAGCAAAGAGTTGGGTGCCCCTTGTTTAGGAGGACAAAGTGAAAACAGGGGCAACTAACCAAAAGTCAGAATGACAGACTTGTTACATTCATGATTGCATGTCTTAGAAGGGAAACTCATTTAGAAAATTTATTAATGAGGCAAAAGCTGTGTGCCATGGATTTTCCGACTCTTGTGATGATCGACCCGCCTGATGATTTTGTTCGATCACGGTTTGGAAACTTCGGGTGACTGATGTGGGCTGATGGAGAAAGTCAGCCCTCCACTGTGGCTAGTGGGTTAACTCCCTTATGTTCTTACTTAGACAGCAGGTGGCTTCTAGCTCCTTTGCATTTACCTGTCCCATGGCAAGTAAGATGGGCAGGGCTTTCAATGGGAAGAGGCTTGGCTGAGTTGAGATTGCACCACCAGGTCTGAACCCAGATACTTGGGTTCTTCCTATCCTTTCTTCTTCATTTTCTTTCTGTTTTTGACAAGGTGCCACAGGCAGCCCTCACTAGACTTGATCTCACCCACTGTGAGCTGAAAAGTGTCCTTGAACTCCTGATCCTGCTACCTCCACCCTGCCCCCAGTACATATTACCAGCAGGCCTCTGCCACCACGCCATTCCTAGATCCAGAGTTGGGGTTGAACTATTCCAGAGCATTCAGGCTTATGCTGTTTTTTAAGTTTGTTTCAATTTCCCCATGTCGTCTCAGTAGGATTGATGCCTATATTTTCAACCTAGGGGATGTCAAAATGCTTTGGGCACCTCTTCTGGGTTGCACCTGCTCTGGGTTCTGTGGGCATCAGTGCTCCTTTTGCGTGCTAATTGTTCCACAATACTCGTAGAAGTTCTGAATTTTCTCTGCCTACTTAAGACTCTGCATGAGAAATTCCTGACTGCTGCTTGGTGGTGGCCTTAAGGCTTTGTGTTTGTTTGGTAGACTATACCATGCTATAGTCTTGGCTGGCTTTGAACTCTCAGCAATCCTCCTGCTTCAGCCTCATGAATGCTAGAATTACAGGTGTGAGCCACACGGTGATGACATTTTGATAAGAGGATGTTTATGACTTTACTTATGTTAATGGTACTCTGTACATGTTTTACACAGGATTAAATTGGAGGAGGAAACAAACTCAATCCAGATCTTTGAGGCGTCAAAGGATAAATGATCAGTTGTTATATTAAAACTTTGTGATGTGCTTTTGGGAACACTTGCTTAATAATGAGATGAAAACAGTCAACATGGAGATGTAATGAGTCTTTGTCTGCCCTGCCAGCCAGCTTCCAAATAATGACATGGAGACTTCATATGAATTATGAGGGTTTGGCCTTAGAGTAAGCTTGTCGCAGTAGTTATTATAACTTAAATTAACCTGCTTGTATTAATCTACATTTACCATATGGCTTCTTACTTTTCTTTTATTCTGTATGCCCGACTCCCCACATCTCCATAGCATATGTCTCCCAAGAAACACTCCCTTCTACTCCAAAATAGAGAAAGCTTCACCCTACTACTTTCAGTGTATCTGCCTGTCTCTTCCGGATGCCCTCTGATGCTCTTTGATTACTTTCTATTAACTAGTTTCTAACTCAGCCTCCTGACCTAACGTTAGGTTTATTTAATTAATTGAAATGCAAACTTGGGGTTCACAGTGTGATTGAATATCCCCCAACATGGAGGTGTTGTAGAGATCAGCACTGAATTAGGATAGAGCTAGCTGCCTACGATCTTAGAACTTGGGATACTTATGTTTGTCTAACACCTGGGAGGGGAGACTTTATGAGGGTAAGGTCAATGTTCAACCAAAGAGTCTCCTAAACTATAGGGGACGTTCCAAATCCGTGCTCTAATATGGGCATCTTATGTATGACGGAGAATTTAAAGCACGGCAGATAGACTGCATTTACATGTGTTGGAGCCTTTGCTGTGTGGTGAAAAAAAAAATGCCTATATAGATAGTAAAGGAAGAAGAGTTTCCCTGGCTCAAAGTGTCTGAGTTTTCTAGCCATGATTGGATTGTTTTGCTGTTTGTGCGCTGAATGAGACAGAACACCATGGTTAGCAGTGTGGTAGAGCAAAGTCGCCCACCTTAGGGAGGACAGGAAGTGGGGAGGGGATGAGCTAGGGTACGGACTAGCTATATCTTCCCAGGGTGTGCCCTATGCTTGTTCCCTTCAACTAGACCATCACCTCCCATTGATGCTATTAAGTTGGGATGTTAGCAGGGATTTAGCTATTGACTAAGTCATTGTCCTCAGGTGCCAATCACTTCTCTAAAGGTTCACTGCTGAGCATTGCCATTCAGATAAACCTTCCAAGAGGACCCTTCAGGTACAGACCATAATACAATCTCTCCCGACTACAGACCTGTGCAGAAATGTGGTCCAGACTTCTACAGCTGATGTGGAAACCTGGAGCCAAAATTGGAGGGGTAGGGAACTCAAGGAATTTAGAACCTGGCTGAAGTTTCATGGCTGGGGAGTAGCCGGGTCACCTTTGATTCTTGTCTCTGGAGCCCTGTTTCTGTTCACCGTGTGTTGCGGGGAGCTCCTTCTGCTCCTTGCTCCCTCAGCCAACAGCTGCTGAGATACCAGCCCATTGGGGGCATGGTCTCTCTCCTTTTAAAAAAGCGGCCGCTTCCCTCCGGCTAGCTCTCTGGCTTCCGGCTCAGCTTCCAGCGACTAGGCTCTCTTCCTGATTGCGCAGAGGGCTGTTGTCTGGGACGGTGATCTGTAAGTTTTTCCCCTTTAAATAAATAACCATTCTATTAATCATAATTCCAACCTGGTGTGGGATTGTTTGTGACTTACGCTTTCAACCATGCTCCCTGGTGGTTCCTTCACCATTTTCACCTCAATTCACTATGTTTAAACTATACCCGCTCTGATCTTTCTACCAGATGTAAACTACATCTAGCAATAGTTCTCTCTGTCAACGTAGCTGGCCCCAGCTTCAGCAATCCATGCCTTATTGGTAACATTGGAATTGTGTACATTTGCATGTGGTTCCTGTCCCTGTTCCAGTTCCCCTTGTTTAACTGTTTTTTCTGTTGTCCCGCACTCCTGTCCATGACACTCTTATTTTGATGCTTCAGAGCTTCCTGGTGTGTTTTCTCTACATCCCCTCTTCTTTATTTGTGGCTTTTTTCACTTGTGCCATTTCTTTTCCATTCACAAATATTTTCTACTTTCTGTTTGTAATCTGCCTTGTCTGTTGACCTGTCTTGACCCTGCTGCTTTGCCTTATCTCTTATGGCTTAATGACAGCTTATTAACACTTCACTATCATTCTTCCCTGTCCTTCTCTTTCTCCATCTTTTCCTCTCTCCCTCTTTCCCCATTTCTCCTTTCTTCCTCCCTCGCTCTCTTTCTTCTCTCTTTCTTTGTGTGTCTACATGCATGCTCGTGAGTGTGTAGCCCAGAGGATAACTTGAGGTATCTCCTATCATTCGGCCTCTTAATTAAGAAAAAATAAGAATCATGTTATTATGATGAATTCACGAATAATAAACACTACAGGGATAAGTTAACATAGTCACTCAAGCATTTGCCCTGTCTCAAGCTCTATGTGTCTCAATGGATATCCATACAGTTAGAATGGCCATTCTGAAGCTGTGGGGCTTCACTTAGGGTTTTACAATTTCACTATCAATTACATGTTTATGCACTTATCTACCAGTAAACAAAGAAAAACATACAACAGAGCTAAAACTTGAAATAATTGCTTCGTATCCCATTCATGACTTGTGTGTCTGCCCTTTGTATCCTGTCCTCCCTCAACACCTAAAACCACTCCTTCTTTTGTATTGTAACCACAATTGTACATACACACATGTATATACAGGTGTAGGCTAGGATCTGCATATGCAACAGAATATTCTTTTCCTTCTTTCTGATATTGGGTAACCTCACTTAATGTCACACTCTCTAAATCCATCTTTTTTTTTAATTTAGTTATTTCATTTTTCTTAACAGCTGAGTAATATTCCATTTAGAACATGTACCAGATTTTTATTACCTAGTTATCTGTTGATTACATGAAAGTCGGCTCTATTTCCTTGCTGCAGTAATTACAGAAACAATAAATATGTATGTGTAAATAGCTCTATGGTAGGTGAGGTGTGGGGGTTTGAAAGAAAATGGCCCACAAAGGGAGTGGCACTCATAGGAGGTATGGCTTTGTTGAAGGAGTGTGACTCTGTGGGCCTGGGCTTTTAGGTTTCCTATGCTTGGAATATCACCCAGTGAGTCAAGTGACTTCCTGTTGTCTCTGAGTCAAGATGTAGGACTCTCAGCTCCAGCACTGCACCTGCCCGCATGTAGTCATGATGCTAATGGTCTGAACCTCTGGAACTGTAAGCCTGCCCCCTCAATTAAATGTTTTCATTTATTAGAGTTGTTTTGGTCATAGTGTCCCTCCACAGCAATAGAAAATCCTAACTAAGATGCAGAGTCCCCTAGGTATGTGCCCAGCAATAGAACAGCTGGGTCATATGGTAGTTCTGTTTTTAATTTTTGAGGAAACCCATACTAATTTTCACATGGATGGTTTCGTGGATAGTTTTAATGTCAACTTGACACTAGATAAAGTTATTTGAGAGAAGGGAACTTCAATTAAGAAAATGTCTCCGTAAGATCCAGCTGCAGGCAAGCCTCCAGGGCATTTTCTTAATTAGTGACTGACAGGAAGAACCCAACCAATTGTGGGCAGTGCCATCCTGAGGCTGGTGGTCTTGAGCTCTGTAAGAAAGCAGACTGAGCAAGCAATGTGGAGCAATCCAGTAAGCAACATTCCTCTAGGATGACCGCATCAGTTCCTGCCTCCAAGTTCCTACTGTGTTTGAGTTCCTATCCTGATTTCCTTTGGTGATAGACTATGATGGGGAAGTGTAAGCCAGACAAACCCTCTCCTCTTCATGTTTTGTCATGGTGTGTCATCACAGCAATACAGCCCTAACTAAAATGTATTAATTAATTTTTCTCCTCCTAGCAGTGAATAAAGTTTTCCCTTGTATCTCTAAGTAAGTTTAGTTTGCTTTTCCTTCATGTCTAGGAATGTGAAATACATTTAAAAACAGTTGTTGGTCACTTATGGTATGATCTCCCTTCCCCCCACCCCCAAAGCTGTGTGCCCAATTCGTTAGACCATTTGTTGATTGGCATTTTTATTTCCTTGGTATCTGCTTTCTGCCGTTATTTGTAACATGTATTAATTCTCCTCTGAAGAATGATTTCCTCCCATTCTGTGGGCTCTGTGCTCGCATGATGGTGTCCTTTAGTGAACAGAGGGATTTTAATTCCATGTGTCCCATCTGTTGAGGACTGGTGCTAATTCTGCACTCCTAAAGTTCTGTTCAGACAGTTCTTGCCTACTCCAGAGCCTTCAAAATTGTTCCCTGTATTTTCATCTAGAAGTTTCAGTATTTCAGGTTTTAAACTAAGATATTTAATCCATTATGACTGATTTTTTTTCTACAAGGTGAAAGATGCTAACTCAGTTTAATTCTTTTCTAGATAAATATCCAGTTTTGTGTATATCATTTGTAGAACAGGTTGATAATTCTAATATATGTTTTTGTCCCCCTTGTCAAAAATTATGTGGGCATAGTTTTGTATGTTTATCTCCTGGTCCTCTATTCTAGTCCATTCGTCAGAACTGTCTGAGTTTTTTTCTTTTTATTTGTTTGTTTCTTTTTTGATTTGAAACAAGATATCTCACCCAAACTGGAACTCATAGTTTAGGTTATATGACTGGTCAGTAAGCCCCAGGGACCCTCCTGTTTCTTCCTTGTGGGAGCCAGGGTTACAAGCATGAACTTCTTTCTGCTGCTTTTTGTGATGATGGGGCCTGAACTCAGGTCCAATTTTCCACTGAGCCATCCTCCCAGAACTTGATATTTTTTTTTAATAATTTATCAATTTATTCAATTTTTCCGGTTCTCCTCTGCTGTTGATCCTTCTCAGAGCCTGTCTTCTTTGAATACACTCTCTCCTCACGTTCTGTAGCGTGTGACATTGCTAGTTCTTTCTATTGCTTCTTTTCTATAGCTTTACTTTGGCCTGTTCATATGTATTCCCAGTGTCTTCTGCAGCTTCCCTCCTCCCCCTTCATGTCCTTTCTCCTGCCTTCCCTCCTACAGGCTCCCATCATGCACTCTGTTCTGATATGGCCTCTATCTCTACAGCTAGCTGCAGGCTTTGTAGAACTACAGACTTGCATGTTGAGCTAGATACTGATCATCTCTGTGGGGTTCAGCTCAGAATGCCACAGGCCATCTCTCCTCATCTCTGCCTCCTACCTTTTTGGGTACTTTGCCTATCTTCTACTTTATTAAGCCTGGAAACATTCTTTAAAATTATTTTTCTTCTAATTTACTTTCTTGGTATTTATGAGTTTAAGGTACCATGATTGTAACAACTCCTTTTCTATGGCAACTTATGAGTAATTTAAGTTTTATATTTTTGTCAGTTGCCAAATCCTATAAACAGCAGCACTGAAATACCCTTTGTGCAGTTCGTATTCCTGTTTTTATATGTAGCCCAGCTGGCTGCCTGTCCACACACAGCATTATGGTCAGCTCATGGTCTTTCATATACTTTAAATTTTTTTATTTAATATATTTGTATTGTATATAATTTAATTTTAAAATTAGTTTTGCTTTAATCCATACATATTGTGTATACTTGAGGACCACTGTGGGATATTTGACTCCTGTGTACATTGTGTGATGTTTAAATTCAGATAAGCCTATCTATGTCTTTAGCCATTCACCATAAGTGTGTGTTTTTTTTGTGTGTATGTGCATGTATCCATGTGTTTGTGTGCAAAAATGTGTGCTAGTTTGCATGTACCTGCCCGAGGTCAACCTTGAATATCATTCCTCAGACATTGCCTGTCTTTTTTAAAAGATAGTGTTTATATACATTATTATAATCTACACTTGCCGTGACCTACATACACACCTTGGGTCCCAGAACCCTGGCTGGGGTGGCAAGGGAATTTAGAAAAGACAGATACACAGGAACACACACTAAAGTGGGCTTATGTGGGATTCTCTAACCACTGCCACCACAATCTGGAACTCCTCCTGTTTATTAGGGTCCAACACAGGGTGGAGGAGTTAGCTAGTCGAGGGAGGAGATCTCTGTAGGCAGCCATCTCAGGCTGGAATCATCCCGGGGGAGGAAGCTGCAGTTGTCCATCTGTGTACACATCGCCTGGTTGTTTATAAACACTCATCCTGGATCTTCCTGCAGAAGTCTTTCATTCCTCTAAACCTGGCTCATATGAGGAATGGCTTTGCCAACGTACTATGGGCCAATTGGTTTTGGAGTCCTCAAGAGTCCGTGCTCATGTTGAAGCACAGATCTGTGCAGGAGTTCAGTCGTTCAGAGGCCCCTCTGTGCCTATGTCCACTCTCTCTATGAAGCAATAGCAAAGAATGCTTCCATCCTTCTGTGTGTACTTAGAACTTCTTGTCTACTGCACACCACCCTCCAGCCTTAGCTTGGGCTATCACCTTAGTACGGGAAATGTCTATGAAACCAGGGTCCGGTCATGTCTGGATTTCTGTCCTGGATTATTTCATTAATGTAATGATCTCCAGTTCCAGTCATATTGTAAATGAAAGGTTTCATTTTCTTTCAATAATGGAATGAGGAATAAATGTGTGCATATAATACATATATGCTAACATATGCGTACGTTCCCCTACTTTCATTTATATATATGTGAAATATGTAATATACATGTATATATACATGTCATAAAAGTGAGTCTCTAGTAACTGTTTTCTTTCATTAAAACCGATTATTGTAAAGCTCTTTGGTATTTAGTATGTTTCAGGAGCAAATTATGTTCTTATGTATTTTAGCTCTCTTAGTCCCCACAAAAAACATATCAGAAGATGACTGTAGAGTGTATATTTTATGAAAAAGAAGCTGATATTCAAAGAAGTTAGATTTTTCTGAAAAACTACATATAAGGATAAGAAGATCCACAGAAAGGTCATACAGCTAATTCAGAAAGAGTTAGGACTTGATACTAGGCTGGATCTAAAATTGGGGCCCCCAATTACCTTACTGTATTCAAGGACTTTTATTCTGATTCCTGATTCAATTTCATTAACATTTATTAAACACGTGTCTTTTGGAATTTTGTGTTTTAGATTTCTCTTTGGTCCACTTAGGAAAGGTCTGTGATTTTACTCTGCTCCCAAGATAGCCAGTTAGTCCACTGCAGCATTTATCTATGGAGAGAGGATAGATTCCTCATCCGCGGCAGATTCTCTCGCAGTCCCTTCAGTCAGTGCAGACAGCCCAAGCTGGGTGTCTGTAACGCTAACCTCCCCTCAGTTCCTTGGGTACCCCAAGGAGCATCCCAGAAGGATGCAGCACACAGAGTGGAAACTGAGAAGCTTGCAACTTAGGAGCACCTCAGGCCTAAGGAGCCTGTTTGCAAACCTGCAAACCCTTGCTGAGGGGAAAGCAGCCTTTGTTCTAATAATGCTCAGGAGAACTCTGCCCCCAGCTCCAGCAGGAGATCTTCCAGCCTTCTTCTGAGGAGGTTTATTGTATAAACACCCCTCCAGAAGGTGAGCAAGCTGTCATGGAATTAATTAATTTTTATTCTTATTATTTTAGTTCCAGGACTGGAGTCCAGGGCTTCCTCTTTATGTAGGCGTAGGCGAGGGAGGCAGGTGTTCCCCCACTGAGCTACACCCATCCACATGGCTACACCATCTAAGCTTTAACGGAAGTACTAGAGACCTGGAAATGCCATTCTCAGCACTCCTAATGTTTTTCTTCCGTATCCTAGCAGCACACATTTGACTCAGGTATAAGCCTAGTTTTTTTTCTCCATTGAATCCAGCCCTTTGATTTTGAGCATGTTCATACTGGGACTAGATGAGAATTTAGTGAGCTTACCCCAGAGCTCCTGTCTGCTCTAGGGTTGGTCATTTTCTTGCCGTTTTTTCTTTTCTTTGATACTGAAATCAAATCACTCACTTGATTCTTTTATATGTGGTTGGTTTATCTGCTCTTACTAGTTTGTTCAACAAGCATTTGTTCAGAGTCAAGTAAGATCTGGGGGACACAAACTGACCTATCAAGGCTACCCACATAGCTTCCAGCCCAACTGGGAAGAAGAAAGAGGGCATGAACTTTGAGAAGGCTTGCAGGGCTCATTATCCCTCACGGGCTTCTGGGGAAAGGTGTGGTGGGTGAAAGGCGCTGGTGGCGATGGTTGTGTGAAATGGACGAGAAGAAGAAATGTAGGCAAGAGCTTCTCTTATAAAAACTATAAGATAACTCATTTTCCCATAGTACATCTAGGACAGTGAAGCTGTACAGAACAAAGCAAAGGAGGAGTCTGGGTCAGCTCAGATGGGACAGCTCAGGAAGGCTTTGCCCACCACTGTGGGACATCTGGGCACCAGTGTCATTCATTCTAAGTAAACATTTATTCTGAAGTGCTGTCAACCTCAGCTTCTTAGTTCCATAGCCAAGAAGACATGAACTCAAAACAGAAGGCTAATCTGGTCACATTTGCGTCTTGAGTGATGATGGTTTGGGAATGAGTCCAGGGAAAGGGAGTCCCATTGGGAACTTCTGTTCCCAGTCTAGGGAGAAGCGGGTGATGTTGAAACCAGGAAATACAGCGGAAGATGATAGGTGCAGACTGGAAGGATTAGCATCAACAGAAGCTAGTGCCAGTGCGAGTGGGAGCTGAGGGAGAAAGCTTTTAAGGAAACCCTAGCACTGGGAACACAAGGAGGGAGGAAATTATGGGAGAAGAGGTATTCTAGCATGCGTATATGGGTCAGTGTGTGCCCCGAGGTCCCACTTGTGGGCTCCTGGAGAAGATCTGAGGAGAGGAGTCGGGAGTGTGGTCTGGACAGGAACCACAGGAGAGGCAGATGAGGAGACAGTGTCAGCAAAAATGGAAAACCAGGCATTCTGACAGACAGAGAAGGCAGGGGGGAAAGAACATAGAGAGGGAGCTAAACTGTGAGAAGGCTGCAGAAGGCCCCAGAGAAGTTGTATAAAGTGGGAACTTGGAAAACAGACAGTGAGTGCCACTCTTGGAAAACGAGACTCAGAACTGCCCCATGGACCCAGTGGAAGCACACTGATCTAGCAGAGAAGGCTCTTCCCACAGGCATCATTTTTGGCCACGGTGACTAGGAGGAGATGCTCCTGTAGAGCATCCTTCCGTGCATGTTGCTTGACCAGGCGTTCACCCTCTATCTGCCATTATTCTCAGTCCATTAGTCCCCTGGTTAGACGTTTCAGCAAAGAGAGTGACTTCATACTACTCCAGCAGAACTCGTCAACCCACAACCATCAAGTTGTTCTCCTGTGTCTACAGAGATGATCAGGTAGGTGAGAATGTCCCAAGGAGACTTATCAGTATGAATTATTATAAGATATTTAGATACCATGAAGGAATTAGGGGAGAGCATTGCTGATATTAGAAAGGAAGAAGCCAAAGTCATTAGAGGAAGTTCTGGAAATCACCATTTTTCACTGGAAGGTGAGCTAGGATGGGGCTAGAGAACATTCCCTAAAGTGAGTGGGAAGGACGTGCAGGGTAAGGTGTTAGAAGCTGTGAATGGGACACACCTCTGGGGACCACATAGTTACTAGTGTCTTTATCTTTATCCCTATGTGCATGCAATTTTCTTCTCACTGGCACATCCCAAGGTTCCTAACTGCACTGCATAACCTACGGGCCTGGAGCCTTTGTTATAGATGAACTTCAGGGCCTCCTCCATCTCTTTCAGGAAAGAGCTAATGTCCAGCATAAAAGTTATCCATTTCAGGAATGTTTCAGGACGTGGGGATGGGGATTAATGATACAGCTGTCTGTCTCAGCAGTGATAACTGACATTCATGTTTGCTGCAGATGCCTGGAGAGTTCTTGCTTGTGTGAACAACAACAGCAGCAAACCCTACAACTCTGTTCCATAGCCACGTGGCAATGAGGACATGCTTGGGATTTTTAAGGACGCTTTTAGGCAGCTCTGCGAATCAATTCTTTGTGTATAAATTACATGGCTTGTCAACTTATGATCTGGAAAATGTTTTCTGTCACTCTGCAGTGGACAGTTTTCAGTGGTGTTTAATGTTTCTGCTCATTGATACGGTTAATTAGGAATTGACAGTAATTCTGAGCTTTAGTGCATTTTGCTCTTGAGGGAAGGAGGCAGTCCCAGGAGAGTTTAGCTCTCATTTTTTTTGAATTATTAAGAAAACTGCTTCCATGATTTAGTGTAGTGGAAGCTGATTGGTAAAAATCAACCCATTTGAATAGTTTTTGCTTCTGGACTCATAGCTGCAAATCCCACGTGTATTGTCACACTGCGAAGGATATGGTTCATGAAGAGTTGTACAGCTAGGTGTGTGTGGCTGAGAAAACCATACTGTGCACTTGGAGTGGATAGTTCATGTCATGTTTCACACACGTGCACACAGTGGGACTTGGTGAGATGGTGGATGACTGTCATACACATGCACACAGTGGGACTAGGTGAGATAGTGGATGACTGTCACACACATGCACACAGTGGGACTAGGTAAGATGGTGGATGACTGTGTCACACACATGCACACAGTGGGACTAGGTGGGATGGTGGATGACTGTGTCACACACATGCACACAGTGGGACTAGGTGGGATGGTGGATGACTGGCGGTCATTTCACAGTAAACACTGTTTTCAAATCATGGTTTTATTTGTCAACATGCCTCAGTGTGAGCTGGAAAGAAGTTGATGATAATAAAATAGTAGTCAAATTTTATTATGTATTTATGGAGTTCAAACAAATTTTGGTTAGCCTAGTTGTCAAAGTCCAAAAGATAAGAAAACAATTCTCAGCATGAATAAACTGGGGATGTATCATGACATCAAAAATTTATTTTCCAATGCATTTCACAGCTTATGCTGAGAAGCACTTCCTATCTTCTGAACTTTTGAACTCTCTATGTATTGGGATGAGAGAAAACGAACTCAGACTTCCATTAAATATGCTTCAATGCTAAATGCACAAGAAAACAAGTAGGCACTCAACACTCAATGCACACTGGCCAATTATGTGATAGCAGAGTAGCTTTAGGGCTGTTATGCACTACGGGAATGAATTTTGATATAGGAACCACAGTAGGCACCAGCAGTTACATCATACAGATGTGGGCTTTGCATTTCTTAAAAAGCAAATTTTGCTTGAATTCAACTGACAGTTAAGAAGTGTGAGCCAGGAAAAACTCTGTCAGCATTCTCCGACTTTCATAAATCTATTTACAGGAGAGGTCCCATTAACATTTTAATTGTTTCCCTGCTAAACTTGCTCTAGCTGCCACCTTTAAAAGGTTCAGGTTCATTAAAATTTAAGGGACCAGAGAGTTTATGTTCTATTCTAATGACCCAGAGGTGGTTGCAAAGGCTCTAAACATTCTTTTCTTTGCTTCATTGAACAACTGAGGGATTCCCTCTAGTTGGTAGACACGTTCCACAGTAGGGTGTTGTGTTGCTTTCTTTCAGGCTCCTCAGAGTGCATTCTGTGACTCTCTTTTCTTGCCTGAATACAAGGTGCTAGGGTCTTCAAAGGTACATTTGTATCTGGGCCCCTTCTCCTTTATCTGCTCTTCACTCCTCTTGTCTACCTTCCCCTCCCCTGCCCCCTTCAGGAGGAGCACATCCATACATATGCGCATAGAGACTGTGAGATTGTTCCTGTTACTATTCTCCTTAGCTGCTCAAATAGGCTCTCCCCTCGGTCCCTTACTTACTGATTCGGTGAGGCTTGTACCAGACTATTTTGGGGGGCATCAACCAGCTCCCAAATCATGGCCCAGAGACTTATCATTAGTTTCGAATACATGACCTAGCTTAGGCTTGTGCCTGGCTGGTTCTTTTAACTTAAATTAACCTGTTTATCTACCTCTTGCGACGGGGCTTATTACCTTTCCTACTTCTGTTTATCTTACTTTCACTGCTTCTCCACGTCTGTCTCACTGGCATCTGCCTGGCTTCTGGCCCTGGGCATGTCCCTCCTCCTTTCCTCCTCCTCCCATTCTTCCCTTTTTCTTTTTCTGAGTCTCGATTTCTCTTTCTAACTATTCTCTCCACCTGCTAGCCCTGCCTATCGTTTCTCTGCCTAGATGTTAGCCATTCAGCTCTTTCTTAGAGCAATCAGGTGTCTTAGGCAGGGAAGGTGAAATGAATGCAACAGATTTTTACATAATTAAACCCATATCTTTGTATCATTAAACAAATGCAGCAAAACAAATGTATTATTTTTTATACAGTAAAACTAATATTCTGTAGCATAAATAAATGTAGCACATGTTCACATTGTTAAAATAATATTCTACAGCATAGGCTGACTGTCCAGGGGTCGGCAGGTACTTTGGGTTTTGCCCCTTTAGCATTGGGATTACAAACACATGGTACCAATTTTTCTCTAAAGAACCTTTCTCATTGATGATAATGGAGCCATATCATCAGGGCACAGAAGGAGAACATTATTTGACTTCTGTGGGGAGCTGGAGGGGAGTGATGGTTAATGCCAGTGGACCTCAGAGCTTCACCCAAGTAAACCATGCTAGAAAGCAGTAAGACTTCTTAGTGTCTTGGTGTCGAAGACAATTTGTATGCTACGGTTTGCCTGTAACATTGAGGTTGGCAATATTAAACACATAGATGATACAGAAATAGTAATAGCTGAGAGTAGGGGGTTACTTATCATTCCTTAGAAACTGCGTGTTTTCTATGCATTTATGAGACTGAAGAATGAAGGGGAGTGTTTGTGTGGCTCTTTCCGGAAGAAATTACAAAGGGTTTTGCTCACAGATTGTGGTGCATTTCCCAATGTTCTGTTTTGGAGCCTTTAATGCTTGTCCAGAAGGTTCTAAATGTTGGTAATGAAGGCTGATGAGGGTAGATTTAAGTTTCTCACATCCAAAGGTCACTTATATGGCACAGTCTCATTAGTTGATTTTGGAATCTGTTTTGGCTCGGGGAACATGTAATTTATGTTGTGCTGACTCTCTATCATTGTGAGACAGTTTTCATCCTCCAGAAGGAGAACTCCCCTGCAGGCCATGGAGGAAGCCCTGTGCAAGTGGGGTTTGTCTGCATGGGCATACTAAGGACCCCAGTGTCCATGGAAATAGCAAAGCCTTTCTAGGTGAGGCTAGAGGGAGAGCAGAACTCTCTTTTCATGTGAGATTTCATGCAAAATCCATCAATCACAGCTTCCTCCTCTGGGGTGACTGCAGCCTGATACTGCTCCCCTACAGAGACCCCACCCAAATCTGGTAAAACCTTCCTCCTCATGCAGTTGTATACCATCAACCCGCCTCCTTATTCAGCTGTATATAGGAAACTTACCTCCTTGATTCAGATGTATAAGGTAAACACAATGAGGTTCTGGGTTGCTGGTGTTGCTCTTGGTGAATCTCCATAAGAGTGCCTGAACTCCGTGAACCACCTAACTCTAGTCTCTCTCTCTCTCTCTCTCTCTCTCTCTCTCTCTCTCTCTCTCTCTCTCTCTCTCTCTCT
>NC_022009.1:63206723-63208759 GCF_000317375.1 Microtus ochrogaster | reverse complement strand
CCTCTCTCCCTCTCTCTCCCCCTCTGTCTCTGTCTCTCTGTTCTCTATCTCTCTCATCTCTGTGTGTGTTTCTTCTTCTTAGTCACTGTCTCTTAGTTATTGCTATGACAAAACACTGTGAAAAGGAAGAACTTAATTAGGAGTTTGCTTACAGTTTCCGAGGGTTAGTCCATGCACACCCTGGGGTGGGACATGGCAGCAGGCAGGCATGGCACCGAGGCAGCAGCTGACAGTTTACATCTGAATTATGGGCACAGGCAGAGTTTGGGACTGAGACTTTTGAAACCTTAAAGCCCACTCCCAGTGACACACCACCTCCAACAAGGCCATACCTCCTAATCCTTCGGCAATAGTTCCTATATTCCAGGACTAAGCATTCAAATATGTGAGTCTCTGGGGGACATTCTTATTCAGACCACTACAGCCAGCTTTTAGACCCAAAAATGCTGCAAATGGTGATCTACACTTTAAACTCTATACTTGGGTTCTGTCTTCTCTCAGTCCCTGACAGCCACCATCTGAGCTTCTATTTTCATGAATTTAGCTCCACATAAATGGAGTCATAGAGTGGTTATCTCTTTCTGATTGCTTATTCTTATAGCCTTACATCTAGTGGCTCATCCACGTTGTAGCATGTGGTAAGATTGCTTTCCTTTTTTTTCCAAGCTATATTGTACTCTCCCACATTTACCATATTTGTCTCTATCAACTGTGGATGAACATCTGGGTTCCTTACAACTGTTGCTTATCAGGAGCAGTGCTGCTATGAAGGGGGCCATGTAAGAATCTCCTCCGTGTCCTGCTTTCAGTTCGCTTTCAGCTCTCCTGGATGCAGGACCAGAAACTGGATCGCTAAATCAGACAGTAGCTCTAGTGCTAACCTTTGATGAAACCCAAGCTGTTTCTCACTGTACTTGTACCATTTCACATTCTCACAAAAATACACAACCCTTTTAATCTCCCCACATCCTTACATCTAAACACTTAAATAATTAAGTATGTATGTATGTATGATAAATACCATGATTTCTTGAAATGTGTAGTCAGATGTTATTTAGGCAGCCATATCATTGGCTATCATGGTATCCTTGGTGTAACTGCCTTGTCATTTCTATGAAATATAATCTCTCAACAGACATCCCGGTCCTCTGGCTCTTACGGTCTTTCTTCCCTCTCTGTCTCAATGTTCCTGGAGACTTACATGCAGGAATTGCATTGTGGCTCTATCTGTTAGACCTGAGCATCCCGCAATCAGTTCATCTCTGCATTTTGACCAGTTGTAGTTTTCTGTCATAGTTTCTTTCTGCTTCAAAGAGAAGTTTCTTTGATGAAGGATGACAGATACACATATCTGTGGGTATAAGAACAGTATTTAGAATGCAGTTATGAATTGTGTCTAAGGTGGCAGTAGTGGGTTCTCCTATTAGGATCTAGCCCTGGGTAGTTGGTTAATTTTCCAGTACCTGGCATCGTTTTTATCCTATTGATCAGGCCTCAAGTCCATTTGGAGAGTTCTTGGTGACCACCAGGATATGAGTGCCACTGTTGCGCCTTTAGGGCTATCTCGCATACTGGTCATTGTAGTTCATAAGCATCACAGCTAAGAGAGAATACCGTTGCTTCTCTGTCTTGGCAACTTCCATAGCACCTTCTGCTGTTCTGAAAGCTGGTCCCCAGGGAGGCTCTCAGGTTGGATCCAGCTCAAATCTTCTGAGTCTTGTGTTCAAAGTGCATGGTGTCATCAGAATAGGGGCTTACCTTTAACCCCTGGGAGCAACTAAGGGCAACACACTAGGTTGCATTGTTTGGGTGTCTCTTGGACTCTCCTAAAAAACAACTCAAAGGGAGGTTTTTCATGCCTAGCTTGGTGCTTGGGTCTTTGTTAGATAGCCTGTGGCCCTTGAGGAGAGCTTTATCACCCCAAATATCACAACTTTGTAAAGGATATTGATGTTATATATGTGTATATGTGTACAATGGATTATATAATAGATTATTAAATATATAATATTATATATTATTAAATTATATATTTA
>NC_022009.1:63190324-63206623 GCF_000317375.1 Microtus ochrogaster | reverse complement strand
TTATTTGTCCATCCTCCCTCCCTCTCCTTCTGTACCAACCTTCCTGTCTTATCCCCAGTTAAAGACCCCATACCCATTTTTGTCATTTTCCCTTAATATTATCTGTATCCTACTTTTCCTCTCTGTAGGCTCCCTCAAAATGGTTTCTCTTTACTGACCAGGTTTTGTGGTTATTCCAGACAATCCATGCAGATCTGAAGATTTTGAATCAGGAGCTACAAAGGAGTGAGAACATGCAATGTTTTTCTTTCTGGGTCTGGGTTATGACATAAATACAATATTTTCTGCTAAAACTCTTTCCCTGCAAGAATCACAATTTCATTTTTACTTGTAACTAAGTAGTATTGCATTGTGAACATGTACCACAGTTTCATTGCATTCAATCTTTGAAGGACGTTAGGTTCTTTCCATTCCCTAGCTATTGTGAATAAGAGAGCAATATTTCTAATTTGTTTCCCTTAAATGTAGACACTGTCCCCGTTTACTAGACAGTATATATTCAAAAGAAAAGCGGTTTCAACATCCTTTACCCAAAATACCAACATTCTAAGGGCTACAAACATTATTAGCTACTTTTGTTGTGTTGTTTTTATTGGTCACAAACTAAGTAGGTAACAAGACCTAGAATGAGTCTCATCATAGATTTTGTTACATTTGTTATGAAAATCCTTAAATTTACTGAAAAAAAACAGGTTTTTGGTTTTGGAATGGCTCTCTAAACACTTGTGGGCATATTATGTACCATGTTATTGTTTTAGGATCCAAAATAATTGAACTTTAGAGAGTTTGCCCTCTGCCAGTGTTAGACAATTTTACCCTGTACTGTTTTTCAAACAGTTACTTAGAATTTTTTAAAAATTTGCTTATTTGGAAAGAATTTGTTTATGAAATGTGAAGTTGCTTTAAGTAACTCTCTACTTCTATTTATTTAAATTCTGAATATTTGCTGCTATGAAGCAAGAGGTTTTCTAAAGAAAATGAAAGAGCTTAATCGCAAGATTGTTTTATGCAATATTCCAATATTTTATAACCTATACTGTCAAGAATAGAATTTGGATCTTATCACTTAGTAAAGTTCCCATCATGATCAGAATGTAGAGATTCATAGATTCATTAGGAACCAGTGCTATTTTGATTCTATTGAATCCGTAGCTTCTAGTTAGAAGAACCAAACTTGGTTGACATCTATTGGGTCTCCAGGCCAGAAATCCAAGCATGAACTTTACATATTATTTTATCCATTTCTTCTGAACAACACTCATCACATTTGTAATGGACCTCTGGTTATTGACAAGCCATTATCTAGGGAGAAGAGCAGAAGGGCCCCAATTCCATAATTCTACAGTTTAGAAATTTTTCAGTGTAACTTTAGTTACAGTGCACTGAGAATGAACTTTGGGTCTACTTTGGTTACTCTGTATGTGCCTGATTCCAGACAGCTTGTGAGTCTTCTGAAGGATGAAGTGGCCTGGCCAGGACCAGCCAACTGTAGCCCTTCACCAGTTTCAATGTCAACAGAAGAGGACACTAAAAGTCTTCATTGTTGTGTGCCTCAGGGACTTTCCAACCTCATCTTTTCATAAATTTTATCCTGTTTTCCTTGTGGAATCCATATTTTGACCTTAACAAAATGTTTGATATTTAATTTAGAATGCATTAGTGATAGATCTACAGATGTTTGGGCTCTGATCAACTCTTAGGTCAAGGAAAGTCACCTGCAGTTCCTAACTTTCCAAAGTCTTTGGCCTTCAAGTTAAATATGTTCATGAATACTTCCGTGTGTGTGTGTGTGTAGCCCTCATTATTAATAGGCTTGCTTCTTGCTGTGGCTACTTTAATTACTTTAAAGCTTAGCAGCTTCCTCTATTGCTCCAGGTAAGACAGCATCTATGCTCTGGCCTGACTTCTGTGTAAATGGTCCTTTCTAAGGGAGACATGGGTGCCATTCTTTATGGGACCTCTCTTCCCTCTGGAGACAGACACCTCAAGAGAACTGAGAACCCCAGAAGTAGACTTCCTCTCTGAAAACATCTTAAAGACTAGCCAAGAATGGAGCTTGAAAAAGAGGAAGTCATTCTCACTGACAAGAGGGGAGGGCTCCGTATGGGGAGGATTGTAAGTCGGGCTTCCCCTTCCATGTGTAACAAGGGACAGAAGAGCTTTGGACCTACAGACAAATTAAATGCCACCTGTCAGAAAAGTGAGTGTTTGGAATTATATGAGATGGAAAACACATATGAGAGGAAGGGGCTAGGAATGGGAAGTTTAAATTAAAATGAATTATTCCAGGAAGGGACGATAAATGGCCTCTTCTGGTGGAACCTGAGTCTTGTGGTGCCTCCAGGATGCTGAGATGCCACCACTGACTGTGTTCTGGAGAGCTCATTTGCCAAGGAAATAAACTTGCTTTCTCATAAAAAGTATTTTTAAAGATTTCCATGTATTAGAAGGAAAAAAATAAGGTGGAAGCATCTTAAGTGTCCAAGAACGAGCAAGCAGTTGGGTGAAATTATGGCATATTCTTACAATAGAACATTTATGCAACCATTAAAAACAGTGTTTACAAAGAATTTTAATGACCAATAAAATGCCTATATTATAATAAGTCAAAAAAGAGGCAGGATACAAATGCCTATAACAGCACGATTTTATGTATAAATGTATAAATATAAAGACAATAAGCATGAATGGAATGAAATACATCAAACTATTTTAGTATTCTTTATCTCTTGGTGAATTGTGGGTACATTTTATGCACTCAGCTACTGTTTATAGTTTTAGACATTTTTTTTTTACAATGAGTGTCTATTACTTTTTACTTAGGAAAAAAATGTAATATACCTCTGAGATGATCCTTTAACATTTAATCTGTTATTGACAACAGTCATTTGAAGAAAACTTTCAGAGTGTTTTGAGCCACTAGGATCACCAAAAATTTATGGGCAAAATAATTTTTTCTATAGTTATATTGTGTCTTCTATGACAGCATATGGAAGGAATTTTATGGCTCCTCTGTATCTCAGTAAACATTTGTCATTGTGCGTGCTCTCTGGGTGCTGTTGCCTTGTCTTCCAGTGAAAATCAATCAGGAGACAGAGAGGGTTCCCCTACATAAGAGTTGAAGTGTCCAGTAGTAGAAGGAGCAAGCCATTCACCTGGATACAGTCTTGCTGGCCCATTCCATGTTGATGAAGCATGCAGTCATAAAACTGTGAGCCACAGCACAGCTTCTCAGACAGGCTTGCTGAGGGAAATCCCATTGGAGTCTTGTTTCTCACCCTTTTTGTTTCCTTCCTCTTCTGTTTCTCTTCTTTTTTCTTCCTTTTCTCTTCCCCTCCATGTTTCTACACACCCAACCCTCTACCCCACCCTTACCCATCCACCCATGCACACCAAGAGATTTTATATATATGATCATATAGTCTTAAATTATTGACAACAGTCATTTGAATAAAACAGTCAGAATTAATTCATAGTGTATTCTACATATATATGTATGTATATATATAGTAATACTATAGCCCAAACCCTAATATATTAATACATCATATACTTATGTAAACATTATATAATCATGTATGTATATAATATGTATTTGTATAGTCTTAGGTGTATCAGACTTTCTTTTGGGCTACCAACCAGTTCCCAAATCATGACACAGAGACTGATTATTAGTTATGAATGCTCGGCCTTAGCTTAAGCTTTTCCCACTAGCTCTTACAACTTAATTTAATCTCTTTCTCTTCACCTGTGTTTTGCCTCTGTGCTTTTACCTTTCTTTCATTCTGCATGCCCTACTCCATGTCTGATTGGCTGGCGGCTGCCTGACTGGTCCTGAGCATCTCCCTCTCTTTCTTCTTCATTCACTTTGTTCTCCCCAACCTAGCTTCCTCCTCCTACTTACTCTCTCTACCCACCAGCCCCACCTATCCCTCTCCTACCTAGCTATTGGCTATTCAGCTGTGTATTAGACCAATAAGGTGCCTTAGGCAGGCAAGGTGCAACAGCAACACATCTTTACATAATCAGACAAACACAGTGTAAACAAATGTAACACATCTTTGCTTAGTTAAAGTAATATTACACAACGTTTAGGGTTTCTATTGCTGTGAAGAGACACTATGACTACAGCAACTCTTATAAAGGAAAATATTTAATTGGGGTGGATTGCTTATAATCCAGAAGTTTATTTCATTATCATCATGGTGGCAAGCAAGGTAGCATGCAGGCAGCCGTGGTGCTAGAGAAGGCTCTCAGAATTCTTACATCTTGGTTCACTGGTAACAGGAAGAGGTCTGTCTTATTGGGCATGACTTGAGCATATGTGAGACCTCACAGCCCACCTCCACAGTGATACACTTCCACCAATAAGGTCATACCTACTTCAACAATGTCACATCTCCTAATAATAGTGACACTCCCTTTGGGAGCCATGTTCTTTCAAACAACTATACACACACACACACACACACACACATACACACATACACACATACACACATATACATTCACACAAACACTCAAAATGATTCTGTCAAAATTTGTTGGGTTAGATGTGTAATAAATTACTAAATTCTCTAAGTAGTTTGTTGCCTTTTTTCTTAATCCTAAAGAGTAACTTGACTTCAGCAACATGGTTTCCTAAACAAGACCTGAACAAGGATATAGACCTGCCAACACAGAAGGTGGAAGTCTCATGTGCTCTAATTCTAGACAAAGAACAACAGGCAACTATGAAATGTTTTAAAAAGAGGAATGTTCTTCCCATGGTAAAGTTCTTCAATATCCTAAGTGTGTATTCAGTTACAAGTAGTCAGCCTTGAAACAGGTACATATCACATACACACACATATATATACACATATACATATGTGTATGTATATGCATAAATGTATGCATATGTATATATGTAGCCTTATATTGGCTGAGCAAGTTGTAATTGTGTATTTAGAAATAATCATTTACCTATATCTTTATCTACATCTATATCTATGGGGCAGGATTAAAATGATGTTCACAAAGAATTTAAAGCCCATTAAAATTCTTATAATTATAAGATGAAGGTTATTAATTTGAGAGAGAGCAAGTGGGTATTATGGGAGAGATTAAAGGGAGGACAGGGAAGTGGGAAAATATGTAATTATATTTTAACAAAAAAGAGATTAATCTGCCTGGGGTTTGGGGGGACTCTCTTATCTTCCCTTCTCTCTTCCCTTTTTCCCCTCTCCTTTCCTTCCCTTCCTCTCCACTTCCTTCTTTTATTTTTGAGCAGTGTCTCAGTTCTCATATAAGCCCCTCTGGCCTCAAGTACTCCTTGTAGCTTGAGGACGGCTTTGAACTTCTAACCCTCCTCCTACTTCACCCAAGTGCTGAGAACTCTGACAGTAGAACGCTCCAGATGGCTGAGCTGAAAGAACTTGCTCATTTTGCTGTGTCTAAGTTTCCTAGGACAAGAGATGTGAAGCTTGAACTCAGCAGATTATCATGCCAAGATAAAACAGCTAGTGTAGCCCTACTTAAAAATGATATTTTTATTGTGTGACTTAAGCATTTTATTGTAGAAAGATTAGAAAGTACATGACAAAAGATGGTAGAATAAAAATCCTCTAATCTTTCTACATTTTAACATTACATTTTTAACATTTTAGAAGTTCAAAAACATAAATACAAATATAAATAGAGATATTTATATTAAAATAAAATGACATTGTTTTACTTTAAAAAATACCTTCCCTTACTATTCATGAGCATATTTTAAAATATTTTGGGGGTTTTGATAAATTTGTTTTTTCTTTCTGTTTTATGAAAGACTTCAATGCATTTAAAAATTATTTTCTTCTAGTATAAAAAACACACTCACTTTTATTTGCTGTGTTGAGGAAAATATATATTTATCAATGAGGTTATTTATGTGAATCAGTTCATTTCCTAATGATGCTGTGTCAATGAGCCATTTCTGTATTTAGTTGTGCTTGTGCCAGGGAGCTCACATTATGTTCCTCTGCTTAGAGTAAGTACTGAAAATGAAAAGATACCAGTTTCAGTTTCCTCCTTCTTTCTCTTCTCTTCTCTCTCTCTCTCTCTCTCTCTCTCTCTCTCTCTCTCTCTCTCTCAGAAAGGTCAGTATTGAGAGTAACAGTTTAAAGATTGCATAAAAGGAATGACTTCTGAAGCTGTTGTGGTTTAAAACCATCTCTCATTTGAAATGCAATTAGCAGTGTGTCCCTTAACTACTTGCCTCATTCAGTAGGAAGCATGGGGTCAAGTTAAAATTTATGTTTTTATTTGCTACATTAATTTAGTTATGTCTGTTTAAACATATGCACATGTGTAAGCTGCATGCACACATGATGGAGGAGGGTCATTGTTAATTAAATAAAGAAACTGCTTGCCCTGATAGGTTAGAACGTAGGTGGGTGGAGTAAACAGAACAGAATGCTGGGAGGAAGAGGAAGTGAGCTCAGAGACGCCATGCTCCCCTCTCTAGGGCAGACGCGATAGCTCTGCTCTCTGAGGCACAAGTGATGAAGCTCCAACCCTGGATAGATGTAGGCTAGAATCTTCCCGGTAAGCACACCTTGGGATGCTACACACATTATTAGAAATGGGCTAGTCCAGGTGCGAGAGTTAGCCAAGAAGAGGCTAGATATAATGGGCCAAGCAGTGTTTAAATGAATACAATTTGTGTGTTGTTATTTTGGGGCATAAGCTAGCAGGTGGCCGGGGTGCTGGGGAGGTAGTCCCGCCGCTCCTATTACTACACACACAGAGACCGTAAGAGCATCAGGCATTTTCATCCTATTTTTTCTCTTGTCAGAGAAGACAGTGTTTGCAGCCCTCTCCCTATCTCTGGCTCGTACAATCTTTTCTTCTCCTAATTCTGGAATATTCCCTGAGCCTTAGAGTGGGTAGAATAAATGTCCTCTATAGGACTGAGAACTCTGCCATCAATAGTCACGGTCCAGATGGGGCTTATAGAGCCCTTCCCAGCTGGACTATTTATTGGCAGCTGGCAGATGCTGGAAGAGGGTCAATCACAGCCTTCGGCTGTGTGCCAAGTGGTGGCCACTGGGCTCCAGTGGGTGGTTCTGAACCGATGGCCACAGAGATGACCGTGGTTAAAGTCCTAAGTCACCCTGTAAAACTAAAAGGTTGTGGTGCAGGGTCCTTGGGGAGATAAGAAAGGATGGGGTAAAGTATGCACATTAACACCTTACCATCAAAGAATCCATTAAAGCAATATAAAGAGAAGAAAACCTCACTTTGATTTTACTCTGCCTCCCCTTTGAGAAACGCTGCTCTCAGTGGGGTTAATTTGGTCAATTCCAGGCTTAACAAGAAAGAGCTCCAACATGTCATCTGTGGCTGGCAGAGCACATGTGCTAAATGGTAGCTGTTGCTTTTATTTATTTATTTATTTGGCAATTTTAGAACCAATTCAGTTTATTTCATTTTTATGACTAGTGTGTGAATATTGATGTTTTTGAACTAGTACTCTGGTGTGACGTCCATGTCCCTTAGTAGATCAGAGAAGCCTGAATCCACCCTGAAAATGTGTGTGTGTATATATATATATATATTAGCAATTATCTGAAGTAGGTGTGTGGAACTTTGGTCTTATTGATGTGCCTTTGAGTTTTGAAAGAAATAAAAACTTCCTCCGTGACAACTATCTGATAGAAAACAAGATTTCTCTGAAGAACAGAGCCTGCATCTGGAGGAATTCATTCCTGACCCAACTGAGTGCACAGGCAGGCAGGATCAATAGGCAATATCTGGCTCCATGGGATGCCAGCCTCCATGGTTCCACCCTCCAGGCTCCTGCTCTGCTTGGCATCCAAGATTCCCCTAGTAATTGCACTGTGAGCATCCTTAGCATCAGTGACCAAGAAGAAAGTGAGGACCTATGAAACAATACCATCTTAGGCACATTTTGTTTGCAGAAGTGGTCAAAGAATAATGCTCCAAGCCCGATCCACTTTCTGCATAATTTTTAGGACACAGACTTAAGGCTGCTATCTGTACTAAATGTGAAATTTTGAGAATTAGCGTTATCTCACATCCTTGTTCACAACACTTGTGTATACATGACATGTCTGTGAGCGTGAGAACAAGCCACAGAACCTTGTCATCTATTACTATCTCTATTTGTTCAGGTGAATTATAGGATGAGATATAAAATTGCAATTATTAAGTTCTATTTATTGAGTCCCTGCTCTTTTGTGTTCTTACAGCACATAGTAACCATGATGCATTGTGCTTACAGCACATAGTAACTAAAATGTCAGGAACTTCCAGTACACAATAATTACAAGGAAAGGCATTTGTAGACAGCCATAATCAATAACTACAATGTCACATACTTGCAAGAAATAGTAACTTGAAATGTCCACTATTTACAGCACACAATGACTAAAATGCCAGGTACTCACAAGGCAGGGACTTAGATCACAGTGACGACAATGGCAGGTGCCAACAGCACATGATGACCAGTAATCTGTAATGCAAGGTCCTTATGCAGCATAGTAACTGCAATGCCAGATACTTAGAGTGGACAGTAAACAGCAACTACAATGCTAGGTCTTCAACACACCAAGTAAATACAGTGCCAGGTAATCACATCCCACAGTGACAGATGCCACTACTTCCAACACATGGGAATAACTGCAACAGGTGGGCACAGCAATTAAAGCTAAAATGACAGCTGCTCAGGGCACACAGTAACTCTAATAGCAGGTACTCACAGCACATGATAACTACTAGGTTCATGGAGACACAAGACTGCATGCCAGGTACTCACAGTACATGGTAACTACCAGGCCATAACCCAACACACAGTAAGTACAGTGCCAGGTATTTTATGCACATGGTAACTACAATGCCAGGACCTTACAGATCACAGTAACTTCAGGGCCAGGTACTCTTAGCACAGGGCAACAACAATTTCAGGAAAGCTTCTGGTTCCCCAAGATTTTGACCTTCTGCTCCTCCTCCCCACTTCATCTTCCCAAGCACTGTATTCTGCACTTTGCTTATATTTTTGTCCATTTTCACCTTAGGCTATACGTTCTAATTAATCCTATCAGTAAAAAATCGGGAGTCAGAGGTGAGTTAGCAGCAGTGTAGAGCAGAAAGGGCTAAGCAACAGCAAAGCTCCAGTGGCCATGGACAAAGGCTCACATCTAGCTGAAGCATTAATCTAATTAATCTTATCAGTAAAATATCCGGAGTCAGATATCAGGGTAACAACCCGAAAGATCAGAGAACGGGAGCAGCCATCAGTTGTTTCCTACTCCTCTCATTCCTCTGTCCAAAAGGCCCTTACATTCTCTCTCCATCCCTCCCACCCACCTTATCACTTCCTGTCTCCTCTCTGTACAGACCTCCAGACCTCTATGGTTAACTAGTGGCTAGCTCCACCCTCTGACTCCAAGGAAGCTTTATTTGTGAGAGCACAAACAAAATATCACACAACATCTAGCTAGCATCTGGAGATGCCAACTTGCCAACTCCTGACTATTTTTCTTTTTTTTATTATTAAAATTACTTTTTATTTGCTTTCATAAAAAGCAAGTTTTTTATGTGTTGTAGATTCATTAGATACAGCTATCTGGGATCATTCTGACTATCAGTTATCATTTTACTAGCACAGACAGAGTTTATATAAACAGTACTTTGAATGTTCATAACTACTTTAGTATATTTTGTGTGTGTAGTTGGTTTGTTAATTTTGTTTTGAGACATGGTCTCAAGCAGCCCAAGCTGGCTTCAGATTCACCACACATCCGAGGCTAGCCCTAACTCTCGGTCCTCCTGCCTCTGTCTCCTGAGTACTAGGATTACATGTGTGTGCTAAGCTATTCCTCTTGGGTTTTTGATTATAGGCATGAGTATTATTTTGTTGGCTTACTTTCCTGACTATTTTTCTGATGAAGACTGCAACTCGCATGTAAGGGTAAGGATCTGCTAAGGTCATGTAGCCAGCGCGGTGGCAGGTTAAGACCAGCTAGTCTAGTTCTAAGGCCTGAGCTATGTCAGATGCCACATTTGACTCTTGTGGGAGGTGTCTTTAATTGTCTTTAATTCTGTACCAACAGTTGTTTGCTTCCTGTTTACTAGAGGTAGATAGCAGGGTGAACTTCAAGGAAATTTAACCTTAAAGCTTCGACATTATTGAGTTAAGCTGTTTTAGTTTAACTATCCTCTTTACAAAACCGAGAGTCTTTTGAGAGAGAGCCGGGAAGAACTATTAGGTAAGTCAGCCTGTGAGCTTGTCTTAACAGAGTTGGAATATCACCTCGAATGTGGGAGGTGTTGTTTCCTGGAGCTGGCCCTGAACTGTGTAAGAGAATAAAAAAATAGCTGGCGTAATCAGCAAGCAAGCTAAGAGTCATTCGTTTCTCTCTGCTCCTCACTGCAGGTACAGTGTGCCTACCTGCTTGACCTTCTGCCTCGACTTTCTTCAAGAGAACTGTCAGTCAGACCAACCCCTCTTCACTTAAGTTGCTCTCAGTCAGGGTATTTTATTTTAATCACAACAGAAACGAAAGGAGAGCCAGAAGGAAATTCCTGACCAGTCTGTGAATGGCACAGTTGGGATTCAAGAATTCTTTTTTTTTCTTTTCTTTTTATTTAAATTACCTTTTTTCATTTATTTTACATACCAACCACTTTCCCCTCCCTCCTCTCCTCCCATCTCCTCTCCTTTTCCATCTACCTCTCTCCCCATCCACTCCTCCTCCATCTCCATTCAGAAAAGGACAGGCCTCCCGTGGGCTTGCACAAAGCATGGCCCATCAAGTTGAGGCAGGACCAAGCTCCTCCCCTTATATAAAAGCAGGGCCAGGTATTCCAGCATGGGGGACAGGTTATCAAAAGCCAGCTAAGTGCATGGGAGAGGTCCTTCTCTCACTGTTAGAAGCCTTACTAAGAGACCAAGCTACACAATTGTCACACACATGCAGAGGACCTAGGTCGGTCCCACACAGGATCCCTGACTATTGATCCAGAGTCCACGAGCTCCTGCAAGCTCAGGTCAGTTGTCTCTGTGAGTCCTCCCCTCCTGACCTCCCTGGCTGGTATAATCCCTCCTTCCTCCCTCCCTCCTCCCTCTCAAGAATTCTTTAACTGTCCTCTCTTCTGTGGTCACTGGGCCAAACTTCAGTGCTTTTGTTTCTATGCACCCAGAGCGTTTGCTTCCACATCATGAGTTAAAAGACTTTGGATCAGTGTACGGTCATATCCACAAGTCCCCCATCAGATGTACAAAGGCCCCAAAGGAGAATTTTATCTGTGTTATTTGTCTGTGTTTAATCCTCTGAAAATATTTGTCAAGGAAACGAATCCGTAGCATAATCTACATTTTAACCTACAAATCTATAGAAAGCCTGCCCTCTCTTGATTTTGAGATTTAGCACAGGGATTGGGGGTGGGCAACATAAAACGGTGCTGTCTTTGTGAGCCATCTGTTTGAAGATGGACTGTGATAAGATATGGGGAAAATTGATTTATAAAGTAGAGATGCTGGCAGCATTCAGGAACAGTCAACCAGGTGTGATTTGTGGTTAGGATCCTCGGATTGCTCACTCGTTTAGTAAATGCTTCCACACACATGCTTTACTTCCTGCTTTAGTGACGTACAGCAGTATAATGCCTTGTGTCAGATGAAGACTCTATGGACCAGGCTAACTTCCCTTTGAACTTCAGCAAGTCCCTACTTAAAACTGTTATAGGGGTGACATGTACAATTAAGATATTTTCTACTGTACTACATTTCTTCCAGGATGTTGGATGTTTGCATTATTAATAACATTGATGAAGATTATATTATTACTCCGCGGTGTCTATAAAATGCAGTATATATTGTTTCCTTTGTATCTTTTTCTAACTGCCAAACAAAAAAGCTTCGGCTGTCATTTAATAAGCTTCTAAGGTACATGGTAAGGTGCACTTCAGGTTTTCCTTTTTTAGCTATAACTTGGGGCTGTGGTGCTTAGCTTTTGTGGTCAGGTTTACCGATTTGAGAGTGACTGTGGAAACATCTCTGTGGATACCTGCGAGGATGTATCGTGAAAAGTTTAGCTGAGATGGAAGAGCAACCCTGAATGTGGGTGGCACTATTCCTTGGGCTGGGGTCTCGATGGTATAAAATGGAGAAGGCACGAAGAATATCATTGATCTCTGCTTACTGACTGCGGGCGAACGGGACCAGCTGCCCACTGTCTTGTGCTATAACTGCCCTTTCTTGACGGACTGTACCTGCCATAGGGGAGCCAACATGAATCATTACTACCTTACTTGCTTTTCCGTCGCCCACGTTGTCCCTACAACAATAGAAGCACTAACACCAGATGATACCTCTGTATCTCACCCAGTCTCTCAGCATGCTTTAGAGCAATCTTACACAGCGTCCGCCTGGACACAACCGTACAGTTTTAGGAAGTCACTTTAAATTCATTGTCTTCACTTGTGTTTTGCACAACATGACCTTTGAAAGGTTTGTGGGTAAACTCAGTATAACACATTCCTGGTGCTATTTACCGAAGAAGCTGTTCATGTGAGATTTACATATGACAGAAGGTAAATGCTGCTTGTGGAGACAAGCACTGGTAATGTGTCATAGCAGATATTAATACAAAATGACATGTTATTTAAAACCTTATCAAGTGACCTTTTGATTTAGTTAATACGGCAAGCCTTTAGGATAGTAAAGACTAGATAGGAAGTCATAACCCCATCTGCATATTTAAATCATCTACATCTGGTTACCACAGTCAGCATTACCAATTTCATCGATTACAGTTTTTATTTTACTTTGCACCCCTCCCCAAGTTTCCAGGCAATTGAAAGTGATTAGGTGATCTATCTGTGTTTACTTCTTGATGAATGACACTTGGCACTAGATGCAAAGGAAAAAAATATTGTCATGAGTGTCTTGATTAAATGATATACAAGCTGCCAGGAACCAACCACCCACAGTTGAATTTTAGCTGTTTGCATGGGCTGCGGTCTTTCATTTCATTGATGGGGCAGCTCTGTGATTGCAGATGTGGGCTGGAAATATCCTCTAAAGAAACCTACGGCTGTGGGGCTCTATCTGTGGAGCAAGTGAGGATGCTGGCAGGTTTTGTGTGGTAACATTGGTCTGGAATCCGGAATCCCATCAAGACTGTTTTGGGGAGGGTGGCATGGTTGCCTCTGTAGAACTTAGAGAGTGGCCTACGCTGACATGCTGGCTGCAGTCAGGCAAAGGAGCGCTGCTCCAATCACACCCCACACCCCATCAGTAGATTCCTGAGGGCCTAGGAAGAGCTCTGTCTTGTGATGAAGTGGGGAGGGCAGTTGTTGGGTGATGTTTTACACCTTTGGTTCTTTAGTCTTTTGACTTTGGGGGGACGACCCAGTTCCCAAATAAATACATGGAGACTTATTGCTACTTATAAATTAACCAACTTTTCTTAACTACCACAACTTCCTTTTGCCTCTCAGACTTTTTCCTTTCCTTTCTTCTTTAAATTTGACTTTCGTTAGTACTCCATGGTGGACTAGGTTGCTGACCTGCTAGCTCCTGATGTCCTTCCTCTTCTCTTCCTATTTATTTTCTCTGCTTGCCAGCCCGGCCTACCCTTTCTCCTGCCTTGCTAATTGGCTATTCAGCTCTTTATTAGATAAATCATCAGTGTTTTAGATCATAGTGTTTTAGATAGGCAAAGACTCACAGCTTCACAGAGTTAAACAAATGCAGCATAAACAAACACAACACACCTTAAAAGAATATTCTGCAACAGGCAGTGTTCACATCTTCGTCATGTCTGTCCCTTACTGGAGAAGCCTTGTCCCCTCCCATCTAGAGGAATATTCCAAGACACAAAAGAAACTAAGTGAATAAAAATACAGAACATGGTGACCTACTTGATGGGATTTCTGAAGACTTTGGACATTTTCCTTCCAACGTTTCAGTGACAATGAAAATTGCTCAGAGAGGATAATGATATCATTATCTAAGGCAGATAATGTAAGAGGCGACTTACATTCTTTATAAATATGTGCTTGAAGGGAAGTTTATGAAGAAACAGCAAAGACTTGACTGCTCCTGTTATCAATATTTATGGGTGAGAAAACCAAACAGCATATTTACATAGCTTGTCAAAACTACACATCTAATTTTCCGCAGAAGCTTGACCTGATTATATGGTTTCCTGCCTCCCAGTGGCATACATGTGAATGTTAGGCAGAACTTACATTGCTTTTGTATTTAAAATATAAATATAGCTTACATGATGACTAGTTTAAGTGTCAACTTAATGCAACGTGGAATCACCGAAAAAAGAGTCTCAGTGAGGTCCATGTTAGTACGGCCTGTGGCCTGTCTGTGGCACGTCATTGCCTTGATTGCTTTCATTGCTATGGGAAGATCCAGCTGGGAGTGGGCAGTGCCATTTTCTAGGTGGGCCCTAGACCATGTATGAGTAGAGAAGGAAAGCTGAGTTCAGGGATGCGTGTGCCTAGCCCCTGTCCGCTCTCGAGTAGGATCTGACTTCACCTTGACTTTCCTTCCATGGTGGACTGTGACCTGGAGCTGGGGGCTATTTTATCACAGCAACGGAAATGAAAGTACAGCACCCTGTAAGAAAGACCAAGGGAAATTCTGGCTGGACCCATGGAGTGTTTGGTTTAATTCGTTCTGCTTTGATTTGTATTCTGCTTTATTTTTGTTCTGGTCTTTGTTGATTCTTCTCTCCTTTCCTATCCTCTCCTCCTTCTCCATTCTTTCAGTTTTCAATTAGAAGCAATAGGCTTTAGGGGCTGAGGATGAGCTTGACTGACAGAGTCCTTGCCTAGCATCTAGAAAGGAGGTCCTGACTTCATTTCCCAGCAGCCCATGAACCAGGAGTGGTGGTGTCCACCTGTAATCCTGGTGGGTCAGAATATCAAGTCAGGCTCACCCTGGGCTACTTAGCAAATTCAGGGACAGCCTAGGCCATGAGTGACCCTGTTAGAGAGAGCATGGGAAGAGACTGAGAATATTGGTGACTAGCCAAATCACAGCCTCACTCACCCTTCTCTGGAGGCTGCCTACCTGTCTGAGGGGGCTTCTTAGTTGATAATTCTGATAATAGCTAAGGAACTCTCCAGTCCTATTTTTGGAGGTGACACTCCACGGGTCTCATAAATCCAAGAAATTTGAAATGTCTACTGCTCTTCTACAGATTGTATTTTTGAGCCAGCTGTCTCGTTGCTATTGAATGCGAGGAGGCAGTGTTAACTGTTTCCGGAGGATTTCTGCTAATTTGATCTTTTAAATGTTGTAAGCAGAGAGACAATTACTCTGGCCTCCCGGGGTGGCAGGGAGAAGTGTAAGATGGTGGTGTTTATCTCATGTTTTTAATTAACATGTTTGTTTTTAGGGTGCCTTTTCCTCTTTGACATTTCTCCCTCTGGACTCAGCAAGTTTTTGAATCGCTGGTTCTCTTGCCAGGAGAACATCCTTTTCAGAGAGGCCCTGGAGATGGGAAAGGACCCTGGAGATCTGGAGATGTTAATTTGTACAAGGAAATAAATGGCCTGTTTATTCCTGTGTGCATATTAGTGCCGTCTCTTCCTTTTTTAAATTAAGAAGTAGAAAATGTGTTTGTGCTTAAATGTAGTGTAAAGTTCCCAATATTCCTCTGGGTACAGGTATGTTTTCCCTACTTGCAGAAAATATGTTCTAAAGCTTATTGTCTCCCGAGACAGCATGCCTCCTTTCCATTGTTACTGCTGGCCTCTGTGAAGAAATGATATCTGAGTCATATTTTTTCATAATATGTCATAGTAACCATGCTTCCTTATTTGTGTTTCTGTAACGTGAAGTTGCAGAGTCATAATTAAAGAAACAGGCGTGTAGGCATTGTCCATCATTCTAATAAAACCCTACTTATCAAAAAGTAAAACATACAGAAGGAGGGCCTTCAGAGCACATGCCCCATCCTTATCTTCAGGCTGCCTCGCAATAAAGACAGCTCAAGGAAATTAAATGCTGGCCTACTTTAAAAGCCATTGAAATTAGTTTCAATACTTTTGCTCACACTAACCTTTCCAATTACAGTGTCATGGAATGGCGCTTTCTTGCTAGGATTTTACTTAATCTGTTATAGCAGAGTAGCCTAATCAAGGAGCACTGTAGAATAGTGATGACAGAAAGTTAGAAGCCTGTGCCTGCACTCCCGATGCTCACACTGTGGTTGTGCCGGTTAGAGTGTATTTCACTGGCAGAGCTTGTGTCTAGCACACTTCAAGCCCTGGGGTCAGTGCTCAGCC
>NC_022009.1:63188295-63190224 GCF_000317375.1 Microtus ochrogaster | reverse complement strand
CTCTCTCTCTCTCTCTTTCTCTCCTGAAGTTAGGAGATACTGGTTGGGACAGTCTAGTGATAGTATAAGATACTTCAAGTGGTGTTGTCAATGATAAGTATTAAATGGTTTTTATTACTTCATAACATTGGTTATTAAAAAGGGAAATGAACTGAAGTCTAGAAAAGGGAGAGGAATGCGTGAGCAAGGATTAAACCTTCAGGTATGAGTGTGTTACAGGTCTAAAATCTTCGAGTCGTAACATTCTAGAGTTCTGAGATAGTCTTCACAGGTCAAAATGGAACTAGTTTGGTAATTTTTATTCACTTCTGGAGACATCTCCAAACTAGGGTAAGGAATAAATGAAATGGATTATATTCTCAAGAGAAAGCCATTCATATTATTGTAAGATGCAGGAGTGATGTTGCCTCAATTATAACATTGCTCTCTGGACTGTAGACCAAGACCAGTGCAGTCACAGTACTAGTTGGTGAGAAAGAAACAGTGTTTCTGTTATTCAGACAGGAAATTTAGGGTATTACAATAAGAATACCTGCAGCAACAAAACATAAATACACATCAAAAACTGACCATATAGCCAGGGAACCCAAGTGTGACATCCCATACATTTTATCATTGAAGCTGAGATTTGGAACTGGGTCCTTTTAAGTCAAGATGATGAGGAAGCTATGTG
Organism: Microtus ochrogaster; assembly: GCF_000317375.1. Taxonomy (NCBI): domain Eukaryota; kingdom Metazoa; phylum Chordata; class Mammalia; order Rodentia; family Cricetidae; genus Microtus; species Microtus ochrogaster. The sequence continues at coordinate 63,189,551 of NC_022009.1, read as the reverse complement.
TGGCTGCATTACTCGTATATAAAGGCTGAAATCAAAGTATTCGCTCAGGAACTAATTTTTCTGAGTGCTGATTTTTCTTTATTAATGTGTTTTCTATTTTTTGAAGTTAAAATGTGATAACAGTAGTTATATCATTTCCCCCTTCCCTTTGATCTCTTCATCTTCTCCAAAGTGCTACACCTTCCTTTCTCTTTCTCAAATTCATGACTTCTTTTGCTTTGATTGTATTACATAGTAAGAGTATAGGATAGAAACACTGTAAGAGCCAGAAGAACAGGAAATGCACTGTGGGATTACTTCTGCTAGAATTGGCAGGCAAGTTACACTTATGAAGTCTCAAGCACATGGCTAAACAAGACATGAACAGGGAAGACACCTATATCTATGCTGACATTGATCCCACCCCTAAACTAAGAACTACAGAAGAAAGGCTGATACCCGGAGAAGTAGTATTCCCCCCTCAGATAAGAGCCCCACAATTGGTAATCCCTGAAGACATACAAGGACAGCTTTATGGGCTGAGGCTGATGAATAAGAGAGAAGTCACAGAGGAGTAAAATGGAGAGGTATATTTTAGGGTTTATGTTTTGTTTTGTTTTTATTTTAAGCAAAGACACTTTTAAAGCAATTGTGGTGGTCAGTGGTTTCTGGATGCCATTTTTAGTGTCAGTTCAGCACAAACATCATTGGTGAATGGTGACTACAGTGTTCTGTGCGCTGGAACTTCATGGGGCCTCCCTTGGTTAGAACTATCATCCAGGTGCTTTGATTTGCCTAAAACATTGGCCATGTATCCTTCACTGTTTTCTTTCACATCACTTTCTTAAGCCAGAATTGCAGAACTGGATAACAGGTACCCATTGAAGAAGGCATTAGCATGGAATATTGTCAGTTTCAAGTTGTGATAAGACAAGGATGATTTGGACATCAACTAGGAACATAGGACAGTCCATTCCATTATCCAAAAAAAACATAGATGGTTCCTATGCTCTATTTCTTGAATATTTGAGTTCACTCTTGGTAGTTTTGTGGGATTACCAGAAGGTGTTGTAATAGGTGCGGCGGGGCTGCCTCCCCAGCACCCCGCTGCCCGCAAGGCTAGCTTTGCCTGAAATAATTACACGGACACTGTATTCTTTTAAGCACTGCTTGGCCCATTTCTATCTAGCCTCTTTTAGGCTAACTCTCGCACCTGGACTAGCCCATCTCTAATAATCTGCTGTAGCCCACAAGGTGGCTTACCAGGGAGATTCTAG
>NC_022009.1:63180401-63185275 GCF_000317375.1 Microtus ochrogaster | reverse complement strand
GCATTCTGTTCTGTTTACTCCTCCCACCTATGTTTTAACCTATCAGGGCAAGCAGCTTCTTTATTTAATTAACCAATGACCTTCCTCCATCAGGAAGGTAATTTGGGGAACAGGGTTAGCAACTTAGCCTTACTTACTTTTATACGTTGGAATTTCTGCAGAATATTTGTATGGTCAATGGTAAAGGAAAATAATTTGCTTAAAATATTTAAAGTTACCATATTATTAAATGACTTGAATGGTTTTTGGCCTTGCTACTTATTATAACAATAAAAATTATCCAACTCAATGCTCATAAGTTGACATTTTAACAAGAATATTTTTGATATATTACTTTCTCAGTGCACTTCTTGGAAGGAGTACAGCAATAAGCAAAGAAGTAAATACCACCTGCCTTTTAAAGAATAGTTTCCAGAGATCCTGATTATAGCTGTAGAGTAATTAATACTAAATCCATAAACCATTAGTTTTATCATTTGGCTGTAAAACTTAACAAATTATATATAACAAAAATAACACCTCATATCACTCTACAGAGGAATAGTTCTACTTCTAGTTTCTATGGAAATGGGATATGCTTTCAATTTATCCATTTATTTATGACAAACTCAAGATGCTAAAATATAACCATGCTTTGCACCAGTGAAGGACATTTATTCTGTTTTGATAACCCTGATCATACCAGTCTAAACACACAGGTTTTACAGAACTAACCGATAATTAGATAGCCATTCTAAAATCAAGTAGTCATGCTGGTTCCTGTCAGCACAGCTAAGGGCAATTCAAGGTAGATTAAGAACTGTCTTTATTCTGAAGAGGTAAATTACAAATAGAAATAAGCTTTTATCTTAGCCCTTCCTCTACAGCTGGAAGAGAGCTTTATCGTGCCTTGGGAGGGGGGGCTTGTCCTAGATCCAACAGTACTTTATCCTTTCTCAAGTTTCTGCATTTATATGCATCTGTGTTTGTGATATATGTGCATGTGGACATGAACAGATGGAGGCCAAAGGAGGCCCTTGTCTTGTCCATCATCACCCACCTTATTCCTCTGAGGCAGGGTCTCTGACTGAGGCTAGAGTAGGTTAATTAATGGCCAGAAAGCCCTAGTCCCACCTCCATCCCTACCCTCAGTGCTGGCCTTTAGATATATGCATGATTGCTTCTGTCATTTCACACGGGTTCTGGGGACTTGAACTCCCTATCCCTGTGCATGTGTTGCAAGTCCTCTTAGTTGCTGAACTGTTTTATTGGCCCCTTCTTAAAATTTTATATTCTTCATCTGAAAATTTCGATTGAATATATTTGTCATTAATTTATTTTTTTTAAAAAAGCCAGAGAACCCCAGTTGTCATTAGAGAGCCTTCATCCAGCAACTGATAGAAACACATAAAGAGACCCACAGCCAAACACTAGTCAGACCTCTGAGAGTCCTGCAGAAGAGGGGGAGGAAGGGTTGTAGGAGCCAGAGGGGTCAGGTACATCACACACAAAGAAAAAACCACACAGAGTCAAGTAGCCTGGGCTCATAGATGCTCACAAAGACCGAACCGACAACCAGGGAACTGCATGGGACTTAGGCCCTCTACATATCTGTTATGGTTGTGTAGCTTGGTGTTCTTGTAAGACTCCTAACATTGGGAGCAGGGCTTGTCTCTGAGTCTTCTGTTGACTTTTGGGAACTGTTATCCCTATACTGGGTTGCCTTATCCAGCCTTCAACTGGATATACCATGTTTGGTTGATATCCACGGGAGGCCTGCCCTCTTCTATAAAAACAAATAACCAAATAAATAAAATATATATTTAGAAAAACAATCCCAGATAACGAAAAGACTTAATGTCCTGAGAATCAACAAAAATAGAAGGGTCTTTCCCCCACAAAACTGTTACAAATATTCTAATGAATGCATTTCCATTTGATTTTCAACTTGTGATCACATCCTTGTCACACACCCAAGCCCAGCTCTCATCACACAGCTTTTGACTGGCCCAGCCTGAGGTAGGCTGGGATCATGTCATACACACAGCCAATGGAAGAAGTCTACACGGTTAAGTCACACCACAAAATCATAGATAATATGGAAGATCAGGGCAGAATGTTGTTTGCTCAAAGGCCCCTAGTCCTACACAAATGTTTTCAAGTGAGAATTGCCTAGATGAACCACCCAGGACACATAATTTAAAAGAAAAATCATAAGCATGATCAAAGGAAGACATGAACAAACACATCAATGAACTTAAAGAGATAAACTCCTGAATAAAGTTCAAGGAAAACAAAGATGTGGCTACAGGAAATGATGAGAGCAACTCAGTATTTGAAAACTACGTAAAGAGATGAACATGTTGGAAAAAACCCAGATGAAATAAGATGGAATCGAAACGTTCAATAAGCCAATAAGAAAACTTAGAGAAAAGCCACACCAGGAGAATACATCAAGTAGAAAATAAAATATCAGGACTTGAAGATAATGTAGAGGGATTGTACCACTCAAGTAATGAATATGAAAAAATTAAAAGTACATAAAAGAAGCATGGGAATTTTATGGCACTGAAAAGAGCATGTATTAATTGTATAGAACACAGAGAGGAATCCCTTGTCAATGGCATAGATCGTCAACCAGATCACAGAAAGAAACTTCCTTCAAAACAAGGAAAGACACTCATACACAAATCCAAGAAACACACAAAGAAAATGAAATAGGCAAGTCCAGAAAAGGACATGGAATGTCACAGTTAAAACACTAAATGTATAGAACAAAGAAGGGGCATGAAAAACTGCAAGGGAAAAGCCACAAGTCACAAAAATAGGAAAACCTATTAGAGTTATAGCTAATTCTCAATGAAAAGCTAGTAGCCTCTGAAACAATGTACTAAAAGATCACAGTTCTAAAAGATCACAGATGCCAGCCCAGTCTGTGTTACCCAGCAAAACTATCTGCCATAGTTGAAAGAAAAAGAAAAACCTCTCATGATATAAATGGGCTGAAACATTCGTGCTCACCAAACCATCCCTGTAGAGAACACTGGAGACAAGATTTCAGATTGAGAGAGAAGCAGGCATAGCCAGAAAATCATAGAAAGAAATAAAGGAGGGTATAGTCACTGAAACACAAAATAGGACTAAGGACACAAATAGCAAACAAAAACAAAAAAAAGCAAGCAAGCAAAAATTACCAAAATGACAGCAACTAACACCTTTCAGGAATAACTTAAAATATTAAGTTACTAAGTTAATAAGTTGGACCTTAAATTATTAAGTTGGTCCTCAACTCCCCAACCAAAAGATACATGCTAGTTGAATGTACAAAAAACCCGAAACAACAACAACAAAAACCCTCCAAAAACCAAAAAAAAAAAAAAAAACAAAAACAAACAGAATTCATCTTCTGTTGTCTACAAGAAACTGATTCTACTTTAAGATAGTCTCAGGTGACAAATCAAGTTATTTCTTAAATTCTTAAGTCAGTCAGATTGGCATTGTTCTGTCCTGAGTGGGGCGATTGCAAGAGTTTATCTTGTAGGCCCCATGATCAGAAGCTACGAACAATCTCGCCCATGAGAACATTTATTTGCTCATTTTCTTGTTCATGTCTATGGGAATCACTAGTAAAATACTAGAAAACGTTCCTTGTCTTTCAAACTAAAGAAAGAAAATTTGAACAGTTGCCTGTGCTAAAAAGACCTTTTAAATAGCAGATTCTAGGTGCATAAGACCAAGATTCCCCCAAGTTTGTCCTCTGACCCCTTCTCTGTCACATGTGCATATTTCACAAAGTCTAGAATGTCCCTGCGTCATTTAGTCAGAACCTGAGAACACTATTAACCAGGCCCTTCGACTGTGCTGCTAACACACACAAGTCTTCTGAGGAGACCCGTTTTTACTTTGGATTTCTCTGTTGGAAGATATTATCAATCATGTTGGCTCTACCATGCCGCTGTGAGGTGGAGTAGGTGAGCTGTTGCAGGTCACCTAGCTTAAAGATGGATCTTTGAATTTTTGTAGGTGCTTAATTTTATATTACATCCATTTATTTATTTTGTGCTGTGTTTATGCCTGGTAGGTTGCATGCATGTGTCATCGTGCGCATGCCATACTGTATGTGTGGCCATCAGAGGACAGCTTGCAGGGATCAGTTCTCTTCCTCTACCAAGTGGAACCCAGGAGTTGCTCATGTCCTTGTCATCGGGTACCTCTACTGGCTGAGCCATTTCTGTGGCTCTCAAAAATCCTTCATATTTTAAAACAGGTGCTGCTGGCGTAGGAAAGAATACTGTGCCAACAGTCCCTACAGAGATAGAATTCAGTATGCTATTTTTTCCTGGTGAACAAATAACATCAAAGGCAATATCACGTAAGATAAAGACAGAATAACGCCAAGTTCTGACAGTCTGACTTCCCTTAAACATACAGAGAAACCGGGATGATCCTGTGCTCCACAGGTTCTGAGGCTGGAAGAGGAGGAGTCATTCCCTTAGATAGCAGTGTGAGAAATTTAAACCAGAGAGAACAAGTAGCGTTCTGGTAAGACTGGTAAACACCGGGAGGGATTTGATGGTATAACTAATGCAACAGAGGTGGGTACTAAGGTCACACACATATACTTCATATTGTTGGTCTCAAAGGTCCCCAGGAATTAATCCTTACGTTGTGAGTCCCTGTTAATGTTAGTTGTTGAGATTTGTTGTTGCCGAGTATGAGGTACAAAGTTCCCAGTGCATAGAGTTATAACTAAACAAATCTTAAGTAATTAGTCATGTAGGAAGTCATTGTTTTTTACTGCTGAGTAGTACTCTAATATGAAGCTTCTGTAAGGCAAAGAACACTGTCACTAAGACAAAAAGGCAACCCACTGACTGGGAGAAGATCTTCACCAA
>NC_022009.1:63177727-63179376 GCF_000317375.1 Microtus ochrogaster | reverse complement strand
TGGGAGGTCCTTGGACTTCCCACAAGGCAGGGAACCCAGACTGCTCTTTGGGCTGATGAGGGAGGGAGACTTGATTGGGGGAGGAGGAGGGATATGGGAGGCAGTGAAGGGGAGGAGGCAGAAATCTTTAATAAATAAATAAATAAATTAGTCATGTAAGCTACAAAGTGTTAACAAGACACAGGATTTGTGTTTTAAAAGAATTTCCAGTGTATTTGAAAAGACTCGAAAGTGTCCCATCCAGTAAGGTCTGAACCTGGCATAAAAACAGGGAGTAGCAGAAGCTGCTGTTCACTACAGGCAAACATTCAAGGCCTTTCTGGAGTGATGGTGCTTAGGCAGAACCTTGAAGAAGAGATGAAACTTTTGGCAGAAGCTTGCAGGGAGGTGGAGGGCAGAGGTCTTAGACTTGGAGAGTGGGGCCACTTGTGGATCTATATGTGGGCTGTGCTTTGTAGTGTTTCCTGAAAAGCAACACAAACTTGAAAGAGAATCCCAAGGCTTAGAGGGTGTTCTTGGGAGAAGAGAGACAGTGAAGCCAGCAAGATGGCTCAGCAGACTGAGGTACCTTGCTCCCAAGCCCGACAACCTGAGTTTAATCCATGGGACTTACACAGTAGAGAACTGCTGTCTACAGGTTGTCTTCTGACCTCCACGTGTGCAGCATGGCAAGTATCTCCCCCACACTAGTTGCATGATGAGGCCCCTGGAAAAGTGGGCGGAAGAAAGGGCACTGACAAATCCTTGGACTTAGAGCCTGGGCTGTGGCCATGTTCACACAAGCTCTACTTCCTGCATAGGTAGAGTAATGAAGGGAAGCACAGCCATGGGGAGCTACGTCTCTGCTTACCATGTGGTGTTCGACATGGGACCTATCTGCGCATATGACAGGGGTAGCACATCATTTGCAGTTAATGTCCCCTGTGTCAATCAGAGGAGAAACTGGAGGTTGCAGTTTCATCTCTGCAGAAGCTGGCCTTGGATGTCATATAAATACACATCTAGCTTGTGTATGAGGCAATAAATGAGGTCAACCTCAGCACGCAGGTTCCAGTTTGCTATTCACGGGTTTTTCCTTCAGGAGTTCCCAGCGATGTTCACACATCTCCATGTGCTGTCACCTCCCGATCGATGTAGACATCAGAGGGATATTAAATAAATTCCAGCAAGCTATTCCTGCCTCCGTGTTATTCGATGAGTTTCCTTACACCCACAAATTACTGTTCAGATGCCTTGAAGCCTCTCTGTATTTCAAAAAACATTTGTTCAGTGAATGAATAGGATGACTTGCCTAACTAATTGAGCCCCAGCTTTCACATACAGCGTTTTCAGATGCGGTGGAGCCTACAAATGGCTTCGAGTTGTATTTGCCTTGACAAATATCTTAGCACAAGACTCAAACTTCAGCATTCACACCTGGGAGTTATGGACTAGAATACTTAAGAGATACCAGCCCATTGATTCCCTTTTGTTAAAGGCTCTCTTACTTCACAGGAGGCCACAGGACTGTACTCCTGGGCTATGGCTTCCAAAACTCTTCAAAGAATCCCAAACAGGCTGGTGGTTTTGCGCTGTCTTTTAATGGCACCCAGATATGCACACCGGTATCTTTCATACCATCTGTTTTCTAGTTTCCAGATCTATTTTTA
>NC_022009.1:63175758-63177564 GCF_000317375.1 Microtus ochrogaster | reverse complement strand
TTTGTAATTGAGAGGTGGCTTGTGACTTTTTTCAAGGCCTGTGATGCCCTCCTGTGGTAGGACCCCCCCCCATCCTCCCCTCAGGGTGGCACCTTCTAATTCTCTCCCTGTGAAAACTCTACAAGAGATATCGCCTAAAGAAGGCATGTGGTGGTGATCCCTGTGGGGGGAAAAGGGGAAGACATTTTCTCCCTATTTCTACTCTTTTGGGGCTCAATTCTCTAATTAAATCTGGTGTTTTGGGAAGAGAGAACATGAATTCAGACTACAGTAATAAATTATATCCTTGCCTCAGATGGAATTAAAATGACTACAGGTTTGAAATTTTCCTGCCTCTGAAAACTTAATTTGATATTTTCGGTTACACACCAAGAACTGATTTGCAGAGGCACGGACTATAAGATTAATTGAGGCAGCCATCTCTTCTGGCGCATCTAATCTTACATCTAATTATCCGATCATCTGAATCGCAAATACAGGAGTTACAGGAGATCGCCCAAAGGGCAGTCTTGAAATGTAAATACGAAAAGGGAGCTTCATGATTTTCCAGCCACCGCCATGCAGACTTGAAGTAGCCCTTATGTTATTTGTGGCACCAGGGCAGAAGGTCACAATGCAAATGTACCTGCATTGTTCTATGACTTATAAGATGGGAAGGAGCTTCTGAAGTCAGCACTGGGCTTGTTTTGACGATTAACCCCCATTAGTATTCCAGACCACATAATGCAAAACTCTTAAAAGGTTCTCTTTTTATGAATGTACTGTCAAATTGACTTCATCATTTAAATAGGACTGTAGACATAGTAAATGATGAGTTGATATTTATACAAAGCATAGCCTTAATTAAAATATTATGAGCAATTAAATCGAGTGTTCACGGAATTATTGTACATTTATATGTAGCAGAGTAAAAACATTGCATAGGACTGTTAAGCTTTTTGTATGAATCTAATTAACTTTGACAGGCTTTGGGCTTTTTTCCCCCTCTTATTTTTAGAAGTGCTGCAGAGAAATGTACTTGCATCTGGAAAACTTCAAACAGTTTTGATCAGCATTTCAGGTCTGATTTAAAATGTGTGTACTGAGATACTGTCTTAAGTAAGGCATTGATAGACACGTGGCGTATTGCTCCTTATAGTGGGAGCAGATGTGCCTCAGAGATGCAGGCTGGAGCCTCAGCCCATGATTTTTGTTTTTGTCACAATTCAGTGCCAGGTGGTCACTGTCTGTGATCCTGACTTTATATACTTGGCTCTGTTTAAAGACGGAGTGTGAACAAGGAAGTTCACAGAGCTGATTCCCAAGAGGCAAGTAGGAAGGCTCTATTTCTCCTCTCTCTGCTCTCTGTAGCCTTTAGACAGCAGTGACATCAGCAGCAAAAACAGCTTTCCTACAATCCCAAGGGCTTCCTGTTTCAGAATATTCCAATGTTCTTTTCAAAACTTGGGTTGAAATTGAATGTACATTGGGATATTATTAAAAGGCAGGGATATTTAGGGTGATTCAAGGTCCAGGATACAGTTTTAATTAGCCAATGAATTCCCTGATCCTGGGAGTGGTTGGTGGCGGAGGGAAAGGTCCCCAATTAAAAGGACATGGCATGAGTTTAGTCTCCTAGATTTTGCTTTTGATTGTTTCTTTCTCTTTTCCTCTCTCTCTCTCTCTCTCTCTCTCTCTCTCTCTCTCTCTCTCTCTCTCTCTCTCTCCCTTTTTTTCCAGTTGATACCATGGAGAAATATCACCTAGATCCTGGTCAAGTATTCATTTTTATTTCCCTTGAGTTTTCTGAGAAAATGGGCAGGCATT